>NC_134692.1:25086601-25399101 GCF_050947455.1 Rhinoderma darwinii | reverse complement strand
CCAGATATTCTGATCCTGGCAATTCCAAGATTTCTTGGAGATGCTGGTTAGCATGCGGTGCATATTATGTTGAACCATGTGTGTGAATACAAGTCTTTGAAGAGCTATGGTTAGATTTGGTTCTCTTTATTAGGATATAAAAGCATAGGAGTCTTACTTTAAAGAATTTAAACTTTATATCCGGATATGTAACCTTCTATGATTGCCTTTTATCATGCATTTGGTCCTTAGTCTGCCTGGGGCCATATAAGTGGCACTACTTACTTTCAAGATCTTCCATGTGTGCTTGAAGTGTCCTAGCAAGATTAATGAACTGAAAGACAAATGTACAGAAAAGTATATTTTTAATATAGTCATACAAGACAAATAATGACATTGGACAAATTGAGGAAATGTTTGACAAACTAGGGCTGCATGATGCAGCGATACTATTTTGATGCCGTGCACCCTCAAACTATTCATTCATATTTCTGTACCAAGCTGTGCGGCCTGACAGCTTAGTATTGTAACATGAATGTAGTCAGAGCAGAGGTGCGGCTGTGTAATACATACATTGCCCTGCTCCTGATAAGTGCGCGTGCGGTCAGCATTAGGTGATGCGGCTAGTGGAGCACTAATGAGGGGTGGGGCAGGCACTGAAAACCGAACATGGCAGGGCGCATTGCAAAACACCCCATGTTCTGTCTTCGGTGCTGGCACTCATTAATGAAGCGGCTGTTGCATCACCTCATGCTGACCATGCGCGCACACTTGTTGTCAGGAGCGGGGCAATTGCCGTTAGTGTGGCTGCAGCTGTGTAGTACAGCCGAGGTCAGAGAAACCTCTGATCTCTGCCGATATTCTCTTGAATGCTGCAATCCGCTTTGATCGCAGCATTCAAGGGGAATACCTCTTGGATTGCGTCACAGGCAACCCCTGTGATGCAATCAAATCCATACCATATATGGGCAGACAGCCCAGGGGTCCTTCAATGGACACAGGGTTATCTGACCATATTCCCCGTTAGTACACAGGCAGTTAAGCATGTCCACAAGTATATCGATATATGCCAATACATTAAAAGTTTAAAGAAAAAAAAAAAGTAACATTTAAAGAGAACCTTTCACCTGCCCATACATGTGCAGCTGAGTGCACCATGTAATAGGCACTGCTGCATACACCTGGTCTCACTTTAAATATTTCTCTATCCTCCTCCTCCATTATTTAGATATCGGTGCCGTTATATTTGGAGCCTGATCTGTATATTACCCCCTGGACGGTCAATGGGACGTTTGATTTCTAAATGGCAGGGGGGGGGGGGGGGCGTGTAACTTATTGCTCTGACACTGTCCAATCAGCTACTGACAGGGGGAGGTGTGTAATTTATCACTCACACTGCCATTTACAATTTAAGAAACGCCCCATTAACAGTCCAGGAGGTTACATACACATCAAGCACTCACAGAGGTACGTAAAAGATCCAGATGCAAACAAATTTAAGTTTTATTGCAACAAAAGATGGTAAAGTTGAGGTGGAAAGCGACTTGGTAAAGACGTTTCGGCCGAACCTCGGCCTTTGTCACGGTCGCTGTAAGACGATATCACTGGTATGGGTTGTCCGCCGGATATTCCCTGTGTCGCTTTCCACCTCAACTTTACCATCTTTTGTTGCAATAAAACTTAAATTTGTTTGCATCTGGATCTTTTACGTACCTCTGTGAGTGCTGGGGTTGTATATTTTCAATATTGTGGGATTCTCGTCCCTACCTTACTAGCACAACGCCAATTGATTGAGGAGTGCATCCCAATATCTATTTTTGGTTACATACACATCAGGCACAAAATATAACGGCACGGATATCTAATTATCTTTCTATCCTCCTCCGTTATTAAAAGGGAGACCGGGTTTGTGCAGCAGTGCCTATGACACGTTAAAAAAAAGTCTCAATACATAAAATATACATTCAGTATAGTCGCAACTGTAATAACCAGCACAACTAATTTAGTGTCATTTATCATGTGTATACTGTAAAAAAAAAAAATTAGTTTTCACTTAATGTGAGGCACAATGTGTTATGAATTTAGTACCTCCATGTAGTAATTAATAGTAGTAAACCCTCCATGTAGTAATTAACCCCATCATGTACCTCACATTAATCTAATGTTGTCCATTATGACTGAGAAACATGGAATTCGGCCTGCTCGGTATCAGTTGATGGGTTCCGTCAGACCTTTCCGCCAGAGGAATCCATCGACAGAAAGGCAAACAGAAATCATAGCTTCAGTTTGCATTACTATGGATTTCAATGGTAATGCTTCCATTGCAAATGGTTTCTGATCGTAAGGTTTCTGTGTTTTTGGTGGAATAGCATAGTAGACTAAGCTATTGGTACCGCCCCCCCCCCCCCCCCAAAAAAAAGGAAACCTTACGAAACGGAGACAAACGGAGGAAACCATTTGCAGCGGAAGTATTGCCATTGAAATCAATGGTAGTGCAAACGGAAGCTATAGTCTCACTTCGCCTTTCCGTTGATAGGTTCCTCTGATGGAAAGATCTGACTGAACCCATCAAAGGAAACCGAATACTGATGTGAACAGGCTCTTAATTATTAATGTGAGGGACATGGGAGGTTCAAATTCATCACATGCCTCACATCAGAAAATGGAAGGACATTTTTTATTATTGTTGGCAGAGTATTGTTTTGGTATAGAGAATCGCAATGCTACATGAAGTATCGGCATCGAAGTCCAAACTCCAATATGGACACAACCCTAAAACAAACTGTAGTAGTAATGTTGAAGTATATGAACTCACTCTAACCCGAGTGTTTGCTTCATTTGCAGCTCCCAACATGTCAGAAAAGCGCTGTTCACATAGGTGCAGTAAGACAACTAGATACAGGCCAGAGCTTATAAATTCATATTCAGCCTAAAGAAGAATAAATAAGTGCAAGGGTTAATTGAGCAAAAGTTGTGCAAAATAGCTATGCAGCTAAACTTGGTCATCGAATCATATTCCTCCTCCACTTTCAGGGAAATCCTGAACAGGTCAAAGTGTACAGACCATATTTATGTTACACGGGCTGGAGAATTTTTTAAATAGTTCTGGAGAGATTGCTTTATATAGCAATAGTTAGATATAAAATGTACAAACATTTCTCTTGAGTACCCCATCTTCTGTTTGACAGGTACAGGGAATTACACACTTTATGGTACAAGTGCCAGCAACAGGCTGACAATTCTATAGAGAAGCAACATCCAGTGTTTATAGGCTTATTACCATTTAATCTATCAATACTGTGAAGTTAAATGATAAATAATACTCACCCTCTCATTTGCATGGGCCCGGTAAAGTTCTTGTATGTCAAAATCCTCTAAATTCAAATTCAACTTCTCTTTACACAACTCACATGTAGTTATGGCTTCTAGACTAGAACCTGAAATAAATACAGATGTTACACAAACGTGATACAAGGTTTAGGGGCTACCGGCATCTGTTCTCTCCAGCCATATATATCCCTATGTCAAACAGAACCCAATGTGATTATTCATGTGTCACCCAAAGCCAATGCAACACCTGTCAGCTTAATGTGTGGGAGGGTAAGTTGCAATGCCCAGCAGTCTCACAGCAAAGGTTGGCTGCTCTACTGGTAACACTGATGGGGACATGCCAAATTCTCTGGGCCTGCCACCCAAACCATATGACAAAAGTATTTTTCACCCTGCATACATTAACTGTTTGTGTGAGAGTTGAACAGACTAGTTAAAGTAGTAACATTTTGAAAACTTGTGACATGTCAAAAGTTTCGATCGGTTGGGTCCCAGGCACAGAGACCACCGATCGCCAAAACATAGCGTATGAGCGCTGCACCACTTTGTTTCTGTACGGCTTTCTCCACTCTCCTCGGAGTGGTGTACGGACTTTTTTTGAGCCTATACACCGCTCAGAGGAAAGCGCTTGTGTAGCTATAAATTTTAGCGAACGGTGGGAGTCTTTGCTCGACTGATCAAAGCCTCCTAGGTCACGTCAATTTTTTTTTTTAAACGTTTAGTTACACTTCAGTCTCTAGAGCGGCATTGTGAATGCCGCACATCAAAAATTTTAGTTTTAAAGCCTTCTTGTACTATATGCTACAGCCCAAATAACTATTAACCTACGAATAAATTACAGATCCTCTGTAATCACATGGATAGAAACATCTTCCTAACTGTTGAGTATATATATATATATATATATATATATATATATATATATATATATATATTTTTTTTTTAACATTTCAACATGAGAAAACTGACCAGAGTTGATTTTAGAATGAAGCCATTTCTTCATACAGTCCTGATGAACATACTGCAGACTTCCAGAGCATTTACATGGCTCGATAAAGGGATTGGTTGGAGTGGTTATACCAGTCTGGCAAATCCTACACAAGTCACCTTCCTCCTCTTCAGAGTCCTCCAGAAGAAGGCTAAACAAAAAAAATAAAATAAATAAATATATATAAATAAATAATGGAGATGGTAGGCCAGTCCCACCGAAATGGTCAGGTTCAGCCAACCTATGTCTTAAATTTGGTTTCAACTGTGTTTTTATTGAAAATTTTCAAAATATACATATGGCTTAGAGCTGCATGGGGGGGCCATGCAATTCACATGGCAAAACAGTAAATTTCAATAGACAAACAAGACATCAGGGAGAAGACACAGGGGATTAAAGGGGGGGGGGGGGGGGGAAGGGATAGTCGGAGCTCAACCAACGACCTAATCTAGAGATTCCTGTATCCAATACTTGTCCCACACCACTTTGAACTTGTCCAGTTCATTGTCAATAGAGGCCGTCATATGTTCCATTGTACGTATTTCCCTAATTCTAGTTACTAAGTCGATGTGAGAGGGAGGGGTTGTCTGTCTCCATTTCTATGTCTTAAATTTGAATAGGGCAAGGTGGCCATAAATATTATTTTTTTTAATACCGGACAAATATATTCTTTTGGAACACTTGCCTTTCTTGAATTTTCTTAAGCTTCTCAGGGTCCCTTGAGTTTTCAGACTTTTCACTTTCTTGTCCATCACTTGTTCTACCTGAGGGAATAATGTCTACGGTTATCATGACATTGTCTGATAAGGAGTTCCCAAGTGCAGCTGGCACTGAGAAATGTAAAAAGGAGTTAGGAAGCATGCCTGATATTCCTGAATTTCTCCTACTGAAAAGGGATTCTGCTAGAGAAGCAGCCTGAGCACTGCCGCTCCGAGAGTCCGACGACAACAGTGAAGTGTGGTCAACAATTGCACCTGATCTTGCGACCGGGTGTACTTCATCTAGTGTAGAATCTTCTTGAGATGCCCTCCTGAAAAGATTGTGCATCCTACTAGAATCAGAGGTAGATGATGCTCTGAATGTTTCATCTCTTCCTTCCCGTCGTCTCCTGGAAAACAGAGGTGTGCATCTATTCCTAAGAGATGAAGGCAGCCATGATCCAGAAGTCCGAGTCTCAGAGTCTTCTGATCTATAGCTTTCAGCATCAGAATCAGAACTTTGATTTGGAGACACTGATGACAAGCCCCATCGCCGCCGTCTAAGAAATGCAAATCCCTGAGATTGTTCTGAAGGCCTAGTTTCTGGTGTGTCGGTATTGGCAGGTGTAGCTACTGGCTGAGGAGAAGAGTTATGTAAACTTGAATGTGCATCTTCTGCTTCAGTTGACCTTCCACTTAGGGAATCTTGGCTAGATCGCCTAGAGAAGAAGGTGGAAGACATACTAGAAGCAAGGCGAGAAAGCAAATGCCTTGTTGTACGTCTGCCTTCAGTATCTGTATTCTGTTCGCTACTAGACCTTTGAGGAGCAGGGGACACTCTTCCTGATGTAGTCCTTGCAGTGCCTTCATTTCTACTAGAAGTATGGCGAAAGTCCAGTGAACCGTCTCTCTGTGGGGAACGTAGGTCCCTAGATGTAACAGATCTTGAACTCCTGCTGGAATCTCTGTTGAGCAATGAGGAACTTGGAGAAGGCAACTGGCGGTTGATAGATGTATTAAGTCGAACTGTGCTTACTGAACTCTCTTTTGGTCGTGCGCCTTGTGCATATGAAGAAACTCGATCCTGAAGATCTACATCAAAGGGGAAAACAAAAAAAACAAAAACTGTAAATTAAGTTTGTCCAATATAAAAACAATCCAAAGAAAACATTGGGACCTGATAGATTTGACTAATACAGTGCATGTTCCCCTTTGATTAAGGTTTACTTACACAAAACTGGTGTTCACTGTAGAAATAAAAAATGTTCTACAACTTTAGAATAACCTTTATGTTTCAATTCCTTACCATCTTACTAGATATTAGTTTGCAGTCAGTGGTTTAGTATTCATATCAGAGGCGGCAGATGTTCACTAGGTCAGATTTGCCACAAAGATTCTGCAGCCAAGTCATGCCTAGATTCCAGAGAATTTCAGCCAAAAATCGTGCTTATTTTGGTGTAATGAAAAGTCACAGAAAAATTGCTGCACAGAGACCAGCCAGAAGAGGGGAGTAAAGTAATTTTAAATTTTGAAGCGGAAATATAAGGGGGGGGGGGGGGGGGGTTTCCACTCATGGTCTTTGCTGCGTATATGCAGCTATTCAATGGAAAAAGCCTTTGCATTTGTTGACCATTTATTTTGGAATCCACACCATGATCTTTTTATTTTAACTTTGTTTTCAGAAAAGGACTTGCTCCTAAATTTAGAGATGACAGACACACACACACACTTTTGATCTCACTGTTGTCAAACGATCAAATAGGGTGTAAAAAAGCCTTGATAGGACACAAGACCAGTGTCCCACAATTCCAGTAGCTACTCCAAAAAAAAAAATAAAAAAAAATGAGGCAGCTCTTCCAGAAATTGCAAAAAATTACATATTTTATTAACCACAGGCACATATATGACAAACTATACCCTAAAGGCAAACGAGCGCCAAGGAATTTAATTTGCATAGAAAACCAAGAATTAAAACATACTGCCATTATGTCGCCCCAGCACAGGATACATGAACAGTAAACTGGTGTTCAAAAAGGGAACATACCATATTACTATGCAAGGAGAGAAGCACAAAATGCAGAACACGCTTTATTGCATCTTGAATTGGTTGATAATTATTTATTTATTTTTAAATTAAAGCACTTACATGAAGGTGTTGAATCACTATTTCGATGTCCATAATCCATAAGTCCATTTGAAGAGGTGTCTGTTCTCTCTCTCTCACGCTCACTTGCAAGATCAGAATTAAACATCACAGAAGGAGTCCTAGGAAAACGCCCATACCTGCTTGACGTATCTGAAAATGAAAAAATAACAGTTAAGGATGATGCCTATTACAAAAAAAAAAAAAACTGGATAGCAAATTTTTTTTTAATAATCTTTTTTTTTTTTTTTAACGAAGTACAGTGCAAAAAAGGCTAAATTCACATGTAGATTAAACACTGCAGGATTTCTGGTCAGCAGTTCCACAGCGAATCTCATCCTCACCCTGTGGAAAAAAATATGCAAAAATTGGAAAGTGACTGCTGTATGGATTCACAGAAAGTCCGGTTGGAAATGTTGCCGTGTTTATGCTACATGGCCTATAAGTGCCAGACGATACTTCAATGTGCAAATTAATAAAAAATAAAATAAAAAGCAGTACTCTAAATTTTTTTCTTTAATGTCTGTCAGTCTGCAACACGTACGTTTACACATTTAAAATAATTTTATCTATGGACTATGCAAAAGGCTTTGAATTTAAAAAAAATGAAAAAGTAAACACCCCCAAAACAAACACCACACAGCTTGGACATCTATAAGAGTAGGAACACCGTGTAAACTCTGCGGATTTTCCGCAATGGATTTCATTGCAGAAAATCTGAAGCGTAATACAGTAGCAGCAGTGTGGGTGAGATTTGAACAAGTCGCATCCACACAGTAGTAAAAATATTAAATAAATTTTAAAATAAAGACCATACTTACACCATGCAGAAGTCCAAGCGATGCGATCCTCTTCTGCGCGCAGCCTCCCGGGATGAGGTTTCATCCCATGAAATGTGACTGATGCAAAGCTCACGTGAACAACGGAGTCATCACAGGAGGCTGGGCTACGAGATAGAGATGTCACCGTGACTATGGGCAGGTATGTTTAAATTTTATTTATTTTTTCTGCCGCAGGATTTCCAAAGCGAACATGCCACCTTAAAAAAAACCTCAACACAATTTGGTGTCGTTTTTCTGACATAACTCCCAGCGGCAGCCAGGGCAGATATGCTGTGTAGTTTTATGCAGAGTCTTCGTCCAGATTCCAGTGTGTGCTGTGCTTACCCTAAAGATGTATTCAGAAACTGCACAGTATGTTGGACCTAAATAAGACATGGTGTTAAAATTGGATTTTTGTAGAGCCAGGACCGGTTCCAACCCAAAAAAAAAAAAAAAAAAAGGACTGGATGGGTGTCCAATGAATAAAACCATAAAAAGATGTCACAGTACATACAAAAATCCAAATTCTCATTTGCATGATTTTGGGACATGGCACCATGGAGGGGGGGGGGGGGGGCAAAGAATGCATTTGAGAAAACTTTAAGGTGTGCACCAGAGTCCAGGTAGAAGTCTTGCAGACCTGAGCAACAGAGGCTTGATGTCTGACCTGCCCATGTGGCCCCATCAGCCCTTGTAGAACAGGCAGTAACCCAAAAGAACAGGAACTTTGGCCTTGTACCAATAGCCTTTGAAAACAGACCGCGTCTAGCGTGCAATGCTGGCTTTGGATGCAGTGAATCCCTTCAGGAAAAATGGATTGATAGCTGTCCCTTAAGGCCTGGTTCCCACGTAGCGTAAACACTGGAATTTGCCTCGGAATTCTTTGCGGAAATTTTGCAGCATTAACAGTAGCAGCAAAGGTTTAGAAAATCTCATGCTCGGGCTGTGGAATTTAAATCCACAGCATGTAATTTTCATTGCTTTTCAGTTGCAGTTTTTCCCCCATTGAATTCAATGGGGATGCAACACCCACAACAGAATGCCAAGTGTTGCGACTTTTGCTGAAGAATTGCAACGATTCCGCCACAATAATCGCAACTCAGGAAAATAAAATCACTTACCCAGAACTCAGTTTCTTCCTGCAGTCCGGCCTTCTGGGATGACATTTTATCCCATGTGACCACTGCAGCCAATCACAGGCTGCAGCTTCACATGGCCTGCTCCCTCATCATAGAAGGCTGGACTACGCACAAAAGAGAGGGGGCAAGTGCAAGACTTTTCTACTGCGGCTTGCCGCAGTGTCAATGCCACCTGAGTGGGAGAAAAAAAAAAAGTCTTCAAGGTGCAGTGGTATACCCTGGCAGATTGCAGCTTCCTGGCCTTCAACACCATCCAAATGACTGGCTCAGAAAGATCTCAGGCCATCAGAACTGCAGCTTCAGCCACGCTGTTAAAGGCAGCTGATGTAAAGTAGGGCGGAACACTGGACCTTGGAAGATGCCAGGTTGCATCTGCAAGCAGGCAGACTAGGTCAGCGTATCAGGCCCATCGAGACTAGTCCAGCACCACCATATTTATGGGAATGCCCATGGAGAGGCCAGGGCGTGAACCGCAGTTGTCCTAGAATCCCTAGTCCTGGTGACCGGTTGGATCCTTGTAGTAGTGACATGGAGAGATCCACGTCCGATATGCCCCACTTCTTGCACAGGTGATAAAATACATCTAGGTCCAGTTTCTTCAGACTTAGGAAATCTGCAGGCTAGTTCACTCCTGCTATGTGGACCGCTGATAATGCTGGTACACTATTCTCTGCCCATAGAGGAATTGGAGAAGACACCCACACAGCCAATTGGCTCCTGGTTCTGTTGAAATGACAAGCCACTGGAGGGGCAGGAAGGACCGACCTTGCACAATGGCTGGAGAGCCCATCGCCTGACGAATGAGAGGTCAGAAGAATTTGCTTGTCCAGAGAAGTCCCATCACGAAATGAACACTCCCTGGAGGCCTGCAGTGGAATTAGGCATTTAAAACTGCCTTGAAATTGGAGACCAACCTGCCCAGTAACCACATGCAGAAGAATATGCAAGGTGGAGTTTTCCGGCAAAGGAGGATCACTTCTGCCCAAAAGGGTCTTTATCATGTTATCCAGGAGATAAAGTTGAAGTTCACTCCCAGAAATTCCATGTTCTGAGGAGGTACCAGGGAGGATTTCTCCTGGTTGACGATCCAGCCTAATCGTTAAAACGTGTCCAGAATGATGTGGAGACTGAAGACTGTCCTGTCAGGAGGGTGTCCTTCTCCAAGAGGTCAACCAGGTAAGGGCTGACAGTCACTTGGAGCAGAGAAGCGCCATGAGTCGCCAGGACATTGAAGACCCATGGAGAGCCTGAAGAGAAGGGCGACAAACTGTAAAATGACCAGAACGAAGCAAGCGCTGGGAGAACTTTGCAATGGGAATGGGGAGGTACGCATCACAAAAGTTGATCGCAATTGTACCGCCGACCGCAGGTATTCCATGCGAAACCTCCGCACACAGACAAGTTGGTACAATTTCGTTGGGTACAAAAATCAGACTAAGTAACCCATCTTTTTAGGTAACCGAAGGTCGTATCCGGAATGGGCGCCAGCACGCTTGACTAATGTGATGCTAGAGCACTGCATGGAAACAGGGGCTATGTAGACAGAGCAGGATGCTGTCTCCTGATGCAAAGTCACTCCCCAATAAACATTTACCCCAGATGGGGGATGACATCTGCCAGGCCACCCAAATTTTTAGGCCCCCCAAAATGCCCAGGAAAAGAGGCAGGGCGGGGGTAGGAGGATGGAGTTCTTCATACTCACCCTCCAGAGTCTTTGGGTGAGCACAGGGCCATTTCTTCAGTAACCTCACACAGAGGGGTAACGGTCACTCCACCTGCGAAGAAAGAAAATTAAAAACACAATAGCAGAATACCTGCGTATCAGGCGATATCTGCCTCCTACGAACACTAGGCTAAAACAAATTTAGCCAGTCTGCGGGTAGGATACGGTCTGCATAAGTGGAAAAAAAGACTTTGTTTCTAGTGTCAGCAGCCTATACCCACGGTGCTTTGTCTCCCCCCCCAATGATAAACGAAAAAGAGAGACTCCCCCCCCCCCCCCCCAACATTTATTGCCTAACCCTAGAATAGATGATAAATGTTAGATCACTTAGGGCTCCACTACTGGAATACCCATCAAGACAAGTGCAGGTGTCTCAAGGCCCCTGTTCCTCCAGAACATCTGTGCAAGGAGAAGGAGGAGTGCGCTTGGATGTTTTCATGCCTCCCGTAGTGTTGTGTACAGCCACACCGTGCCACTTCCTCACCATAGTCATGCTGGTATTAGCGGGTGGGTGCTCCCATACACACTCGGCCAAGCATGCATGAGTACTCCGGTAAAAAGCCACTGCCAGATTAGACTGGCAGTGGCTTATCTAACGAACAAAAAGGATCGGGCACGTTGAAATTTAACATGCCAGACCCTTCTCTCCCCTGAAATCTGCTGTCAGGAGAGCTGGGACACACATTAGATGATTGGCCCGCCTAACCGAAATTGATGGATTCAGCCAACATATCTAAGGTGTATGGCCAGCTTAAGTATCGGGGGGGGGGGGGGGGGGGGGGGGCTCCCCGAGATCTATGGATACGTGATAAGAGTTAGTCTGGAAAACTACTATTAAAAAAAAAGACAAAACCTTGCAACATTTGTGATGGAGAAACAGCATCTCAGAAGTAGAAAACAAAAAAGTCAGTACTATTAGTGGTTTAGGTGGTATACCTGGAACAGAAGTGTAGCTTGAACTAGTGCTTCTTACACTAGACAGAGGGGTACGTCCAGAACAAGACAGCTTTGGTCTTTTAGAATCCCAGTCTTGCTGCTGACTATGCAGTCCTGAGTAAGTGCTCTGAGATCTCTCCAATGGATCATACCAAGTAGGCTGAGATGTTGATGCTGTAGACTGAATAAGAGGTCAGTTACATTAGCGATTTTATTTGGGATTAGAGATCAATTTGCATCTTCAGAAGCTTTGTACATTTTAGACTAGAGGAAACCTGATGTTTGTGGCATTTAAGTGAACAGCTAGTCTAGGCAGCTCTGTTGCAGGCCATTGTGACATGTGAGTATTATGACAGGATCGGATGTCAAGAGAATACATGGTCTTGACACCTGGTAAGACCTGGTACTGACCAAAAACTGGCCAATCAGGATTCTGCCAGAGACAGGAACACTGCTCCAAAGCATCCCATATATCTAGTGTAGATCCTATTGTCTGACCCACATGATGTAGCTGAAATAAGGCAATGCTGACCAATAAATACGGTCAAACCTCAGCTGCTCATTGGCCAATACAGGTAAGCATTAGCTGTACTGTATTAACCATTTAGCTATTAAATGATATTTGCAAGCAATGAAAGAATTTTGGAATACCTTCAATACACAAGAGGTTTCGGGTAATTTTAATCCTTAACGTTAGTCCTCAAAGTATAGTTAGCGTCTAACATTAGATTTTTTGTTTTAAAAAAAAGTGGATTTTTTTGCAATTCAATAAAGAACTTTGCACAGGAATAGACTAGTTTACATTAAATTCCCTTTTTTTGGTCTTAAAGCCACAATAAGTGTGCACTACTTGAAGGGGCCACCATAAAATCTAGCCCACGTATATGGCAAATTCAGAGCACATTTAACGCTTCATTTTAGTTATATAAAACTCTTTAGGCTATTTTGGAGCTCAGAGGTGTGAAGCAGATGACAAGGGATAGAGGAGTAATACAAACCCCACATCATAGCTAAAGCACGGTTACATGGGCCTGCATATATATGACATGCAATGTGGCTGTGATACATGGTGAATTTGATATATTTTAAGAAGGATTACAGTGACTAACAACCCATAGTGGGGCAGCACCACACAGCCCTGAAGTAGAAGCCTACATGGTATTGGAGCCCTTGCCTCTGCTCCTCTACTTGGTCTTCCTACTTTTGGCTTGATAAATTAGGCTTGCAACAGAAGAGCAGATATACTGCATTCTGACTTGCTGGCAGTAGAGCATTAAACGTTGATGTAAAAATATAGGACAGATTGTACTTTTTGTATTAAGGATAATACAGATACAATTTGAACTGTGACTGCCCTTCCTACGGAGGACACACAGGCTTCAAGGCCAGTCACATGGGCCAGGGGTTACATAGTTTGTACGGTTGAAAAAAGACACGTCCATCAAGTTCAACCAAGGGATGGGAAAGGGGAAGTAAAAGATTTCTACACATAGGAGCGAATATTTTTTTGTTCTAGGAAATTATCTAAGCCTTTTTAAAGCCATCTACATGTCCCTGCTGTGACGGCTCCTGCGGTGACTATTCTATAGATTCACAGTTATCACAGTAAAGAAGGCTTGTCGCCTCTGCAGGTTGAACCTTTTTCTCCAGACGGAGTGAGTGCCCCTTGTTTTTGAGGGGGTTTTACATGGAACAGGATTTCACCATATTTTTTGTATGCGCCATTCATATATTTATATAAGTTGATCATGTCCTCCTTAGTCTTTTTTCAAGGCTAAATAGGTTTAATTATTTTAATCTTTCCTCATAACTTAAATTCTCCTTGCCCCTTATTACCTTCGTTGCCCTTCTTTGTATTTTTCATCCTTTCTATGGAGCCCAGAACTGAACTGCATATTCTAGAGGAGGCCTCACTAATGCTTTGTAAAGTGGTAATATTACATCCCTGTCCCGCGAGTCCATGCCTCTTAATGCATGACAATATCTTGCTGGCCTTTGAAGCAGCTGATTGACATTGCATGCTGTTATTTAGTTTATGATTTACAAGTACACCCAGATCCTTCTCAACAAGTGACTCCCCCACATGTGTATTAGTTTGTTCACCCACTCGCTTTTGCGCCTCTGGGTTGCTCCCTCTGCAGGAGAGGTGTTGGTGGCAGCTACGCAGTGCTATGACCAATAGAGTAGGGACCCACTTTAAAGAGGTTGCCATGAAGTGGCAAGTGGGCTTACACAATTTGATCAAAATAAAACCTAATGTTCAGGATTATACATTTTTGCCTAGCACCTATAAATCAAAGTATAACAAGTGGGTGTGTGGTCCATGTTTAGTTCTACAATACTGACCTGTATTAGTTTGCAGTTGGGAATTGTAAGTTGCTCTATGAGGTGCAATTGTAAGCAAAGCAGCGCTTAATAAGTGGCATTGCAAAAGAGGTCCCCTGACCCACATAGGCGGCCACAACATCTTTCCTAAGCTCTACTTACAAAAGTAATGAAAGGCTCTTCCGGTTTGAGGAATGCTTTAGTCGAGGTAGGAGTGCCCTCTAGATTAGCTCAACAGAAAACTGTACAGAGGTCAGTTTATAAGGGACATTGTCCTGATGATAAATACAGAGTCTGTATTCTACATAATGCGTTAATTGCAACACACCGGATTTTTGGAATGAAAAAAAAGAAATTAAATTACGGGACACTTACAATTCTGCTCCTGTTTGCCAAGTAACTACCAGATAAAGGGAGGTCATATGTTCCTGAGCAGCGCTGGTAAGTAGGAGAAGGAGTCTTCCAGGAATGCTCGAGACTATCCCTCTCTCTAATAGTCCAGTCTCTGCTTGAAGTCCGCAATGGGTAAGAATCCTGGATAACGAGAGTCACAAGTCACATTTGATCTGAGAGGAGACTTCATGTTAGTCCTTACACATTTACAAGAAAACTCTGGTGGGGGAGGGAAGGATCAGGACGGTTGAAGATGGCAAGATCTGGCAAGTTTTTTTGGAGAGCAAAAAACTAACTTGATCTATAAGACTATTCATAGCACACGATTCCAGTAGTTTGCAGAACGGACAAATAAATGTTCTTGTCAAAGGAATGAGAGGCATGACAATCAGCTCTTGTACCTACATGCAGCCTTAGAAGCCAATTATGCAACAATTTAGACAAATTTACTGAAAGTCAAACTAAGTTATATACACAGGTAGGAAATAAAATTCAATACAGAATCCTCCTTGAAGTGGACATGTGACATCAATGTGTGTAAAGTTAAAATGCAAGTAAAAGGGAGATCTAACAATTACAAACATGTTTTAAAAACGGTCGACACCAGAGTCCCCATTCAGTAAACAAACTGCATTAGTTCTAGGCCTCTTTTACAGGGCCATTGTACTGGGGCATTTTACCATATACGTATTACACCTCGTGCAGTTAAATTGAACCAAACTTAGGTCACCACCACTAAAGTGACCGAAGTTTGATTTGTTTGAACTGCAGGCTGTTTGGGTGTTAATGTAATATGGAAGACAAGACATTCCTGTATAAGGCCATGTAAAAAAGGTCTAGAAAGCTAAAACATTAGGTCACCTGCAGTAATGTAAATACGCAGAATTCAGACCAGGATTTGTGAACCGACCATGGATTTTTGCCATTTAAAAGGATACATGAAGTAGCAAATGTTCTGCCTCCATATATATTGCAGAATAATTCATTTTGTATTGTAGACCACTCCAGGGCAATTTGACTTTAGTGGCCAGGTAATAAGCACCTTCATATACATGAATAGAATTGCCTTAAACATTAGGTGCCAGTAGCACATTTCTAGAAATTTTTAGCTACCTGGCTCAATGCACCTGAGCATACAGTATTTTCATATATTTTTGCTTTTCAAACAAACCAATGCACGTAAGCACAGAAGAAATGTAATCAAGGGTTAAAAGGTTGGAATAAAAAAAAACATTCTAACAAGACTTACCTTGTCTGTCACGCAGAAGATATGAGGTTTGATCCAGATATTGATTATATGACATGAATTGGTATCTTTCAGTACAGCGGTCGGTTTTTAAATGTTCCACACTGACGGAGAAACCAATTCATCCTTTGGAGGGCCATAAACTTAGGGCTGTATTACAGTACCAAGTCGAAAGAGTCGCAGTTTCAAATACCTGACCTGTTTTTCCAAGAACACAATAAGAGAAACCAATCCTGTGTGTATTCTTGCTTCAAGAGATAAGTCAACAAAAAGGACTAGAACTAACAAAACTTTTCTGGCAAGTTTGTCAAAGTGTCAAGTAAAAAGGATTTAGATAAAAAAAAAAAAAAAAAAAAAAGAAGCACAGCAGGAGAGAGGAAATAAATACATTTTTGATCAGCTGGGCCCTTTGACTCTGATCGGCGCGAGAGGTGGGGGTTATAGGTATATAGGCCACAGAATATCTGCAAACTGCATAAGGTTGATCATAGCCGAAGGGGTACAGTGCTCAGCACTTCTGAACCTTAAAGGGGTTTTCCCATCGGAGACATATGACATATCCACAGCATATGTCATAAATGTCAGATTGGTGCAGGTCTCAGAGGTGAGACACGCATCCATCTCTAGAACGGGCCCCCTAAACCCTGTTCTAGCATTTTCTGCTCACGCCGACTCCCAGCCACTTCCTGACTACATGGTCGGGAGTTACAGAAACAGCGTAGTTCAGCGAGTTATGCTGTTTTTGTAACTCCTATAGTAGTGGACGGCAGTTACGGAAGCAGTGTAGCATGCGAGCTATGCGGTTTCCGTAATGACCATTCAGTTCTATGGGGCTTACGGAAACAGCGTAGCTCAGCGGGCTACGCCGTTTTCACCTTCATGGTCAGAAGTCAGCCGGAACGCAAAGAGGTAGAATGGGGTTTATGGGCCCCATTCTAGAGAAACTGTGGATAGGTCATAATAGTCCCTCTTGGGAAAACCCCTTTAATTACAGAAAACGGAAGAGGACAGCACCAACACCCCCACCGGTCAAAACTTTTGACACGTGAGAAATTATAAAACAGTAAGTAACTTCTAAAGGAAAGCCAGGTCATATTAGCCTGGCAAATGCAACAAGAGCACTACCATAAATAGTAGATGAGCAGCGATATATTGCCTCGTGGTAATGCAGTCACTTGTCTAGGGCATCTGTGATTCTCAAGTATTCATAATGAAATTAAACAAGAACAGCTCTGTAGATAGTGTAGAAATGTGTTATCAGCAGTACTAAATATTAACGTCAATTTACCTGAAAGTCAGAGTCATGTCTCAGTGAGCTGTCTCTCACACGATAGGTTTCATTATGGCCGCCTAATCTGCCAGTTCTCAGCATTCGAGCACTTATGGGAGAAGAAGGGGAAGGCTGAACAGTTATCCGCCGGGGCAATCTTGATGGCTTGGGTTCCATTTCTGTGCCTAAAAAAAAAAATAAAAAAAATAATATATATAAAAAAAGTTTCCTACTGGTACCCTGCAGCTGCAGCTGTTAAACTATGATAATTATTACATTGATAAAGATCAGTGATTCTAGGGATTAGAAATGCTACCAACATACAGATGCAGCAGAGCTTTCATTTTGCACAACTCATGTTACAATAACTCATGTGGCTTTACATAGGACTACAGGTAAACCTATTACATTCTATTTACTCCATAATTGTGACCCACTAACACAACCCCATAAAATTACACGGATACATTTGTATGCCAATCCCTGCAGTATTTGCTTTAAAGAAGTTTCCTCATCGTAGACATTGGTATGTTGCTAAGCGTGCCAAAAGCTAGAATTCAGCAATATAAGGTGCTAGAAAAGCCTGTGATGCCTAGTCTGAAGGATGTCTCCGATCACCTTTTTTTCTAACACCACTGCCGTTTCATTCTAGTGATCGGTGGGTGTCATTGCTCCGACCAGCACCAATCAGCCATTGTCAGCATATCCCAACAACGATACAACCGCTATACTAAAAATAAAGTAAGTCCCACCATAGACCTTTATGGCAGAACAGGAGGGCGTCATACGGCTGGGACCCCCACAATTTAAAGACAAATAGGAGGCCATGCTCTCCTTTATTCTATATGGGAGACACAGAAACTGTGGTGTGAGATCCTTGTCCTGCCTGAAATGTTTTTACGAACAGGAAAAGCTCTTTATGCCTCTGAGACAGAGTGGATGCGCTACAGATTTTTGGTTTAGTTTCGCAATGAAAAATTCTCAAAATGTACAGTACAATACTTGTGGATGGGGATTTTCCAAAACCCCAAACACACGTGGCAGTAAAGGTCTATGTGGAAATCAGGGCACAATTCAGACTTTCAAGTTTGCAGCATGCCCATTGTGTTGGGTGAAAATCCACAGCATTTCCGCTTCACAATGCACATGGTGAAATCCGAAACAAACTTCTGCAGATTTTTGTGTTCATTCACAGCAGAATTTTCCCACCACCACCTCGGAACATGGCCTTAAAGTGGTATTCCCATCTCGGAATTAACCTTCACTCCAGGGAAGTCGCTGGCTTTAGACTTGTGTTTGTTCCTCTCTGTGGTGGGCAGTGCCCAATCTGATTGACAGTTCAGGACAGCGGCGATAGGTTGAGGTCATTGCACTGCTGCTCTGAACATGTGCGAACTCCTGATGTAGTTTTAAGTCTATACAGCAGCATAGACTACGTGCGATGTGCAGAACTATTGAACGGCTTCAGGGCTAGTGAGCAAGATGGGGATCCAGGCTTGAGAGAATATTGTTTTTTATTTTTATAAAGTGTATTTAGGAAACATAACATTTTAGCTGTCATAGTACACTGGATTAACAAAAACAACAACCCTTTAACATTAGCTATCAACTTCCAATTGTCACTACAGCTTCCTTCCAATGCACTCCTGCATTATTTTGACCTACTTTCTATACCCAGATAGGTAACATCCTAGTACCAGTGGTAACACCTTAGGAGAAAGTCTGGAGTTCGTGAATTAGCCGGAGAGCATGCGTCTTCTCAAAGTATGAATATATTTAAAGTATATACCTGAACCACACATGCTAACTTCCAAGTGCTAAAGTTAGAAGACCTAGGCCATTTTATCTAGGACATTGGGAGCAAAACAGATACTGAGAAGGCTGTGTCAGTTTCAGGTTGCTCTGTACGGAGAACATTGCATCAGCCCTCGCAGGTTCCACTCGCCGGTCAAGTGTTGATCAGCGCAGCAAGCTGCAGGGCTGGACTCTACTAGGGGAAAGGGTCATGACGTATATTATTCAGCCTCATAGCAGTCGTGAGGATTAGATTAGTTCACAAAAAAAAATGCTACTATAAAAATCAACCTCAAAGTTGTTGTTTTTTTAACTTATTTCCTGTACCAACAACATATTCCACAGCGCTGAACATAGATTGTAATGACTCTAGGGATGTCGCGATACCAGAATTTGGACTTCGATACCGATACTTCGTTTAGTATTGCGATTTCGATACTTTGCCAACAGTGATAAAAAAATAAAAAAAAGTTCTTCCATTTTGTTGTGAGGCGCGAGGTGTGATGAGGAATTTTGAATGGGCCTCATTAATAGTAATTAACCCCATCATGTTTCTCAGTCATAATGGGTTAATATGTAAGGTACATGATGGGGTTAATTACTATTAATGTGAGGCACATAGAGGTTAAATTCATCACACCTCGTGCCCCACAATAAGTGATAGAAAGCAGTTTTGTTTTTACAGCGTACACATCATAAATGACGCAAAAAATTTTTTGTGCGGGTTATTACGGCCGCGCCAATAGCGAATGTGTATATTTTATGTATTGAGACTTATTTGAATGTTTATTGTAAAAAAAGGTGTATGGATTTTTTATTTTTATTTAACATTACTATGTTTTTACTTTAGTTTTTAAACTTTAATGTACTGGCATAGATCTATATTACAGTACATTATAGTACACAGGCAGTTGTTAGGACATACCCAAGTATGCCCTAACAGGAAATATGGTAGGACAGCCCTGGACAATGGACCCTGGGCTGTCTGCCCATATATGGTATGTCCCTCAATCGCGTCACAGGAATTCCCTGTGACGCAATCCAAAGGGCATCCCCCTTCTCATTTTCCCCTGAATGCTGCAGTCAGCTGTGATCGCAGCATTCAGGGGAATAACAGCGGAGATGAGGTTTCTCTGATCTCCGCCAGCAGGGCTGCGGCTGTGTAATACAGCCATTGCCCCGCTCCTGACAGGAAGTGCGCGGTCAGCATGAGGTGATGCGGCCGGCGCTGCACTAATGAGCGGCGGTTCAGGCACTGAAGATAGAACACGGGGGGTGTTTTGTAGTGCTCCCGCCATGTTGTCTTCAGTGCCGCTGCTCACTAGTGCAGCGCTGGCCACATCGCATCATCCTGACCCCACGCACTTGTTATCAGGACTCAGGAGCACGGCAATTGCTGTATTATACAGCCGCAGCCCCGCGCTCATATATTCATGTGTTACAATACTGAGCTGTGCGGCCGCACAGCTAAGTAACAAAATAACGGTATCAAACCGTTTGGGGATGCAGAGTATCAAAACAGTATAGAAGTTTCGATGCATCCCTAAATGACTCAGATCAATCCTTGATCCAATGTCCTCATCTTCGACACCCACAGGGGCCAATTTCTGAAAAAGCCACTTACCCTATGGCCTTTTGTACACCGCAGTTCCTGTGTGGCAAACTCATACTGTACAGTAGGGCGGGCCCATACATTTTTTTTATTTTTATGGGTGCTGAATTAAAGTTCTGTATTATGGCCGAGTGCAAAAAGCCCATCAGTAAGTTTTTGGATTGTGGGAAATCAATGATCTAGGATATATTCACAATTCAATGGTCGTTGCGTTATATACCTTGCTAAATGCCCTTCTACTTACCATAGCTTTAGTTAGGCAACATTAAAAGGGGTGGTCCAACAAAACACGTATCACCTATCCACAGGATAGGGGATACATGTGTGATTGCTGGGAGTCCAGCCACTGGGACTTCCATCGATCGAGAACTGGAAGTCCCCCAAAGTGCTCCATGAGAGGCTTGGGACTTCTGGGGTCTGTGTCCAGCAGCTTCATAAAAATTAATGGCTTGCCGGTCACCATGCCCACAAGCGCAATCAGCCCTCCATTCATTAAGCTGCTGGACAGAGACCCCAGTAGTCCCATGGAGCACTTGGTAGGACTTTCAGTCCCCCGTTCATATTGATGGGGGTCCCAGCGGTCAGACCCCCATCGATCACACTCCTGTATCGCCTATCCACAGGACATGTTTTTTGTGGGACAACCACTTTAGGGTAGTTTTGTTGTCATGATAGATATCAAAAGTTTGGATCAGGGGGGGTCCAAATGAGGAGACCCCTACCATTGTTGAAACAAAGGTGCAGAAACGCTCAGCTGAGCGATTTGCACCTTAGGGAGTACTGATCACAGCCTATCACACTGAAGACTGCTCTCATAGTACATATACAAGTTTGTCTTAAGCATTACCGATATCAGTGCTTCTGCACCTTCGTTTCAGCAACAGAGGGGGTCTCCGCACCGACACAAACTATTGATAAGTCTACGACATATCAAAAGTTTGAAGTGCAGTCACTCTTTAAACCTTTTCTGTCCCTCGTCCCTATCGCACATACTGCCTTGAAACCCCAATTTTTACATACTTTAGAGAAACCAACTACTGTAGAATTTTAATCAGACTCAAAAAGGAGAATGAAAAAAATATATATAATAATAGATGTAGACTCCCCAGTAACAATTCTACACTGTACTAAGGAAAGTAATATAGGACGTTAACTCAAATCTGTCCAACTACCATCCTGAAAGGCTAGGCCATAATATTACTGCCACTTGCTTAGAGCCACTAATATGCAAGTAGTGGCCATCATGACAGGCCTTTTTTAGTCAGGATTTTTAGTCAATAATACCTCTAGCCGTTATCAGACTTTCATGGCACATCTGTACAAGGAATCTAGGTAGCGAGAAAGATTGGATTTCTGTTTTGCTTATATCGTAAGATCTATGGGCGCTTGCAGAGATTCCTGCGATTGGACAGGTTGGATTTCTATCAGTTCAGTGTGATCATTCAGTACTAGCAGGGTCTGGCAGCTACTGAACCAGACCACCACCACCAGGGAAATTAAAGGTGTCCAGGATTAGAAAAACATGGCTGCTGTCCTCAAAAAACAATCACAACAGTCCATGTGTTGTGTCTGGTATTGCGGGTCAGCACCACCGAATTGACTGGGGCTGAGTTGTAATACCACCCACAACCTGTGGACAGGAGTGGTGCCGTTTTTGGAAGACAACCATGTTTTTCTAATCCAGGACAACCCCTTCAAGCATTTACACAGTGAACATACCATCTGCTCTAGGAATGAAGAACTAAAACCCAGGTACCCCATTTGAGGGTTTTCTGAACTGGACAACCCCTTTAATGAGAGGTGTTTTAGTAGTGCTAATTTAAAACATCAAAAACCAATCATCTATTAAGAACTCAAAGGACAAGAAGTTAGACTATAATCACGTCTCATGACTTGGGAAAAATATGCAGCACAAAAACAGGCAATTTTAAACAAAAATGCAAATCCTGTCCAGTATTCTAAAAGTCCTTGCTGCACGGAGCCCAGGCAATATAAGAGCTTTACACTTGCATCACGTAAGCACTTCTGTAAAAGCAAGCCGCAGTAAAACATGAGCGTTCCTGTTACCGGGCCCCAATGCTGTATTTCCTGTTGAGGCAGTAACACAACACTTAATCTAAGAAGAGTTACGTTTTCTCAGGTCACAAGATAACAAAAACAAGTTACTTTGATATTTCTTGTACAAAAAACATCTACATTCTTACAATCAAGTTCACGCCTGTGCCCTTGGAGCCCAGCTAGCCCCCCACAGAGCCTGCAATGTTTAGGAAATTACCAGTATAAAGTCCCAGAGCAGATTTCTTCCTGAGCGTCTTGTTGGAGCAGGGTGACAGGATTGTCAGGAATGGGGCGGTGAGTTAAATATAAACAGCTTCCCAGTATGAGCAGGCGCACGGCTTCCTGTAGTCCGGGTAGGGACAGGCGCGCTCTCTGCCTCTGGACATTTGATCTCTCACACCAGAAGCCTCAGCATGAGAACAAACAGCTCATTCTCCTCCCTCAGACTACATAAGTATGTTACAATCGGACTCAAGCATTACTGGCCTTAACGTGGTATAAACCTGCAGTCGCCCCCTTGTATGTGATATCATTAAATGGGTATAATTTAACCCCTTAGTGACAGCCTATATTAGGTCTTAATGACCAAGCTATTTTTTTACATTGTCGCATTCAAAAGAGTTAGGGCCTGTTCACATCACCGTTCGCTTTCCGTTCCGGGGTTCCGTCGGGTGAACCCCGCAACGGTAAGTGAAACCACAGCTTCCGTTTCAGTCACCATTGATATCAATGGTGACGGAAACAACGCTAATGGTTTCCGTTAGTCACCAATCCATCAGGTTTCCGGTTTTCCGACGGCATCAATAGCGCAGTCGACTCAGCTATTGATTCAGTCGTTAAAACGGAAACCTGCCCGAATGGTGATGAACGGAAACTATTAGCGATGTTTTAAATGACAGGTTACATCGTAATCTCGCGAGATTACGCTTGCCTTGCTGTAAATCTCACACAGACGCTACAGAAATGGCAGGATTGTGAATAGACATCACGTCCTGGCTGGAGGTAATGTATATTCACTGTCAGGACACTTGAGTAATGTTATAGTGTGTTTATGTAGCTGCACATAGCGAGTAGAGTAAAACACGCCCAGTTGTCAATTAAGAAAGTCATTAGCATAAAGCGAAAATAGGTCATAACGATAGTTTTTCCAAATAAAAACACTGCCGTAATCTACATTACAGTGCCGATCAGATTATGTAGGAGATAGGGCAGTTATAATGTGGTGACAGAGCCTCTTTGACTATGTTCACACAGAGTTTTTTTGCAGACAGAATTTCTGCCTCAAAATTAGCTTTCTCTGCCTCCCATTGAAGTCAATGGGGGCGTAGAGGCGTAAACATGTGAAGATAAAAGGGACATGCCCTATCTCGCGGGGCGGTAAACCGCTCGCGGGAGAAAACCACCCCCGCCTCCTATTGAAATAAATGAGGCATTTTCGGCCGTTATTTGGCACGTTTCCTGCATCAAAAAACTCTGTCAACTCCCCCATAGGCGGGATTCACACAGCGTTTTGCTACATTTTTCGTGGCTTTTTTTTCATGGTTTTAAGTGCAGCCAGATGTTACATTAAAGTCTCTAGTAAAACACCACACACAACCGCGTTTTGGTTTGTGGTATTTTGAGGCAATTTTTCCCCAAACGCAGCATGTTTTTTTCAGGAGTTTTTCCCATAGGCAAAAAGGGCATGTACAAAATCACAAAAAAAAAACAAAACACTACATTACATTTGAAAAAAGCTAGCGATTTTTAGATGCAATTTACAAAAATACATTTTCTGTGCGTGAAGGAGCCCTAAAGGAGTTTTCCTATCTTATTTATGGCATATCCACAAGGTATAACAGGAATATGTAATAGATCTGGGTCCCACACCTACCTTTCGAACATTAATCCCCGACTACCGCCCTACCACGTTCCTCTCCTGCTGCTTTCCGGGCAGTCTGACGAGGTGGTTGGGAGCGCAGTAACAGCAGAGCTCGCTGTGCTACACGGTTTCCGTAACTCCTATAGAAGTGAATGGGAGTTTCAGGAATTATGTAGCGTAGCGAGTGGTTTCTGTAGCTCCAGATTAACAACCTGCATAGCTCTCGTGTTTCGGTACTAAAATCGACCACCTTGTCAGACAGTGGCCAGGGAACAGCACAAGGTAGGATGAGTCATTCCACCCCATTCTAAAAATATGTGCGGGACCCCTATCCAACATTTATATGCATATCCTGTCTACTACACTATTCCATCCCTTAAATCAGGCTAGGTCTCAGTCAGGCTAATGGAGCCCTTTGGACATGTTTCGCACATATATTGGGAGCTTTCCCGACACACACGCTAGATGGACTTTACAAATTAGATTGCCTCTTTTGGCATTTGTTTTCTCATGTGATGAAGCTGCCCATTCCTCTCGGGAAAAAAAAGCCTCCAGATCCTGTGAATTCGTTGGTTGTCTCGCATGAACTGCATTTTTGAGTTCTCCCCAGAGAAGCTCAATGCTATTCAGGTCAAGAGCCTGATTACCCCCTCCAGAACCATAACTTTTTTTTGGCAGCGACTGAAGGGTCGACTTGGCCTGGTTTCAGATCATGGTCATGTTGGAAAGTCCAAATTCTCCAATAATATTTCCTGATAAGATACTGCATTCATCCTACCATCAAATTTTACAAAATTTCCTGTACCGCTGTAGCTCACCCCCTAAAAACAGTAGAGAAACTTCTATGCTTCGTTGTAGGGATGCGGTGCTTCTTTTCATAGGAGTTACGACCTATTTTAGATTTATGCTAATGACTTTCTTAAAAGACAACTGGGCATTTTTATCTTTTGACCAAGTGGGCGTTGTACAGGAGTGTATGACGCTGACCAATCAGCGTCATACACTTCTCTCCATTCATGTACTCAGCACAGTGATCTTGCAATATCACACTGTGCTGTCACTCCCACATTAACTTTTCCGAAGTGTCTTGAGTGAGACATCGCTTCCAGCCAGGACGCGATGTCTATTCACAATACCGACACTTGGGTAACGTTTGTGTGGGACCTAATGACAGCAAGCGTGATCTCGATGTGCTGTGTGAGTAAGTCACACACAAACGTTACGTTAGTGTTAGGATTGTGAATAGACATCCCGTCCTGGCTGGAGGTGATGTCTAATCACTGGCAGGACACTTCAGTAAAGTTAATGTGGGTGTATGTGACAGCACAGAGTGATCTTGCAAGTACATGAAAGGAGAGAAGTGTATGACACCGATTGGTCAGCATTATACACTCCTCTGTACAACGCCCACTTGGTCAAAAGGTAAAACGCTCAGTTGTCTATTAAGAAAGTCATTAGCATAAATCTAAAATAGGTCATACCTTGGTCAAAAATTTATAGTTTTTCTAAATAAAAAACATTGTTATCTACATTACAGCCACATTATATAGGAGATAGGGCACTTATAATCTGGTGACAGAGCCTCTTTAAATTTTAGTCTCGTTACTCAAATTTTGTTCCTGAGGCTTTCGGCATATTGTAAGAGGGCCATTTAGTTTGTGCCCTTTTTTTCTGACAACTATTCCATGCTTTTTTTTTTTAGTATCTCCTTATTGCAGATTCTTGTGGGTTTCTAATGGCATCTAAACTAATTTTTCGGGCCGTCATATTTGAAAACATCCTGGGTGTTCCTGACCGTAGCTTCGTATTCACAGAACCCTTAATTATCCCCTTCATCAGAGTTTGAACAGAATTTGGCATTTTTCAATATTTGGATATCTTTTTTTTTTATCCATTTCCTGATTTATAAAGTCACGCTACTTTTGCCCAGAGATCCTTTGCTTTTTCCCTTTGCTCCAGTAACTAGCAAAGTCAGTGCAGCCTGGATGAAACGCAGGCTGGGGGCGGACCTATTGGGGATTTAATAAAGGGTGGGAATTAGGCTGCAGAGACAAGTGAAAGGCATGATGGGATATGTAGTTCTGAGGTGCCCAAGTGTCGCCTTCAAACCAGAAGAGAGCGTTATATGGGGGTTATTTACTGCTACTAAAATGTGTTTATTAGGTAGAGAAGGAGGTATTAACACTAGGGAAACATTTCAGATGTGTTTGGGAAGTTGTTGGGTTTTTTTTTTTGTTAGTGGCCATCGGACAACCCCTTTAAGTACGAATTTTACCTGTGGAATCTGTGCTTTTGATGCAGATTTTCCACATTAAATTTCTCAACGTGTGTATGTCGCCTTAACGGCTGCACGGTATTGCAGGGAAAATTGCTGACCTGCAAAATGGCGCAGCCATTAACAAACAGACCCCGATGGCTGCACCATTTTGCCAGGTAGCAGCAATTTTCCCTGTAACACCACGCAACCATCAAAATCATTTCGACAACCATGCCGGCACGGTTTCCAAGTTAATGCCTTAGATCGCTGTCCCGATCCCCCACCCCCATATGTACACTCAGTAAAGCGTGCACGGGTTCTGTCAGCGGCTTCTCTCCTTACGAAAAAAAAAAAAAGGGATGGAGAATGCCGAAATCCTACAGCTCAATCCTTCTCGCCCCCGATTTCTGCCGTCAGTAGAGGCCGGGACACTCATACACATCAGACTGTCCCACCGAAATCAAAATTTTGGCCAACATTTATCGAACATGTATGGCCACCTTTAGGGTGCCCGTACAAGTAGCAGCTGCACCGCACGCAGTTTTACGATGCGGTTTTAGGCTGAGCAGCTTGCACGGGTAATACACTAAAAGCACGCGCTTTACCTGTACAAGAGCTACACAGCGACTACGCGTACGGACACCCTTATTAGGGTATAATATACGGGTACACGCAATTCTGCAATAAGTCGCCGCACCTGGCCAACATTCTTAAATGAACAAACTTTTGCAGGACCACGCATTTTTAAAAAAAAAACTGTAAATGCTAATAAAGTCTGCCAGACGTACATAAACTTATGAGCACGACGGTTCACCACAACCAGCAGGTCGATAAATACGGGTCCTCGAGTCGCCCTTTCCTGTCAAGTTGTGTAAAATTTGTCTTTGGGGGACAACCAACACGGCCACCATTACAGGAAGTTACTGTAATCTGCCAAATGACATAAACATGGCTAAAAACTGCGTGACAACGCCCAGTGGGCTCTATAAAGACAGCCATATTGACTGTCACCCAGCTTTCCCAGGAGTAGATAACACATCTGAACGTAAATTCCTGTAAGGACTGTAGGAAAGTTGTGTATAGGCGGCCATGTTGTTAGCCGGAATTCTAACAAAGTAAGAAACAGACCAGAATTATTTCGCAACTTGACAGGAAAGGGACGACTTTTATTAAGCGTTTTTTGTCAGTGATTTTTTATTTTATAAGTAAATGATCCGAAAATGACATTACGACATTGTAACAACCCCCCTCCGAGAGAAGAGTGGAGTAGTCCACGCCACGGCAAGAGCCCGAGCTGGCTTTCACCAAATGGAGGGGGAAGGGGAGGGATACTCAGGTCGATCCACACTCCTTCGCCTGAGCTGTCACCATGAGGTAAAAGTCAGCCCTAGAGAAGACACAGAAATGCACAAACACGACATTAATCTGGCAGGAATCCCGCCCTTAAACTACCAGCAGCCGAACATACTCCCCAATATTCCCAGACCAACATATCTCACCCACCTCGGCCCGTCCTGAAGAAAAAAATAATATGGCGTCTTCGTTTTATTGTGTACGGGCCCCTACACGCCGGTCAGCTGACTCCTTCTCGGTTTCTCACCGCCTTCTTCTCACCACACGTCGTGACATCCTGCTACATCCGGGCACCAAACGCCTCCTTCGCCATGTTTGTTACTGGCAAATGCCCGGAAATGAGAAGTGAAGTCATACGTTACCTCTCCCTCCCTGAATTGTAAGTGCAGTGGAAATATATGTAAGGTCTAATCCTCAGAGATGTAATGTCAGAGATACAAACAGCCATATCCTGTAAGGGGAACAAGCATCTGACAGGATTTTGTTTCCCAATAAGATAATCAGTGTCATGGCTATCTGAAAGCCGCTTATCCCGTATCTGTATTGAAATAACGTATATGTTCGGCTAAGATTATTGTAGTTGCAGCCATGGAAACGCACGGCGTCCTCAAATATGGTACAAAATGCAGTCGCAATGTCACAGCTGCCACAAATCACCATTTATGCGCCATAAAATACAATGTCGGGCCTAAAGCTGACCATAGACATGTGATAACTGTCAGCCAAAACTGTCTAACTGCTTTACCGGATTGTCGGCCATTAAATGGTTTTCACTGGATGCCAGGCTGCAACTGTATACAAAAAATAATGAATACGTGTATATATATAAATTGGAGTCAATGGCATACAAACCGCCCTGATGAAACCCCCCGCCCCCTCCTATTGAAATGATAACTTTTTGTGGTAATCTTTTGTCCATAGCGACGTCACGTGACCACCCAGGCACCATGTCAGCTTTGAAGAGCTCTTGTGGTACCAAAACAGTGGAAGCATCCCAAAATTGACCCCATTTGGGAAACTACACCCCTCGAGGAATTTATTTAGGTATAGTAAGCATTTTTACCGGACAGTTTTTTTGCAGAAATTTTTGGAAGTAGGCCATGAAAATGAAAATCTACATACATTCTTTCAAATAAAATGTAGGTTTAGCTAATTTTTTTTAATTTCCAAAAGGACTAAAAGAGAAAAAGCATCACAACATTTGTATAGCTATTTCTCCAGAGTAAAACAATACCACACATGTGGTCATGAACGGATGTTTGGACACACGGCAGGGCTTAGAAGGGAAAGAGCGCCATTTGGCTTTTGGAGCTCAAATTCAGCAGGAATGGTTTTTGGAGGACATGTCGCATTTGCAAAGCCCCTGAGGGACCAAAACAGTGGAAACCCCCCACAAGATTTTGGAAACTGCACCCCTTGAGGAAATTATCTAGGGGTATAGTGAGCATTTTGACACCGCAGGTTTTTTGCAGAAATTATTGGAAATAGGTCGTGAAAATGAAAATCTACATTCTTTCAAAGAAAATGTAGGTTTGGCTAATTTTTTCTAATTTCCACAAGGACCAAAAGGAGAAAATGCACCACTACATTTGTAAAGCAATTTCTCCCGAGTAAAACAATACCCCACATGCGGTAATAAACGGCTGTTTGGACACACAGCGGGGCTGAGAAGGGAAGTAGCTCCATTTGGCTTTTGGAGCTCAAATTTAGCTGGAGGCCATGACACATTTGCAGAGCCCCTGAGGGGACAAAACAATGAAAATGCCCAAAAAGTGACCCCTTTTTGGAAACTACACCCCTTGAAGAATTCATCTACAGGTGTAGTGATCATTTTGACCCCACAGGTGTTTCATAGAATTTATTAAAATTGGGCAGTGAAAATAAAAACCTTTTTCTTCAATAAGATGTAGCTTTAGCTCAAAATTTTTAATTTTCTCAACAAATAAAGGAAAAAAAGAACACCAACATTTGTAAAGCAACTTCTCCGAGTACGGCAATACCCCATATGTGGTTAAACTGCTGTTTGGGCACACGGCAAGGATCAGAAGAGAAGGAGCGGCATTTGGCTTTTGGAGCACAGAAGTTTTCCGTGCTAGGCACACCGGGAGGCAAGTATTAGGCCTCCGGTTGCCATTGCAGCCACCGACACCCCGGCGATTTCATTGCTGGGGTGTCGATGACCTGCAAACACCTTAAATGTAGCTATCAGTTTTGACGGCTGCATTTAAGGGGTTAATGGGGGGGATCGAAGCTAAGTTCGGTCTCCGCCGTTACAGCAGGATGTTAGCTGTCAGATACAGCTGACATCCGGGGATGATGACACCGACTCAGCTTCTGAGCCGGTGCCAATCATTTGGCGTAAGTATACAACATTTTGCGGGAAGCACTGGCTTGCCATGTCGTATACTTACGACAAATGTCGGGAAGGGGTTAAGGGCTTGTCCACACGTAACGGAATTGCTGCAGAAAATTTCTGCGGCAATTCTGTTGAAAGTAGCAGATATTCCGCTGCGATAAAAACGCACCATTTCCTGCGTTTTTAACTGCAGAAAATGGTGCGTATTTTGCTGCGTTTTTCTCAACGCTGGGAGATGGTGACATCACCTCTGAAAAACGCAGCAATTCAGTCACTTTCCGCAAAATATGCACCGCGGGTCAATTTCTGCTCTGAATATTTAGGCAGCAAGTGGATGAGATTTGTAAAAACCTCACCCACGTTGCTGCTACTGTATTCTGCTGCGTATTTCCCGTCTGCAATTCCGGACGGAACATACGCAGCAATTCTGCTACGTGTGGACGAGCCCTAACAGGAAATGTTGGGGATTCACTGCCAGTCCTCTTGGACATCGGGTTGTCATATAAACTGCCATGAAAAATACGATGTCTACGGCTTTTCATTGGAATAAAGTGACACAAGATGTGCGATTCGATGGTACAGGTTTAGAGGAAAAGTGAACGCATTGCGAATAACAAACCATTTTCAGACATGTACATTAATTTGGTTGGCTGCTATTGGTAACTGCTGTGACAATGATCCCTATTGTTTGGCCCTGTTCCCATCACCTTGGGTACATACAGCTGAGGTTTACTTTTTTTTGGGTGGGAATGTTAACAGGGTTGTCCAGAATTAGAAAAACATGGCTACTTCTCTCAGAAACACCGCCACACCTATCCATGGGTTGTGTTTTGTGTTGCAGCTCGGCTCAATTGAAGTAAATGGAGCTGAGCTGCAATACCACACACAACCTGTGAACATGTGTGGCACTGTTTTTGTAACAAAGCAGCCGTATTTGTTTCCACACACATAGGCCCTTTACAGCACTGGGTATGAACGTGCTACATACATAAAATACTACATATATGTGGTATTGAGTGCATCCTGTTCCCCCGCAATTGCAGCCTTCAAGTTTTTTAAATCTTTTTCGACATTAACTTCAAAAGGGAAAAATTCAACAAAAAATGCATTCCCTGAGTATCGTACCAGGCTCTATGATGGGATCTCCAGTAATGACAGGGACCTGGTTGTCGTCATCGTGTGTGCGTTTCTTTTAGTCGTGTTTACATTGGGGGAAGTCACGTCTTGCATTTAGTTCAGAACAATTCTTATCAAACCTGTTTTATTTCTGGCAGCCTGTCACTTTTCTGTAAGCGTGTGTATGCAAGAACTACCACACCTAGAAGAATTCACATATACATGTCACAGATTGTGTGCTAAACTTACCACTAAATCACAAATGTAAAGGATTACACATGTGCCTTTCAGGAGTCTGGGAAAGGTGGGTGACACCTGGCTGTAATGGCAGCCATATTAGTTATTACCCAGCTTTGCCAGAAGCAGATATAAATAAGAAGGAGTTGAGAAGCATATTTAAACGGTAACTAAACTTTTAAAAGCGTTTTGATCGGTGGGGGTCTGAGCACTGAGACCCCCACTGATCGCTAAAACGAAGAGGCAGAAGTGCTCGGGTGAGAACTGTTCCGCTTCTTTTCTGATCGGCTTTTCTCGGAGCAGTGCATGGGCTCAAATAGAAAGTCCCGTACACCGCTCTCTCGTCTTTCCAAGGAAAGCAGATCAGGAACGAATTGGCACAGCACTAACACGAGTGATTCTGCCACTTCGTTTTAGTGATCAGTGGGAGTTTGAGTTCTCGGACCCCGACCGATCAAAACTTCTGACATGCCAAAAGTTTTTTAAAAGTTTAGTTACCCGTTAACAGGATGACTAAAGGCCATTATACACCAGCCGATGATCGGTAGAACAGAACGCTCGTTCCCGATCATTGGCTTGTGTAAAAGGATCCATCGATTGTCAGCTGATCGCATCGATCGGCCTGCTACATCATCGATCTGCATATATCTGACATTGTAAAAGGGCCCTTATATTAACTGGGTTTTTTTTTTTTATTATTATTGTAGGTGCAAATGCCCTTTGTACCTCTTATCTGACTCATGTCCCCGTCCGGTAATATTCTGTTTGTATTATATCAGTTAGACATTGTTTTCCTATCTTCTAAATAAATATTAAAGAATATCTGTGAGACAATAGGGAACGTTTCTGCAGGACCTCTGCTTTCCTCTGGAATTTGGAAAAACATTCATTTGACAGCTGGCCACAACAGGTTACACATAGCAGATGAGAGATACATATTATTCATGTGACTCATGCCTTCCTTACCAAGGCCATATGTGCATTTTAGGGCAACGAAACATCAAGGACAGCACAAAAATATAAATATTTTATCCCGGAGAAGCTCAAAGATGATAGCGATGATTTCTGAGAATGTGAAATAATTATCATGACTTTCTTTTATAGAGGTAAATGGGCCTCACTGACAGAGTGCACAATCCAAGATGTTTTTATTTTTCACTATTTACCAAAGAATTTTTAGTAGTATATCGTCGAAGTTTCCCGGGGCGGACACAGTGGACCCTTGTGTAAAGAACGGTATATAGGCCCCGCACTCACCAACAGGCCTCCTGTAAATCCCTCACAAATAAGACTTTTTATTTGGTGAATTACAATTCACTACTAATTATTAGACATGACATTAGTATTATTTTATATTTTAGGAGGTAGCGGGCCTCTGCTCAGTCGCACAGGTTGCACATATGGTTATGTCAGTTCCTGGTATTTTCCAGTCTTATGTAAATAAAACTCAAAGTGTAACTAAACTTTTAAAAAAAAATTGACATGTCACAGTGACGTGTCACAAGTTCTGATTGGTGGGTGTCCGAGCACTGAGACCCCCACCAATCGTTCAAACGAAGCAGCAGAAGAGTTTGTTTCTGATCGGTTTTCCTCTGAGCAGTTTATGGGCTCAATAGAAAGTCTATGAGTCCGTACACCAATCGCTCATCTTTCCAAAGAAAGCCAATCAGAAACGAAGCGGCACAGCGCTCACCCGAACGCTTCTGTCACTTCACTTTGGCAATCGGTGGGGTCTCCGTGCTCAGACCTGCACAAATCAAAACTTTTGACATGTCACTATGATATGTCAAAAGTTTTTAAAAGTTTCGTTTTAAGTTTACACTTTAAAGAGCATCTGCACTGTTAAAAAAAAATTTAGAAGTCAGAGACATATCAGAAGTTTTAATTGTTGGCGTCCGGGGGCTGAGAACCCCACTGTCACTGAAACAAAGTTGCAAAAGCGCTGCACATTTGGCTGTGATCGGCGGTCCCCGTTAGTCTGAAGACGAGCTCATAGACGTTCTATGTGAGCAGTCTTTAGCCTTACAAGGAGCCAGGGGCATAGCTAAAGGCTCATGGGCCCTGGTGCAAGAATTCAGCTTGGGCCCTCCTACCCCTCCCCAACACCACCAGACCTTTGCGCACGCCTATGCCCAGCTGCCTTGCCTGACTGACCCCATGAATGCCCCCACAGTATAATGCCCCCATAGCTGCCCACAGTATAATGCCACCACACAGTATAATGCCCCCCATAGCTGCCCCACAGTATAATGCCCCTATAGCTGCCCCCACATTATATTGCCACCATAGCTGCCACATACAGAACAATGCCCCCCATAGCTGCCCCATACAGTATAATCCCCCCATACAGTATAATGTCCCCATAACTGCCACATACAGTATAATGCCCCCCCATAGCTGCCCCATACAGTATAATGCCCCCATACAGTATAATGCCCCCATAGCTGCCCCATACAGTATAATGCCCCCATAGCTGTCCCATACAGTATAATGCCCCATACAGGATAATGCCCCTCTTAGCTGTACCATATCCAATATAATGCCCCCCATACAGTATACTGCCCCCTCAGAAGCTACCATATGAGCCCCCCTCCCATACCCAGTATAATGCCCCCATATGTATGTACCTAATAGAAAAATAATAACATAATTACTTACCTATCCCCGTTCCCACGACGGGTGGAGGATCCTTCACCTCCTCTACACTGTGCTGTGAGTTACTTGGCGCAGACAGGCGTGATGACGTCACTATATAGCGACTGCCTGCGCCGAGCCGCTCGCGGCACAGTGAATGTTGGAGCAAGGCTCCAGCATTGAACCCAACTGAATGTGCATCCTGCGGATGCAGATTCAGCTGGAAGCGGGACCAGCGCAGTCCCCGCTGTGTGGCAACGGGGGCTTAGGGGCCCGGTCACAGTTGCGACCCCTATAGCTACGCCACTCCAAGGAGCGCCAATCACAGTCAACGATGCTGGGCGCTCAGCTTTCCGCTTTTGCACCTTTGTTTCAGGGACGGTGGGGTAGGAGTCTCAGCAACCGGACCCCACGGATCAAAACTTTTATGTCTATGAAATATGAAACGTTTTTTGAAAGTGCAGTTACTCTAATCATTGTGCAGCAATGTTAAAAAAATCCGGCATCCTCTGGACCACATATATGCCAGATGAGTGAATATACTTGACTATTGGAGGGTTTCTTTTGAGTCTTCATACAAGGGCCTACATTAACTATTAAAGACCTCCTATGGTGTGTCGAAATGTCTCATGACGCAGTCTTTCCTGCGCCCCATAGGAGGTCTTTAGGCACTTGCATGGAGACTCAATAGATAATTAAATCAGAGAATAGGACTTTTTTGTTCCATGACAAATTATTTAGATTTCTGGACCATTGAGCACCGATTTCTGTAACTGTCACGTTTTTTTGTATCCTGTTGAAATGTACTGTTTTTTTGTTCAAGATAAGATAAAAAGGTGCATTTAAAACAAGAGTACCCCTGATCTAGAGTCTCTGCTGTGAAAAGTATCTGTACAGGTTTTTCAGCCTTTGGCTATACCAAATAATGTTTCCATTCACTGATAGCCAGCAGAGACATTATTAGCAAAAAATTCAAATATAAATTATACTGAAAAGTTGCAGAACTTTTCATTTTTCTATAAAATTAGTTTTATTATGTTATCAGTATCGATAATCCAGAAAGTCTGCACTATTTTTCTGGAACATAACTGCAATGTAATAAGGAATTTTACTAGAAGCAAAAGACAGAGCAGAGAGGCAATTAGGGAATTCCTCTGATTGAAAAAAAGTTTTCTATTACATCTGGTAATCCAGAAAATCTGATAATCCAGCATCTATCATGTCCCACTGATCCCTGATAAAAGGAATTTCACTGTATTGTATTCTGCATTATTTAGCAGTTTTCCATTTTGCAGGCTCTATCTCTTAGGCCCCATGCACACTGACGTGCTTTTGCGTCTGCAATTCCCCTGAAAATCCACGGGAGAATAGCGGCCCCATTCATTCCTATGGGGCCATGCACACGACCGTGGTTTCCACGGTCTGTGCATGGCCCAGGAGCCCGGACCGCAGAAAGAACGGGCATGTCTTATTATGGCTGTGTTCTGCGGTCCAGGTTCATAGGAAATAATGGACGATTTGCAGGCGGCTCGCAGGTGACACTCCGCTGCCGGCCGACCCGAAAATCACGGCCGTGCACATGGCTACGGTCGTGTGCATGAGGCCTAATTCTCATTTGTCTCTGAGCTAGTGAGCGGAGCCTAACTGCTATCATGTCTTTTATACACTGCACACATAGAAGAGTAAAATCCTTCTCTCCTATTTGAGCAGTGTAGCTGAGAATCCAGCACTGGGGTCACATAGAATTCTTACCAGCAGCCTGTGACTTTCTCACTCTACTCCTGCTCCCCTCTGTATAGACTTGTATGGGCAGGCAATGAAGAGACACACACCCCCACCTTCTGCAGTCCATCAATTCTATTCTGTAACCAGGGACAGATTTTGCTTGACAACAGGGGGTGGACAGGAAGGAATAAAACAACATTTTAACGGTCAGTAAAATTACAAAGTTGATTTGTATCAGGTATACTATTAGATCAGCATAAGTTCTTTGACAAGTTAGTGTCCATTTAAGTTTTATTTACATAAAGCAACAAAGCCAATTGTGACATTCAATACCCGCTATATGAACATTACACCCGCTGTGTGATTCCAGTGGTTATGACAGATTTTCACGGACTTCTATGGATAACCAAGCTGTTGTAGTGAATAGTTGTAAAATCTAATATCACATGGGAATGCTGCATTTTGTTTCTGTAGGCAGTAACTTTAATATATAATATATCTCATATCTCCTGTATAGCCGGATGGCACATCACCTGTAATAACGGCACACCTCGGCCGCACATCCGCCTGATAATCAGTTTGACCTTCTTTGGGATCTTCCAGAAATATGGTGACCATTATTACTTCTTACCCGGAGAATGAACAGAAGAATGTACAGTGGCAACATAAGGGACATTCAGGCTGATGTGTCACCTGAAGTCGTTCATGATAGGCTTCGTTCACATCTACGTCAGGGCTCCGTTCCGTCTGAACTTTCTGTCAGAACGGAGCCCTGACTGACACAAACTGAAACCGTAGGTTTCCGTTTGCATCACCATTGATTTCAATGGTGACGGATCTGGGGCCAATGGTTTCAGTTTGTCTCTGTTGTGCAAGGGTTCCGTCGTTTTGACGGGATAAATACATCGACTACGGTATTCATCCGGTCAAATCGACGGAACCCTTGCACAACGGAGACAAACTGAAACCATTGGCCCCGGATCCGTCACCATTGAAATCAATGGTGATGGAAACGGAAAGCTCCGAGGGAACGTCGGAACGCAGCCCTGACGCAGATGTGAACATAGCCTTAGTCCATAAGACAGACTGTGCTGAGAACATTCCGAGGCAATCTTGCGTAACAACCCTGTGCCGAAAAACCCAAAGCTATGACAAGTAGCCGCTTCAGTATGGCTGCGTTGCCAACTGTTGACGTTGCTAAAGAGATGACTTCACCCGTGTCTTGTCTGTCAAATTCTTCTATATAAATAAATAATGATAATAATGTATCTATAGATGTGATCGCTGCCAGCCGAGCAACTGTGAATGTCAGCTAAGAGCACTGACTGCCCCATAAATATGCACGATTGTCTCAGTGATTGTTATTTCAATAGGCTGGAGATAAGCGGCTGTCAGACACTCTTGTTGTGTCTGAATTCCATTGGAAATAAAGGATCGGACTGGTAAAATCCAATCCATTAGATCCTTGTTTCTTATTTTCAGGACAACTTCGATCAGTCACCATATATATTAGATTGTTGTGGTGGATCCCATCAACATTGTAGGGGTCTAATATCTATGACCAGCTTTACCCAAATAATCTGGATATCATAACGTGTGCTTCATATTATCGGAAGCCTTCAATAATAAATCTAGAAAGTTCCAGGCAAATTCTTTCACAGGTCAGAGGACAAGCAAATGTCTATCTCATTATTAGTGTCAGTGAGACTACGACCATAGAAAAGCACATACAGTGCTATTTCCTCAAAACACCACTTCTTTGAGAAGACCACCCCTTTTGACTGCACTTTCAAAAATCATTTGATATATCATAGAGACATGATGTTTTGATCGGTGGGGGTCCGGGTGCTGAGACCCCGCCGTCGCTGAAACCAAAGTGCAGAAGCGCTGAGCTGAGTGCCCTGCACTTTCGGCTGTGATTGGCGCTCTTAAAGTTCTTTTACACGGCCCGACGAGGGCTGTGTAAACGAGCGCCAATCAGCGAGACAGCTCATTGATCGGCGCTCATTTGCTCCTTTCACAAGGAACCATGTATGGGGCCAAGCACTCGTTACTATGATCGCTCGTCCCCATACATTTCTATCCTGTCGGCAGCACGTCGCCCTGTGATGTGCTGCCGACAACAATGATATTTTAGGCAGCTACACAGGGCAATAATCAGGAACAAGCGTTCTGTGAATGCTCATTATCCTGTTAATTGGCCCATGTAAAAGAGCCCGAAATATACGCAGCAATTCCGCTACGTGTGGACGAGCCCTAAATCTACAGGGGCTTCCTGGAAAAGCTCTTGAATTTGTACTTATTTATCTTGGCATGCGTTAGGTAAATAAATGCTTAGTTTTTACACTTATCTGTTTTATTACATGAACACTAGGTGGCAGTATAGATAACGTAATATGTCATTGGTTCTATTTTTGCTCATGTATGTAATTTGTTCAAAATCTGATTTCTAGCAATTTCTAGCATTAAACGATACGCAGTTTTAGTTTTTCGTTGCACATGAAAACTGCAGCTACAGTGCGACACTCATATAAAACCTGAACATGCGACATACATAAAGTATATACCCCTAAAATCCTATACTAATAGATGTAAGTTCTCTTGTCAGTTTTATAAACATTTTCTTGTTATTCCTGCTTCTGGAAAGCTGGATAACAGCAAATATAGTGACCATTACAGCTTCCATGAGGGTTGTCACACAGCTCTTCCAGATTCCTAAATGGCTAATCTGTCTAGCTATAAAATGGCATAGGAGCAGAGGATGTCCACCGAATAACTAGGTGGATTTGCCATTCAGGAGCCTGGGAAAGCTGAGTGACAACCCATGTGGAAGCTTTAATGATGAACATACTGGTTGTCATCTAGCTTTTCCAGTAACAAACAAACAAGGACTGAACAGAATTGTGGAAAACGGAAGGATTTATAAGTATTTAGTATTTTATTTCTATACATTGTATACTGAATAGTTTATCACGTAACCTATTTGCCCTCCAGAGAGTACGATGGGGTTGTATTGATCACTAATGGCTGGCCTATGTTGGTCTGTGGGCTTTTTTTTCTTCTTTCTATTTGTATTCAGTTTTGAGTCTTTGTGTCTGACCACCTACACTCGACCTGGCACCTTGTATCTATTATTCATCCAAACTATCATTATATTAGCACTATATGCAAATAAGTTGCTTTGCTGGAAGATAATTCATCTGCATTCTGTGCTAACACCGTGGTGTCACCTAGATGTCAAGGCTATTATTTTAAATAGAAAATATAAGCCTCTTTTTTTCTATTTAGAAGGCTTTATTTTCCTAAATGAGAGCGGTATTCTTATCTTCATTTGTAATAAAAATAAAAATTTGAAAAACAGAATTTTAAAGATTTTACTTCCTCACAATGAGAGACTCTTCCTCACCTAATAAGTCTCATCAGTGTAGGATATGTCATTTTAAAGAAGCTTCTCCCACTCGTAAAGTAAGCGATTTACGTTATAGCTTTATTTTAGGAAATTCCTGATAATTCCATTATTAAAGGGGTTCCATTAGGCTAGAAAAACATGGCTGCTTTTTTCCAGAAACAGCGCCACTTTTGTGCATAAGATGTGTCTGGTATTGCAGCTTAGCATGATCCATTTGAATAGAGTTGCAAAGCCAGACAAAGCCCAAAAGACAAGAGTGGCGCAGCAGCAGATCGCAATATGATATTGTGCGTCATGTCCGTAGGTGTAACCGTATGGGGGTGCATGAAATCGAAGGTGTACATGCAGACGCTATTTTGTTATAGCAAAATATCAAACACTTCGAGTTTTTTATTACTGCAAAATCACCGGCGCATGAAACAAAATGTACACATTTCATGCACCTCCAAGGCTAATGTTAGCAACCTCAGGGCATGCCCCCACGTGGCGGTTTTCCTCCGCAACTGTCCGAATCAATGCCGCACAGAATCTACGTTGCAGATTCTGCGGCGGATCTGCCCAAAATGTGCAGTAAATTGATGTGGACTAGCTGCTGCGGACTGCGGGAAAAGTGCTTCCCTTCTCTCTATCAGTGCAGGATGGAGAGAAGGGACAGCACTTTCCCTAGTGAAAGTAAAAGAATTTCATACTTACCGGCCGTTGTCTTGGTGACGCGTCCCTCTTTCGGCATCCAGCCCGACCTCCCTGGATGACGCGGCAGTCCATGTGACCGCTGCAGCCTGTGATTGGCTGCAGCCGTCACTTACACTGAAACGTCATCCTGGGAAGCCGGACTGGAGACAGAAGCAGGGAGTTCTCGGTAAGTATGAACTTCTATTTTTTTGACAGGTTGCTGTATATTGGGATCGGTAGTCACTGTCCAGGGTGCAGAAACAGTTACTGCCGATCGCTTAACTCTTTCAGCACCCTGGACAGTGACTATTTACTGACGTCTCCTAGCAACGCTCCCGTAATTACGGGAGCCCCATTGACTTCCTCAGTCTGGCTGTAGACCTAGAAATACATAGGTCCAGCCAGAATGAAGAAATGTCATGTCAAAAAAGCAAGACGGATCCGCAGCACACATAACATGTGCATGACAGCTGCGGACTTCATTGCGGAAATTAGAATCTCCATTGAAGTCAATGGAGAAATTCCGCTAAGGGGTCCGCAACCAGTCCGCCACAACTCCGCAACAGACAGAGCATGCTGCGGACACCAAATTCCGCTCCGCAGCCTATGCTCCGCAGCGGAATTTTACGCATCGTCTAAACGAACACTTCTAAATAGAAGTGGAAGTCAATGGAGAAACGGCTCCGCTGCGGATTAACGCTACGGAGTGTCCGCAGCGGAATTCAAGTGAAATTCCGCCACGTGTGAACCCAGCCTTAAGGTGCCATACACATTAGATGAACGTCAGCCGAACTTGCCAATTTCGGCAGGACTGGCCATCCATGAGAGCTAAGCCACTGCCGAAGGTGTCTTATTCCTCTCTTGTCATTGAGTGCACACTCACCGAGCTGAGCGTGCATGTGTGTGGTGAGGTTCAGGAGAAATATCTAAGGTGTCTGGCCCCTTTAGGCCAGCTTCAGGCTGTGATACAGATGCATTTTTGCGTCTGAATTATGGCTGCGAGACCCTGAGCCCCCGTGGTTCTGAGGAACCAAACCTAGAAGGCATATGCAACCATATTTTGGCCACAACGTTTGAAAATACCCTCAGTTCAAAAAAGGATTGATTGATCCTAGGTGATTTCAGTAGTGCGATCACGGTCCTAGATATTCCTGATCCTTCTTTTGATTTTTTTAAACTGGATTTATAATGGATTTAAAATATTTACAAAATGTTCTGTGGTTTACAGGGGATCACACTACTGCATATTATATGCTATCTATTTTTGTATGTGTGTGTGACTTCCTAGTGTCATAGAAGGCAGCACAACGCAGTATGTGGAAATCCTCCTGGGAGCCCGAGGCAGATGCCCCTGGGGGATGTGTTCACTTGTCCACAAAGTACAATTTACATTCAAAGCAGAAAAGCAATCACATGTCAAATGTCTGGGCCTGATTTTCTGCAAAACAAACTTGCAACTAAATTGTAGCACAGTGAGCCTGGAGCCGAGGTCTGTATGGGATTAGCTGGGAAGTGAGGGGGACACAAAGGGGACGAATTTTTAAAAAAAAAAGATTCTTGAGCTCTTTGTGAAAGTACAAACCTACTTCACAGGCCCCAAACACAAACGTTTACTGATTAACCCATGCAGTGCCAAAGTCCAGCCTGGTTTTCAACTACGACATTAAAAAAAGAATATATTATAATGGAATAATAGCCCTACTGATTTAATAAAAATAAAAAATCTATCTATCTATCTATCTATCTATCTATCTATCTATCTATCTATCTATCTATCTATCTATCTATCTATCTATCTATCTATCTATCTATCTATCTATCTATCTATCTATCTATCATCTTCCCTCATATCAACACTACTTCTCTTCCATTGTAGGGATGGTTATTAATTCCCCATTATAGATTGCTTTTCTTCACACTGAGAATTCTAAATATTTACTTTCTTGCTTTAATCTTAGAAACACCTTATATAAATGAATTAGAAAATGTGTTCCTCTTGAAATGTGCAAGAGGTGCTTATAAGATAAGATATGCAATTATTAACCATGAATAATATTGTGACTGGCACATGGGAGAAAAAAAAAAAGAAAACAATGATATTACAATAGACCCGTCGTGGGTACACAGTGGAAGAAGCTATGAACCCTCACAAATTGCAACAAAAGTATTCTGGGGTGCCTCACAGTGCAACTGTGGTTTCAGCTTTCATTAGGCCTCATGCAAATGACCGTAGTGGTGTGCACGGCCGTAATTTGCAGCTTGGACGGCCGCGGTGTGTCACCCGTGAGCCGCCCGCGAATCAGGGGCCGTGCACATGGCAGATGGCATTAATGAGCCTGGACCGCAAAACACGGCCGTAATAAGACATGTCTGTTCTTTTTGTGGTCCAGGCTCCTGGGCCATGCACGGACTGTGGAAACCACGGTCGTGTGCGTGGGCCCATTGAAATGAATCGGGCCGCAATTCACTCGCAGATTTGCGAGTGAATTGAGGCCGCAAAAATACGTTCCTGTGCATGGGGCCTTACTCCTGATATTTAAACAAATAATAATAATATTTGCATTTAAATTATACTTTTTCTTTGTCCTCCAATAATTCCATTAACTGCAGTACTTCCCTATATGGGAGAAACCTATAGATCTGTTCATCCTGAGCTTCCTGGTTAAAACTATAAATCAAAAACTAGTGTTATACTTACACATGGAGAGTAGTGGGATACTGGGTGTTAGGCCTTATTCACACAAGTATGTATGATTTGCGTCAGTGTGGCTCCGTGTGTCATCCGTTATTCTCCTCCGTGTTTCTCCTCTGCAAGCCCTTCCTGGTTTTACATATCTTTTTTTCCAGGCATTTCTTTAGCAACTGATGCGTGAAAAACGGACAGTACGCGGATGTCGTCCGTATCCTGTCTGTCTTTTTAACCCGACCATAGACTTAAATGAGCGAGTCTGATCCACAAAAATTGACCAGAAAAGGACATGCGCTGAGTTTCACACAACGGACACATGAAAAACCACGGATGTGTGAATAGCCTCGTTGAATTGCATGGGTCAGTGGGCTGTCAGTTATTTAAACGGACAGCACACAGATCCCATAATCAAGAAGGAATAAAATATTTTTTAAAAAAGCCCCCCCCCCCCACCCTGAAGCCCAAAGTGCAGTTTCAAGGTGCGGAACTTCTGACTGAAGTCCTTTTGAGAAGTATATGTGGTCGGTACTTCAGGAGGAGATCCCTGTTAAGCAGTTCTCCACCAATTAGTGTCACCGAGTATTCTCACAGCTACTCTGATTGGATGAGAGCTTATGACCGTAGTTGGTTTTACACAGGCAGATATTTTGCCAGTATTTACCACCTATTCGAGCACCGATCGACAAAACAGCTGTGATCGTTGCTACAATCGTTCGTCGTCATACATTTGCATCTTATCGGCAGCACATCTCATGTTTACACAGGGAGATGTGCTGACGACATAAAATCTGATCAGCCGATAAATGACTGTTTGCTCGTTCATCATTGACTGATCGCTGCTCTGTTCACACAGGGCAATTATCGGGAACGAAAGTTCGTACAAAATCATTGGCCTGTGTAAAAGGACCTTGACACGTCCTTCTCATAAGACCTGCAGAAACACACTCCCAAACTGGCTAAGTGCAAACAGTGGTTGTATAAAGAGGAGGAGTGATAACGCAAAGGAAACTCATGCCCACCTCTCCATGGTTATCTATGACCGAAACCGTCCCATATTCAGTTCTGGTGCGGGAATCAGTGTTTTGGGAAAAAAACCTTTGAACCGAAGTATTTTAGTATGTATATCTTATCGTATACCTTATGCTTCCTGCCACTATTCCACAATCTGGACCTCACTTGCAGTGAGGTCTAGATTGAGCGTGCAGGTTTATGAGGAAGTCGGAAGAAATAATGGTCCTCTTACACGGCCCATCGTGGGCCGTGTAAACGAGTGCCGATCAATGAGACCGCTGGTTGATGGGCGCTTCTTTGCTCCTTTCACAAAGAGCTATGTATGGTAAAAATTCATTGTGACCAAAGAATAAAAACTGAGGGTTAGCTGCTGCATCTTCATAATGTATTGGCATTTCCCAAAAAATAACGTTTTTGTGGAAAGTGTTAACCACAAAATGTAGACAAGAACCCAGACCTCTTTAAAGCCAATCAAGATTATAAATTATACACAGTTATGACTGTACTGTCCCTTTAAATCAATAATAAAAAAAAATGCCCCTCATGCTTCGTGTTTTTCATCTAGCACCTTTCAGGATGAATAGTTTTCTGACGAATTAGCACAAAAAAGATTGTCTCCATAGTTACTGATTTTAATAGAAAGGCCTAGGAATAAATTGACATTAAAACTGAAGCTTTCTGTAGGAAAAAAATGGATGAGTGCCCCAGAACGGCAATCATTTTACAAACATCAAAAGTTGCATTGGAAGCTACTGATCTTAACCCCTTTGGATCTCTTTCAGTAAAAATACAAAACCTACATTTTGCAATGCGCCTCTAGCCAAAAAATGCCAGCGGGTGAAAAAAGTATTTACATTGTTGTGCGTGAAATAAGATATGCTGTTCCTATAGCAACAGTGAAAGTATTGTGAGAGTTCGAATATTATTGCACTTTTTGGAAGATTTTGGCTTCCATTTTTGTTTTTTTTTGCAAATGCTGCCAATTGTCAGGGGTGTAGGAAAGACATATAAATCTCTCACTGATCATTGGAATTATAGCAAAACACTTTACTATTGGTTACAATATCTTTTTCCGCTATTCCCCAAAAAGTTTCAAAAAGTTTTACATCTAAAGAAAGTTCCGTGATCCCTTTCGTGTAACGTGCTGAATCTGTTTTTGGAAAGGACCTATAGGAGAAGGCAAATATCTTGTTTCTTATGAAGCCCCATGTGGACTTTATGGGCTCCATTGAGAGGAGGGGCAACATTTGTTGCCCTCTCCCCCATCCCCCATCCTGTTATTTTTCTCCTCAAGGCTCACAGTGCTAGCCGACAATGGAGGATGGATCTGGCCTTAGGCTCATGTCACTTTTCTGTGAAGGGACAAAATAGGTTTTACTATGAACTAATTATTCATTTTTTTAAATAAAAATCAGTCCACTTTTTTAATAACTTTTCAACTTTAATGGTCTGTGAACCAATCCATTCCTGCAAGTAACAAAACAATTAAGGACACATCAAACTAACATACCAGCTATATTTCCTTCAGTACAGGTGTACCCAATTATTGTATACCATCAAGAGTGAAACTGGAGCAGGACAATTTTTACCTTCTATCTATCTATCTATCTATCTATCTATCTATCTATCTATCTATCTATCTATCTATCTATCTATCTATCTATCTATCTATCTATCTATCTATCTAATGTCTATATCTATCTATCTATCTATCTATCTATCTATCTATCTATCTATCTATCTATCTATCTATCTATCTATCTATCTATCTATCTATCTATCTATCTATCTATCTATCTATCTCATATCTATCTTCTACCTATCCTTCTTTGCCTACCCCTCATACTGGTTATCAAGAAATAGGCTTTCCTTCTTCCCCATTGGGGAAAAAACAAATATGGAAATGATTATTGCCGCATAGACTCATTCTCAAATTTCCACTCTTGCTGCAGAAATCCACTAATCCATATGTATCTTATGTATCCTACCAGCAATCTTCACGTTGTCTTCACGTTTCTTCAAGTGTATATAAATAATGAATACATATGGTAAAATAATCAATCAACAAGCATCCGGCAGTACAAACAATTCTCCCCCACCCTGGGCACCAAAACTATGTGGCCTTTAAAAGCCTGGTATTTGAAGTTTTAATTGTAAAACAGGGACACTTGCGTTTTGACGTTTCTATCAATCATGGTTTACCGCCAAGAAAAAAAACACTACTTAGAAAGTGACAGTGTCTCTGCGCTAGCGATGGAGTTTTTGATGGAAAGTTATCTATGTCGCTGCTGCCATATTCAGTCTCGTATCATTGCTGCTATTAACATTCAGCCAAAAGGTGAATTCTTTTCTTTACAGTGGAAATTGGAAACTGAATTGAGAATGTACCATGTAGTATGAAATACATATGTCGCAAATAAATAATGTGCAAATACTATCGTTTGTAAAAGCTGCTATACAGAACATCGAACCCCAAGAAGGAGGAGATTTTACAATAAGGGTAACTAAGAAAAATGGCCCACATTTACTAATGCCATCTAGACAGCGTAAACTTAGACCAGACAGGCACAGTATGAGCCAAATTTACTACAGTAGCGCATGCTGCATGATAATTTTGACGCACCTTGCATGACCTGTTAGACGCTTTTCTATTCCTTATACCACTTTTGATTTTACTTAGGGCGGATTTACACGAGCGCGTGCGTAAAAAACGCGGCGTTTTGCGCGTGCAAAAGGCACTTAACAGCTCCGTGTGTCATCACCATATGATGCGCTGCTGCGTGATTTTCGCGCAGCCGCCATCATTATGACACTCTGTTTGTATGTTGGTAAACAGAAAAGCACGTGGTGCTTTTCTGTTTTCAATCATACTTTTCACTGCTGTTGCGCGAATCACGCATGTCCCACTTCAATGGGTGCGTGATGCGCGAGAAACGCAGAAAAATAGGACATGTCGTGAGTTTTACGCAGCGGACATCCGCTGCGTAAAAATCACGGACTGTCTGCACGGCCCCATAGACTAATATAGGTCCGTGCGAGGCGCGTGAAAACCACGCGCGTTGCACGGACGTATATCACGCTCGTGTAAATCCGCCCTTATTTTACGCCAGAATTTTGTGCACAGTTTTTAACGCACAATAAGGCACCTTAAGCCACACCCACTTGCCCATAAGCCACACCCCTTTACAGCTAAGCTATGCTCCCTTTTCGAACACTTTTAACAAGTTTCTAGCGAGGTGAAAACATGAAATTGCGGCAATTTGCACCAACATTTGGTGCAGTTTCCGACACTTTCTAGGCCCGGGTACAGTAGTAAATCTATAGTGAACCACTATAAGTCCCATGATATAGGGCACAATGCAAGGTGCCAGCTGCCTCCATAACAAGCAATGCAAACGTGTTGTTGCAATCACTGACCACTAAAGAAAATTTCACTTGTTCACAAGGGATTGGACACTGCATAAATTAGTCACTAAACTAAGCACAAAATTCATGGTGGTCAGCCCAACTACCGACCACACTATGGGGCTAATATATCAACCTTTAATATATCAAGCCTAAAAGTCGCAATTTGCGCTTCAGATAGTGACTTTTTGCACCAAGGCAAGGAGGCGTTGCTTTTGTGGCAAGGAGGCGTTGCTTCAGGGGAAAGGGGCGGGACCACAGTGGCCCGACAAATTTATTATAATTAAAATGGAATTCACTCTCGGCGTTAGGACCTTGTACGAGCCGCGCTAGAATGATGAAGGGACCCAGAGGAGCAGAAGAGGAGGTTAGTATGTGTTTTGTTTTTTTTTAAATTTTATCGCTGATGTAGGGGGATTGTATGGCGCACGGCCTCACTGGAAGATGCAATATTTTAATAAATGTGTCGCAGTTTACTCCAATTTGTCTTACTATTAAGAATATAAACGCCAGTCTTAATAAACTGCACCCGATGTATTTAAAGTAAGCAGACTGAGCAACAAAACACCAGCTGGAGAATTAGGTGCCTTGCATAAGAATGTAATACACTGACTGGTTGTGCCAGTTAGTTAGTAGGCTCAGGTATCACTTTTGCAATGGGACCCAGGAGAATCAGCTAGACCTCTGGGAGTAACCAGCGTGTAAGTGCCAGATACCTGTATATTAATTTAATAGCTTCTCTCACATTGAGGCAAGACATGCAATGAAAAAAGATTAAATATATATCTCTTTTCTATCAAAGATCTGTCTGTCTATGATCTATTCATCACCTCTTTATATATCTTTTTATCTCTTATCTTTCTATCTACTTATCATTTAATCACTTCAATCTTTCTTTCGTTCGTTCCCTTTCTATTTGTCTGTTCATCTATCTATTTTTGATATCCTTATTTTATTTGACATCTGTATTCCAGTCAAAAACTTAAGTACTACTACTTGACCTGAAAAGGACAGATGTACTTTAAATGCTTCGGCCTTTGAATTGACAATTCAAAATGTATCACTATACTCAGAGACAATTAATTTTGTTATACTATGCAATAATGATTAACTTTTTCCACATATACATGCATATTTACATTATATATTTCATATGTATTGCTTGAGCTTCCTGGACCCCAAACTTAATGTGCTGTTGTGTGCAGTGTCTAGAATCTATATATCTATATGTGTGTGTGTGTGTGTGTGTGTGTGTGTGTGTGTGTGTGTGTCATCATAGTGAAGTATGGATTGTAAAGTGCGATAGCTCTGTCTACATTGTTATACTGTTATTAGGAAATGCCTCTGTACTTCTTCTTTATATTTCTGGTGTTGTGTGGCAGATAAACTTTTCGGCCCCCTCAGACAGCAGGGATAAGTTGTGACTACGTCCTCTGCAGCCTAGGATTGTCATACCCATAACAATCATTGTATTTACACATTAGATAACTGTCAGCCGACAGCTAACTACCCTGACTCCCCCATGAACTTGCATCAGCCCTGCCATAGGGAGAGAGGGATGAGCCGCTGTGACACCATGGGCACTGCATATGTCCCAGTGGAACAAAGGATCAGGGATGTTTAAATCCAACATATACAGTTGTTGTACTGTCCCATACGCATTCCATTGTTGGCTAATATTTATTTCATGTTTATCTGTTGTTCCTCTTGGACATGTAAGCTGCATTTTCACTGTTGGCTGAAAATGCGGATAGTCTCAAGATCACAATCTGATGCCACTGTCATGTCACTGTGTCGGGCTAGGGTTGCCATCAGGCCGGTAAACCACTGGCCCAGATAGTATTTACACAAGAAGGCTGGTGCCAGAGAAACTCCCATTCAGCTACAGCCATGGGCACACTGCCGGCCTGTGCAGCCACGTGAGCTGTGAGCGGAGGTTGGAGGAGAAGAATATGTGGCATATCACACTGTGTGATGTCATACCCTTAAAACCACACCCACTTATAGGGTGTATTTACATCCTCTGGTTTCGGGGATTTTTTTTTACTGCGCGTGTAAAAACATCCTAAACCTTGCCAATATTTTGGGGTGAAAAAATTGGCAACCCTATCTGTAGCCCTAACCTGATATGGTTACTGCATGACAACATATGAAAATCATCAATGTTATAGCCCCGACCTAAGAAGTTCTGCAGTTGCCAGAGATGAAAAGGTTTAAATTATTTACTGCCTTCTGGTGATCAGTGGTGCCAGGTCTGACTGCACTGTCCTCTTTCTTCCAATGTTTCTGTGAGATTTATTACATTTATATAGGTATTTTGCTCAATACATTCAATGATTCATATGTTTTTAGCATATATATATATGTTAAATGAAAGATGACCTATGGTAATAAAGGAAATATGTATAAAGCATTGTCCAGAGCTGCCTGAGTCATGTGCCCACAAGCTATTTCTTTTTTCCTCATGGATATTTTATAGAAGTGATCCACTCTGACACCTTTGACCTTCACATATATCTATTGATCAGTGGGATTATCAGTAAGGATAAATGAAGAGATGGTTATTGAAGAGAGACCAATTACATGTGAAATAGCTCAGGCTATAAACAAATAGGAGGCAATATAGTAAACCTGGCCATGCACATTAGATGATTGCGAGGCGAAAGACCTTTTAGTTGGCAATTAACACCCCTGATCCCCCATTAACATATCAATCTCTATGGAACCTGGGAGGAGGTTTATTAACACCTCTCATGCAACTGATTTCAGGTTGAAATGTAGGGCGGAGGGCACAAAAGAATTGGCTGGTAAAATCCAACATGGACAACTAATTTTCACCAGCTGATGTCACTGGTGCCCACACTAGTCATTAGATGGTAGAATCCATCACCAGTAATCTTATGTGTGAATGGTGGGGGTGTTTTTAGCCTTGCCACCAGGTAGTCATATTTATTGGAGGATATTCCTACTTGCAAAGTAAATCCTATAATACTGACATACGTAAAGGCTTTTGATGTCCTCTTGATCAGACTTAATTCAGAGATTGCGTTTCCAAAGCAGGCATAGATATACAAATAATTCAGACAATGAGAGCAACAGCAATACAAAAAAGTTTTACACGTTAAAAACAATAATAATAATTATAGCAAAATAAATGTTTGCAGAGATACACAGCTCTCGATGATGGTTTAGATAATGAACAAACAGGTTATGGCAACTTGTTCTCTGGTATAACTGTAAAACCATTGCCTGACAGGTTTGCTAGGAAATAAGCTCATGCAGTGTCAGAGATTCCAGGTCACAAAGTACTTAGACCAGCACCAAAGGGCTTTAGAGGCGTTTTTATTTATTTATTGCCTATTATTATTATAAACCCCTTGCCGCACCAGGATGCACCGGTACGTCCTGTATTGCAGTGCTTTAAGGCACCAGGACGTACCGGTGTGTCCTGGCTAACAACTGTCACCCTGTCAAAGGACAAAGTGACAGAACTGTACCATCAACTGTTTATGACAGTTGATCGACACAGTAAGACGGCAGGGGGCCAATCACAGCGGTCCCCTGCCGGTGATCGCTGTGATTGCTCAGTCACAGCAGACTGACCAATCACAGCTCCTTGAGAATGTGTATGTTATGGAGCTGGCTCAGAAGCTGAGCCAGCGCCATCACCCCGCTGTAACAGCCAGGACTGGAGCTAGGCTCCAATCCGGCCGATTAACCCTTTAGATGCAGTGATCAAAAGCGATCGCTGCATCTACGTGGCTTCTAGCCTGTTGGCACCCCTGATATTTGCCATGGCCGCGGGTGTCAGCTGTTTGTCACAGCTGACATCCTGCTCTAACGACCAGCTGAATAACCCCTTAGATGCAGCGCTCAAAAGCGATCGCTGCATCTATGTGGTTAGATCGCACCCTATAGTTGCTAATGGCAACCAGAGGCACCTGCGGGGGGTGCCGATGGTTGCTATGGCAAACAGAGGCCTAACAATGGCCTCCTAGTACGGAAGCCTATTAGGCCCCGCCGGGAGGCGAAGCCTAATAGGCATACTGTCAGTGAATAGCTGACAGCTCTAATACACTGCACTATGTGGGTAGTGCAGTGTATTAGAATAGTGATCAGGGCTTCATGCTTTCAAGTCCCCTAGTGGGACAAAAAAAAAGTTTAAAAAAGTTAATAAAAATTTTGTAAAAAAAATAAAAGTTTCAAGTTAAAAAAACAGTAACAGCCTTTTTTCCTATAATAAGTCTTTTATTATAGGAAAAAATGGAAAACATTTAAAAAAGTAAACATATGTGGTATCACCGTGTCCGTAATGACCTGAGATATAAAAATATCATGCTAAGTTACCCACACAGTGAACACTGTAAAAAACTAAAATAAAAAACAATTCCAGAATCACTGGTTTTTAATCACTATTCCTCCCAAAACAGAATAAAAAAAAAGGATCTAAAAGTTGCATGTTACCCAAAATTGTACCATTAAAAACTACAACCCGTCACACAAAAAACAAGCCCTCCCACAGCTTTTTTGACGGAAAACTAAAAAAGTTATGGCTCTTAGAATATGGCGACACAAAAAATAAATTATTTGAAACAAAAGTGATTTTATTGTGCAGACGCTGCAAAGCATAAAAAAACTATATACATTTGGTATCGCCATAATCGTATTCATTGTCATTTATATCGCATGGTGAACGCCGTAAAAAAAAGAATAAAAAACATCAGAATTGCTGGTTTTCGGTCACCTTTCTTGCCAAAAAATTAAATAAAAAGTGATCAAAAAATCGCATGCACCCCAAAATGGTACCAATGAATCTACAGCTTGTCCCGCAACAAATAAGCCCTCACACAGCTCTGGTGGCAAAAAAATAACAGGCTCTCAGAATATGGCGATGCAAAATGTGCAGAGCGTTCCAAAAGCGGATAAGATTTTTATTTATCAGTGCGACACCGGCCACATATCTGTGGATTATTATTTATTTACCGCATTATTATACCCTCTTATTATGCCCTGATGTACTCCGCACAGCTTACATATGCCCCACATTATAAACTGAAATACCAGCGAAACCCCAAACAGAACTAACACTAAGCAAAATCTGCGCTCCAAATGCCACTCCCTCCCTTTTGAGCCCTGCAGCGTGCCCAAACAGCAGTTTACGTGCACATGCGTCCACGCGGTGTCACGGTTTGTGAGTATTTGGACCCACTAGGCCGCACCGCCGTAGCATGGAGGCAGCTGGCCAAACAACAGGGAACCCCAGCAATATAAAGTCCCGCACAAGGGTACCTGGATAGTCCAGACAGTGGCCGCAGCTCTGGCACGGATGGAGTTGGGTGCAGCAGGTAACGCCAGACGTGGCGGATGACAAGTGCCGCAGGTTGCGTCAGACGTGGCGAATCCCTCTGGACGTGGCAGATAACACAGGATGTGGCGGATGACACAGGACGTGGCAAACAACAGCAGGTGCAGTAGACATGACTCCAACTAGTAGGCACAGGAATAAGAACACAGCACGGGATACAGGAACAGGTAACAGGGCACGGGTAACAACTGGAACGGGAAACACTAAGGGACCATTTGCAAGACAGACTAGGGATATACTAACAACGCTCAGGCAAGGATCACACAGGCCGGGGCCTTCTTAGGATCACACAGGCCGGGGCCTTCTTTATAGTCCAGGAAATCATGTGTGTTGATGATGATGATTTTCTTCATGTGCGCGCGCTGGCCCTTTATGAGCGGGCACGAGCGTGCGCGTTCACTCTACGGGACACAGCGGACTGGAGCGGAATTGAGCACTGGCGTCTCCTGGGAAGGTGGTAGGGACCAGCGCTCACAGATCCATGGCTGCGGGCGTCAGGAGGTGAGTAGACCAGACATATTGTGCACTAAAATGGCATATACCTGTGGAAAATTGCAATTTTCTCTTTGCACCATCTTTTCTAATAAAAAAAACAAAAACTGTGGGTTCAAAAGGATCACTACACTCTTAAAAAATGCCTTGAGGGGTGCAGTTTCCAAAATGATTGTCACTACTTGGGGTTTGTTTTACTACTTAACCCCAGAGCCCTGCAATTGTGGGCCAATGCTGCGAAAATCGCCAAAATAGGCCTCACATGCGCATTTGCTCTTTCACTCCTAAGCCCTGTCATATGTCCAGGCAAATGATAAATGCCTTGAGGGGTGTAGTTTACAAAATGTGGTCACCTCTCAGGGTTTTACACTCTACTCTGGTACCTAAGGGAGCTCTGCACATGCGACATGGTGCCCGTACACCAGTCCAGCAAAATCTGCGCTCTAAAAGCCAAATGGCGCTCCTTCCATTTTGAGCTCTGCCATGTGCCCAAACAGCAGTTTAGGGCCACACATGGGGTATTGCCGTACTCGGGAGAAATTGGGTAACAAATCGTGTGTTTTTTCTCCTATTACCCCATGTGAAAAAAAATAGAATTGCAAAACTACATATTTTTTTAATTTTCACTGCCTAATTCTAATACAATCTATGAAACACCTGTGGGAACAAAATGCTCACTACACCCCTAGATGATTACCCTGAGGGGTATAGTTTCCAAAATGGAGTCACTTCTCAGGGGTTTCTCCTGTACTGGTACATCAGGGGTTCTGCAAATGCGACATGGCGCACAAAAAACAATCAAGCAAAATCTGCATGCCGAGTAGCACTCCTGCCATTCTGAGCCTTGCCGTGTGTCCAAACAGCAGTTTATTACCACATATCTGGTATTGCCGTACTCGGGCGAAATTGCCTTACAATTGTTGGGGTGCTTTTTCTCCTTTATTCCTTGTGAAAATGAACAAAATGCAACATTTTAGTGGAAAGAATGTAAATTTTCATTTTCACTGCCTAATTCCAATAAATTCAGCAAAAAAACTGGGGTCAAAATTCTCACCGTACCGCTAGATAAATTCCATGAGGGGTGTACTTTCCCAAATGCGGTCACAGTTTTGGCCCCTCAGGGGCTTTGCAAATGCGACTTGGCTCCACAAACCAATCCAGCAAAACTTGAGCTTGAAAAGTCAAATGGCGCCCCGTTCATTCTAAGCCCTGCCGTGTCCAAACAGAAGTATATTACCACATATGGGTATTGCTGTGCTCAGCAGAGTTTGCTTTACAAATGATGTGGTGCTTTTTCTCTTTTATCTATTGTGAAAATTAAAAAATATGAGCTAAAACTAAATTTTATTCGAAAAAAATTTAGATTTTCAATTTCACGGCATAAATTCGGCAAAAAACGTGTGGCGTCAAAATGATAACTATACCCCTAGAAACATTCCTTGAGGGGTGTAGTTTCCAAAATGGGGTCACTTTTGGGGGGTTTCCACTGTTTTGCAAACACGACATGGCACTGAAACATTTTCCAGCAAAATCTGCTCTCCAAAATTCAAAAGGTGCTCCTTCCATGGTGAGCCCAGCCGTGGGTCCAAAACAGCAATTTATTACCACATATGGGGCTTTGCCGTAATCAGGAGAAGATGCTTTACAAATGTTGGGGTGGTTTTTCTTATTTATTCCGTGTAAAAATGTAAAATGTCTGTTTTTTCAGACTAATTCAAATAAGTTTAGTAAAATAAAACTGTGGGGTCAAAATGCTAATTATACAACTAACTAACTAGATACATTTCTTGAGGCGTGTAGTTTGCAAAATGGGGTCACTTTTGGGGTGTTTCCACTGTTTTGGCACCACAAGACCTCTTCAAACCTGACATGGTGCCTAAAATATATTCTAAAAAAAAAGGAGACTCCAAAATCCTCTAGGTGCTTCTTTGCTTCTGAGGCTGGTGTTTCAGTTCATTAACACACTAGGGCCACATGTGGGATATTTCTAAAAACTGCAGATTCTGGGCAATAAACATTGAGTTTCATTTCTCTGGTAAAACTTTCTGTGTTAAGGAAAAAAATTATTACCAATGAATTTTGGCAAAGAAAATATGAAAAATTTTAAATTTCACTCTACGTTGCTTTAATTCCTGTGAAACACTTAAAGGGTTAAGAATTTTTCTGAATGCTGTTTTGAATACTTTGAGGGGTCTAGTATTTAAAATGGGGTGATTTATGGGGGCTTTCTAATATATAAGGCCCTCAAAGCCACTTCAGAACTGAACTGGTATCTGAAAAAATAGCCTTTTGAAATTTTCTTGAAAATGTGAGAAATTGCTGCTAAAGTTAGAAGCTTTGTAACGTCCTAGAAAAATAAAAGGACTTTTAAAACACAATGCCAACATAAAGTAGACATATGGGAACTGTTAACTAGTAACTATTTTGTGTGGTATTATTATCCGTCTTATAAGCAAATACATTTAAATTTAAAAAATTGCATCTCTGCATTTTGGTGTTTTTCACAAATAAACAACCAAAAGCGAACAACAAAGGGACATAGCCCTTAAAATGATAGTCAACTATATAATATAGAAAAATGAACAATCTTTATTAAGAAATAATACAACAAATATCACAGAATATAAAACACGAATGGACCACATAAGGAGATAAAGACAGTGTGGTCAGATGAAAAAGACCAAAAACGTACAGCGTCAGCCAACCTAGGGAAGTCAAAAACCGCTCAAATGACCCACAGGGAAATGATCGTGCATGTGGAATGGCAATGCCCGGATGTATAGAAAAATGAGGAGAAAATGACTATGCATCTAATGAGGAATATCTAAACATCAGAAGGTATGAGTGGGTTTTTCACAAATAAACACTGAATATATCAACCAAATTTTACCACTAACATAAAGTACATTGTGTCCCAAGAAAACAGTCTCAGAATCGCCTGGATACATAAAAGCATTCCAAAGTTATTACCCCATAAAGTGACACATATCAGATTTGAAAAAAATTGGCTGTGTCCTTAAGGCCAAAACAGGCTGTGTCCTTAACCCCTTCCCGACATTTGACGTATCCATACGCCAAAGTCGGGTAGGGGAAGTATGGAACGGTCTCACGGAGTGAACCCGCTCCATACGATGCCTGTGTCAGCTGTTTGTTACAGCCGACACTTCAGCGTAACAAGCGCGAGCCCGCTAGTTTAACTCGTTAAATGCTGCAGTTAATAGCGACCGCAGCATTTAAATCTTTAGAAAGAGGGGGCCGACCCCCTCTAACAGCTCATTGCACCCCTTGCCTTGCTGTAAATCTCACACCAACGTTACCGAAGTGTCAGGATTCTGAATAGACTTCCCGTCCTGGTTGCTAGTGATGTCTATTCACTCTCAGGACACTTGAGTAACATTAATGTGTGTGTATGTGGCTGCACATAGTGATCTAGTAAGAACACTATGTGCTGTGTAAATGAATGGGGAGAAGTGTATGACGCTGATTGGTCACTGATTGGTCAGCGTCATGCACTTCTCCCCAAAACGCCCACTTGGTCAAAAAGTAAAACACGCCCAGTTGTCCATTAAGAAAGTCATTAGCATAAAGCTAAAATAGGTCATAACTCAGTCAAAAATGATCGTTTTTCTAAATAAAAAAACAGCTCTTATGTACATTACAGCGCCGATCACATTATGTAGGAGACAGAGCACTTATAATGTGGTGACAGAGCCTCTTTAGGGGTTAATAATAAAAAAAAAATAGCATCATATTCAGGAGCACTGTACAGAGATTGCCATCAGTTGCTGTCCCCAATGTGACTCACAATGTACAGTAATTTGCCTACTTCAGACACGCACTAGGAACAAATTGTATAAAAAAAAAAAACAATCAAAGAAGACCTGTCATCTCTCCTGACATGTCTGTTTTAGTTAATATTTATATTTCCCTTAAAATAACAATTTTGGAGCATCTTTCCTCAGTACTCCTCATTGTGATGTTCCTCTGTTATTCTTCCTGGAAACGTGTAAATAAATTGAAAACTAAGTGCTACCATTAACTTCTCAATGTCGGGAGTCTAATACTGTCCAATCTGTGTTGACTGTGTAGGTACATGTGCTAGTGACATAGGGATGGTACCACCCAGTTGTAAGTGTATTCATACATTTCCAGGAGGAGTAATAGGAATGGTACACCACAGTATGATAAGAAAAAATGTTTCAGAAATGTTATTATATGGGGAATATTTGTATGTTTTTGAAGGGTGGGAGGAAACTGAAGAACCGAGTGGAAACTCAGACAAACACGGGGAGAACATACAAACTCCATTCAGATGTTGCCATTAGTCAGATACGAACCTAAAGGTCCTTTTACACGGCACGACATGGGCGGTGTAAACGAGCGTCGATTAACGAGACAGCTCGTTGATCGGTGCTCGTTTGCTCCTTTCACAAGGAGAAAATGATAAGTTATGTATGGGGACGAGCGCTCGCTTCTCCGATCACTCGCCCCCATACATTTCTATCATGTCTGCAGACATGTCCATGCTCCCATACTTTATATGGGAGCAAGGGCCGAAAATGTGGATGGCTGTCCGCGGCCGCCAGCGGCTGGCCGTGTCCGTAATCGCGGAACGTGTGCATGAGTCCTAATGCTCCCTGCACATGGGATAGAAATGCTGTGGATTTTTAACAAATCTCATCCATATGCTGCAGGACCTTTTCCACACAGATATCAGAACATGCTGCAGATTTCCGCTGTGAATCCGCGGCAAAATTCATACACAACACGGATGGATTTTTCTGCGGAAAAATCGGCAACAAATCTCAATGTAAAATTCCCATACAGATGCCACCTATCAGTTTAAAGTATAATATGAACCCTTGTAAGTTCTGATTTTTTTTTAGTTAAAAAAATATATAAAAAATACTAAACATACATTTTTTATGAACAGTTCCTAAAAAATTAGATAATGGAGATCTTTCCTAAATGTCCATGTTAGCTGTATGCTATTCAATCTCCTTGTAAACTGTATGCCACATGATTTACATGTATAACATGGACATTACACCACTTCATTTACTACAAGTTTTTGCAAAAAAAAAAAAAACGGCACTTGCCAATTTGGATGTTTTTGTTCTTCTTTAACATAAGAAAGGCTTACCTTGCAAAGGAGCATGGGAGTGGTTGTTGAGTAACAGCTGGGAATCACAGCCTGACATCCCCCATAGCCGGTAAATACATTCAATGTGTAGAACAGTATATTTGACTGAAACCTACTGTAATGCATCTGCTTTGTATTTTAAACAGGATTCTGCTGCTGTGGCCTTGTCATATTATTCGGTAAATCATATTTTAGAATGCAGTGTAACTGCTCTTGTCACCAGCAAAATACATGGAGCTATAAAATTTTACAGAGGCTTAAAATGCGACAAGAGGTCATGGGTAGTAGATGTTTGATTTTGCATCTCTACGACATAACCCCCAGGTGTTTGGAGAATCATCTGTGACGGCTGTAGAGATACCTCTTTTATAAATAAACTGCGCCACTCTAAATATTCCATGTGGACGCCCTGAACCTTGCATAAATTATGCACAAGTGGAAATAAGGCTAGTTATGGTAATGACTATAATAATGAATATGCAAAATATGCAAAAGAGGCCAGAAAATTGATTTATAGCCCTGATTTTGTATGTGATAGAGAAGGTAAAAATGTGTCTGTTATTATAATTATAGGGCAGCATTTTTTTCCTAGAAAGATATACACATAACATTTATTCTATAAAAGACAACATGTATTATATATCCGCCCAAATAATAAAACTGGCATGGGCTCATAATTGTTCCTGGTCTCTTCGTCTGCATTGTATTTTACCCAGGGAGATATGGTCACCCAGTCACCAACCCAATAACACCTCCTGCTCTCTCCTCCCCTTCTCTTCCCAATACTGGAGTCATGTTCATTCTGTTTCTGCTTGAGTTAGTACACAAGGGAAAAGCACTCCGGCACTGAAGTAGCACAGCCCGCATGATAGCCCACATCTACCCTGGGATCTGGATATGTTAAATCCTCTTTTTGTCTATATTATAGAAAGCCAAAACGACATTAAAATATGAATTTTTGCAACAAAACATAAATTTTTGTAATAGTCTGCCTTTAACAAATAATTGGAAATACACCTAAGGGTATGTTCACACTACAGCGTCCGTAACGGCCGAAATTACGGGGCTGTTTTCAGGAGAAAACAGCCCCGTCATTTCAGCCGTAACGGCATGTGCAGGCGCTTGAACGCCGCGTCCAATACGGACGTAACTGGGGCTGCTTTTCATTGGAGTCAATGAATAACAGCTCCAATTACGTCCCAAAAAGTGACAGGTACTTCTTTGACGCGGGCGTCTTTTTTACGCCCCGCCTTTTGACAGCGGGGGGTAAAAAAAATGACTGAACAGAACATCGTAAGACCCATTCAAATGAATGGGCAGATGTTTGCCGACGCTATTGAGGCGCATTTTCGGACGTAATTCGGGGCTAAAACGCCCGAATTACGTCCGCAAATAGTGTGTGTGAACATACCCTAACAATTACAAGTAATATATATTTGTGTGTGTGTATATATATATATATATATATATATATATATATATAAAATTATTATTTTTATAAATATTATTATTATTCTTTTTATTATTTACTTTTTTATTTTTATTTCCGCACTTCTATTGAATCAGATTTTTAATACAATTCCAGGGAAATCCCAATGAACGATAAGGCTTATTCCTCTTTAAATTGCTAATAATAGTAAAATCAATACTATTCCTGACAGCATATTTATTATCATATTGTTTTATTGTGTCCAAAAATGATTTATTCTGCATCAGTAATTTTACAATCCAACCTTCTTAACATATAATGATGAGTGTAGTCATTTTCTCCTTTCAATTTATTCCCAAGCATATAAAGGCAAGCTGACATAAGCCTTTAGATTACTCTGGTATTGTGAATTGACATGACTTTTTTATTTGCATTTAAAAAAAGGTTTTCCCAGAAAACGCTTTATGGTATGCCAGACATCAGACATGTCATAAAAGTCATATTGGTGGGAGTTCTGCACCTGGATCCCCAACCATCCCAAGAATGAGCTGTGCATACTGGTTCCTCTACATTGAAATAAATGGAAATTACAGAAACCTAGGAATGCTCTAACTTGCAGGTTTCTTGTATTGCACTTTATTTAGGGTGGTTTTACACGGGAAGAAATATCGCCCGTGTTTATCACTTTAAAAAATATATAGCTTGTCCATCGGCACTGGTTGCTCCCTTTAAACGGAACCATGATCGTTTAGTATGGGGACGAGCACTTACTACGGTCATTCGTCCCCATACATTTCCAACATGTCGGCAGCACATCTCCCTGTTTACACAGGGAGATGTACTGCCAAGAATTGTTAATTTTTGTAGCTGCATAAAAGATTCCATCAGCCGATGAACAAGCGTTTCCCTGTTCATTGGCTAATCGTTGACCCATTTACACAGGGCAATGATCGGTAACGAGCGTTCGTATAAACGCTAGTTTGCCCGATCATCGGCCCGTGTAAAAGAGCAAGAGGTTGTCCACTTTGGACAATTTATTTTTTGTTAGAAGTGTCTCCCCACAATAAGATTTTCACAAGGTGTCCTGCTGCTGAGACTCTCAGCAATCAGATGTAATATGTGGGGGAACCTGTTAATAAGTGTTCAATTTCCCTGCAGCGCCACCACAGGAGAAATTACACATTTCTTTTATTAAAGCCAATGCAGTCCATGTAAAGCATGTATGTGCCGAGTCCGCTAGAGTCCTCTCTGGCTAATTGATGAGAGTCGTGAACATGGGACTGCCTTCTGTTAGCTCATTTGCTTTTGACCTCATGCACAACAATGTATTACAGATCCATGATATACGGATCTGTAATACAGAACCCATTGAATTCTATGGACCCATACTGTACCGTTATGACCCATAAGGATACCATACAGAATGTATGAGCCCTGAGAGGAATAAACTGCTAAAGATCATATTTTACAACCTGCATATATAAAGTGGATCTGTCACCATGCTGTACTGTCCTGTTTAAACGCACTCTTAGCCCAAACGGCGCAAAAATGTATTGTGCTTTTTAGCAAATAGCAGCTGACAAGGAATACAGCGGACTCATAGTTATGAGTCCGCTGTATATTTATGAGCGGAGACTTCCATTTCTCCTCACAGTGATTGATGGCAGCCGTGTATACATGTAGATACACAGCGGCCGTCAGTCACAGGTGAAGCGAGTGGGAGGAGGTGGGGGAATGCCCCCCTCATAAAATACAGCAGACTCATAATTATGAGTCCGCTATATACTCTTATCTGCTAATAGCTAAACAGCTATTTGGACTAATAAAAAAAGAGGACCAGTACCCATAATAATCTGCCTTTAAACAGAACAGCGCAGTATGGTGACAGATCCAGTTTAACGACTAAAATTAGATTCACGTGTTGCTTTATGAAATTTTTCTAAAAAGTTCTCTAATGTAAGGATTCTAGTCTGATATTGTAGCACTTTATAAGACTTTAAATAATCCTCAACTACTCTTCATAATATAAATAAAAAGAAGCCAGACTGCCCTTAAACCTCATTGGGTCCTTATTGGAAACTGGCTCTTAGGGCTCATGCATGGTTCCTGTGCAGCGGCACAAAGAGTCTCTATTAGTCTGTACATAACGGATTACGGTGCCTCCTTGAGAATACCTCTATAGTACAACATGCATTGGAGCATTACCCAATTTTTTTCTCACAAATTGTCAAGAAATATGTGTGTCTGTAGAATCGGAGGTACACAAAGGTACAGTATGGGCCTATAGAAGTCTATGAATGCCATATTATGGATCCATTTATGAATGTATCGATAAATGTCTCCATTCTTTCCTATGGGATAGCCCAATGTCAAAAAGTTAACTCAGCTGGAGTTTTTGAGTATAAAAGGTTGAACTTGATGGATAATTTTTTATTTTTTTTGTGGAATAGATTGCATGTGCTTTCAAAAGGGAGAAGTAAAGCCACTGCAAGACTCCTCAGGTAGCGGCTTATCCACTTGCAGACAAAAGGTTTGGGCACGTTGGAATCCAACATGCCCGAACTTCGTCTCCTCCGACATCTACCATTGGACGAGAAACGGGACACCGTCACACACATTAGATGGTCGGCCGATCCTGCTGACACATCGGTGGCTTCGGCCGACCTACATCTAATATGTATAGCCACCTTAAGAACTGAAGGACTTAAAGAAGGACTTAAACCCAGTGTGCGCTGAGGCTGATTATGATGCAACCTCCGGATTTCTTGTAGAATGTTTTGAACATAAGACAACTAATTATATTGACATTGATATCAATGGACTTCAGTTTACAGTCTGGAAGATTATTACTAAATTTTGAGGTTAGCAAAGTACTGACCCAGTGCAATATAGACAGAGCCCGGTCTAGAAGTTAATTAAATATACACTAATGACATATTATAACAAAACCGTTGTCCTTATTAAAAGTTATTAGGTAGTTAGTCAAATTATATCTTCAAAGGAATTCAAAGCATGGAAACTCAGGATTAAATTATGCATTTGAACCTTAGGCCAGCTTTTACTGTTGAGACAGTTTTGCTACTAAGAGAGGAATCGTGTGTCATTGAAATTAAATGCTTTTCCAGGGATGGAAGGTTCCAGTTTTAATGAAATTACTGAGTGTGGTGTACTGAAATGATTAAAATCTGTATTCCGGGAATGTGGCAGTGAAAAAAATAATCAATAAATGCAAGCCCAGATGCTGTTAAGATGTGAGCACTTTCATGGATGTAAGTGCAAAAAAAAAATATTCTAAAAAAATAAATAGCTAAATGAAAAGAATATTAATTACCAGTGCAAGTCATTCCTTAAATAACGCTATTCTCCCGATGCAGACTAGAATTTGAGATTCCATTTTGTTTTGACTAGGAAATGAGAATCTTTCTTTTCAAACGACCCCATTAAAACAGGATTTGTTTTTTTTTGCCCTTCCCCCGCTTTCTGCATTGCAATCATTGTGCTTACACTTATTATGTTACAAAATGACCGAGGTAAGGCTGACATTCTCATTGCATGCAAAAGACCTACTCGGCAAGGCATTTTTTTTTTTTCTAATGAAGGAGCTTTGTAAAATCTCCCCATGTGCTAAAACTAATGAAGATCCTCCAGCACAATTAAAATCACAGTCAGAGCCAAACAGAAAACAACATGAGATTTATAAAAAAAAATTTAACTTATCCATATAAATAAATGATAATTTAGTTATTTTTCATCCCGAGATGTTGACATTTGCTGATGAATTATATAAATGGGCTTTTTTTTTTTTTTTTTTTTTAAAGTCATCTAATGAAGGACCTTTGTGTACTTTAACCCTAGGCCTAACCTGACATGAGTGTGAACTTTAAAAAAAAAAAAAAATATCTAACCACAAGTGATAGGTTTAGAGGTTTTAACTGGGAGGTGCAGCAGTGTGTGACCTTATTTCACTAAATTGCACAAGAGATGGATTGGGAAGAGCCAGTTACTGAGACGGAGGAATGGAGGAGGGATCATTTCCTGTTTTAGTAGAAACTAAAACGTTATTACTGTATTTATAGCCAGTCTTGCAGGTCCACAACATTAATACCCACAATAGGACAGAATGTGATCAACTTTAAAAGCATTACTCAAGGCAGCCACAGCTTTTTTTTGCTGATCACTGGTATTTCTTTCCTCTCTCTCTGTACGACCTTTCATTTTATTCTCTTCATTGCTTTCTCTTCTCCACAGTATCACTTACACACAGCAGTTGTAAAAACAGTCAAGCAGAGTGCAATCTTTATTTATGATAAAGGACATTTTGGCAAAACAGGGCACCCCAATTATATAATCCATTCCATGGGGGTGGAATGAAAGTTTAAAAAAAATGGAAAGTTTTAGGCTTACGTTATACAGGCCATTTTAATGACCTGGTTTTTTGTTTGTTTTCATTTATGCAACTTTATAAACTTGTAGGCAGTCTGAAGAGGTGGCTAAATCGACCACATTTCTTGGGCATGTTTGGCGTATGCACCAGGAAAGTCTCCCGATCTATATGCCGACGTGTCCATAAACTTAAATAGTTAAATACATGTCAAAAGGTTGTCCTTTTGGAATACGTTTGGCTGCTCTACATTGGCATACCGCATTCTCAACTCTACTGAAAAGCATAGTTGACTAAAATTTTAAATACAACTCTATACAAACTCAAAGTTTACCGCTCAGATACGTTTTTGTTAATGGGAGTCAACGGCAGATGTAATTGCCGAAAGTGGTGTCCACCTAGCTTTATATCCTTAGATTAAAGTTGTTAGAAGTTGAGAAATAAAGACAAAAATATAGTATTATTCTCCTTAAAATTTTCCGAAATATAAAATGTTATTAACACAATTAAGAAAATATAATAAACAACAGATCAATCAAATAAATAAAACAAATTGTAATATAAAGTCATTATTTACATGTATGTCTACTATAAAAGTAATAATATTTTCTGATGTAAACCTTGAAGTAAAAATTAAATTTGGCCAACTTTTTTGTGATTATCAATATATATATATATTTTTTATTTTTTTAAAATATTATTTAAAAAAAATCTAAGTGACATTTAACTGCTGAGCTTATAATTATTACTTAACATATCTCCAACAAAAAAAGTAAAATGAAACAGAATTATGTCCAAAGTTGACATCACAATTTTAAAGATATATTGTACACTTTTACTTAAATTTCCTTTTTTACATATGTTATATACTGAGTTTATCGTTAGATGAGATGATGGGTATGACATGGTCTCTTGCGTTCTATCAGTGCAGATTGCTGTAGTAAATTAAATGGATAAACTTAGAAATAAAAACAAGCAAATAAACATTTTTCCTCCTTTGCAGGCTCTCTGGTTAACAGCAAGTTTCATTGTTAGAGGCTTGTTGGCTGACGTCACTTTTGGTTCATGAAGCTTTGCCTTGAAGTGAAGCTGAATAAAAACCTTGAGAAGAATCTCCTTCAATCTGCTGCAAGGAACTAAACAGACACACACACATAGAGGGAGCACAATTACACCCTCTTCCTTTATGTCCTTTCCCACAGCTCCTGGAGAGACACAGCACACAAAAAGAGACTGGCAAGGAAAAGCAGAGATAACCTTCCATCACCTCTCCCTAAAATATTCACCCCCCTGAATCCCTGGCAAGGAGGAGACCCTGGGCATAAGGTGAGTGAACAGTAAGCTGCAGCAGGGCAAGGCGATCACATCAATGGGTTACTTATAAGGGTCCCAACAAACAGGGGAAGGATTGTTTGGATACATGGGGGGTTCCCTGTGTTGTTATACAGTTCTCTATGGGATCAGTAGGGGTGCTGTAGTCTAAGGAGGGGGAGGCACATGAGAAGGTGAATGCGTGCCCTCCCTGTGCCCCTCTCCTATCTCTCCTATTGCACTCTGCTATCTGCTCTCTGTTTATTTTTCTGCATTTCTTCCCAGAGGCTTCTGCTAGCTAAATGGGACCTTGCATTCAGTATTCCCTTATTAACCCTACTGCTCCCTTTCCGCCCCTCCCTGAGGTGCCTATCAGCAAGGTATGAGGCACCCAGCTCCTAAACATATCCTCTTCTGGCAATAGGACACTTATATTACCCTTCTTGCTCTTAAGAGGTTGTGTTATAACCCCTTCAGCATTTTGGCGGTGGGAGGTAACCCCTTCAGCATTTTTTTCCCCCTTAAGCAATTCTTAATAAAAAATGATTTAGGCTTTTAAGGTCTTTTTTCCTGTCCTTAAGTAAATTGTATTTTCGCCGTGAATGTCCATATTCCTCGTAGTTCACGTGGAATTGCAGATATCGAGGGAGCATTTGTTGTTGAGAGAATCAGTCCAGTGTTTAAGTGTAATTCAGTTTTCACAAATCCCATATGTCTTGCAACTCAATGCCAGGAACATCTGCCAGTAACCGTAAACTGGTGGTAATGCTGTCGATTGGCTTATCCAGCCCCCCAAATGTCCCATTCATTCCAATCTATTTAAAGCTACACGTCTTAGGGTTAAAGGGGTGTTGACTAAAAGCAAATAACCCCACCTTCTGTTTTGCATAGTGGTTAGTATCTCAGGGGTTAAGTGAGGTAAGCCTACCTATAAAGTGATTTTTATGCCAAAATCACCGCAACAACACCATACAAATTCCAGGCTTGGTGCCAGGGAGAGTAATGTGGATTGATAGGAAGGATCAGGGGGGTGAATGAGGGTTCTGTATATGGAGCATCTGATCACTGCTGTCTTCCTGCACTGCCCTCTTCATCTCTCCTACTCTTTTGTGTTCCTTCCTTGAACAGCATAGCAGCTGCTGACTGGTTGAGTTGTTGAAATTTATCCCTTTGTGTATATAACAATATCCTCCATTTTCCTCCTTTTTTTCCCCTGCCCTCTAAACAACAAGCTACTCGCCATCTTGTATAATTTTATATGCAAGATTCCTTAATTTATTTATTTATTTATTTATTTGGGGACTCAGACTTTTTTGCAAATTAGAGGCTAAGAATCACGACTGGTCATATTTATCTGGCCCAAAGTTTACAATACACAAAGTGACGTCATTTAAAAAAGTTTGAACATTTTTTTTTCATCTATTTTTTTTTATTTTTTTCATTTTATAAAAATCTATTTTACTCAGAATTTTTCATTTATTTTTTTTTTCCTAATAATTTTTTGTCGGCGTCCTCAATCATTTACAACAGGTGTGGAAATACTGCACCAGACGTGAAATGAAATTGTCCTTTTTTAAATGTGTTTTTGCAAACCTGTCAATTTTTATGGCTTGAAAATGCAATAAGATTTGCTAATTAGCTACATTTCATTGTTTTATGCACATTCTTTGTATTTGCTTATGTGATACAGATGGCTGCACATAACTTATTTCCTTCTTTTTTTTTTTTTTGCGTCTGACCTTGAATTATTTAATGTATAATGCATGGCTTTAATTATTTCATGTCTGTTGAATGTTTTTTTTAATTTTTTATTAGAGATTGAGTTTACCATGTGTAGTGAGTGATGTTGTAGTGAGACATGTGATAGTTGTGTTTATATAAAAAAATAATTTTTATTTATTTTTGGAATAGACGCTGATGCTGCAAACGTTAAATGATCAAATATTTATATAATTACTAACTTCATCAATAATTAGTGGCTTGTTTAGGGGAATCCACTTTTTTCTCATCGTATTTAGTACTTGCCGGTGACTTAGGGGTTAATCCATGGGTAGTTGTGAAATCTGAGTTTAAAAGCAGGGAGCTGCATGCAGGATTCCTTAGAAAAACACAGCCTTACCTCAGCCCATGTGGGAAGAGAATACAATCAACTTCAGTGTTCTTAAAATTGTTTCCTGAACAATACCTACTTTTTGTCTTATAAAAAGTTCTACCGGTCACATGACCGCTCTTAATAAAACACTCCATGGCTCATCAATAAGAAGTGCTGGAACCAGACAATAATGAAAACGTAAATGTTTTTGTTCCTTGCTCATTCATTTGTTAATGGATACATGAATTAGCATTTAAGTATTGTATGTGTATATATATATATATTAGTCTCAAGTGGTGGGTGGATTAAAAAAGAAACAAAACAAATATAATGTATATATGTATAATATATACATTTATCATTTAAATTAATATTTAAATTATGAATTTAATATTAAATGACAAATGTGTCAATTGTTAAAAACATTGAAGTATAAAGGTGGGTTTTTGATAATGGCACCTATTGATTTTGTTTCTATACTATAAAATCAGATGGACATAATATGAAACCTGCATTTTTGAATATAGATGTCTATGTATTACCTAAGGACCCATAAACCAGCCTTCTAATCCTAACTATTTTGTTCTATTTATCATTAACCCATGCATCAAAATAGATCTCTCTTTAGACTAGAACCCCTACATAATACTAACATGAAGTCTGTATGACACCAGACAGAATGTAAATATCTACTAGAGGGTTTCTGCTCTATCAATCATGATATCATCTTTTTATCATAACAAAGTCTATGGGTCATGTATAGCGTCTAGTTTCCATAAAAAATGTTGGCATGAAAATGAATGACTGATGTGTTAAAAAAAATGTCTCAAACGACATAACAAATTAATCAGGCTTGTTTTTAAGCCTGTTTTTTTGCTCCTATATGTATTATGATGTTAAATATTTTGTTATAGGGTAGGGCACTTGCTCGTTTCTAGCCTCTTGATTGGCCCTTGTAGGAGGAGGTAATAAGAAGATGTCCTAATCCAGTCATTTCCAACCGTGTTACCATAGGGAACGCCTGAAAAAATGATGGCATCCTTAAGGAACCCTTACACCTAGCCCTTGCCTTCTGTTCAAGTGATTGCCCTTGTTGTTGCTGTCTTCTAGGAAACCCCTAACCAGGTTCCAGGCTTCTCCTTAATCCTTGTTGGTAAACCCTTCCCTTATCTGAAGGGAAACTGTTCTAAAAATAGGTATTGCTACAGATTTTCTAACATTGAGGAGCAGTTTCCCAGAATAGTTTTTTGACGCGTTTTGTTCAAGTTTTTTGGTGCGTAATTAGGACTCTCATTAACTATGGGAAATAGGCACATTTTTGGTGTGTTTTACGTGCCAAGAATTGACCTGACGCTTCTTTTTTTACACAACGTGTTTTTTAAACACGTGAGTGTAAAAATAAAGCGTCGTATGCACTACAATGCGTTTTTCCATTGAGGTCAATGGAAAGCTTAGAGCATGCGTTTTTTATGTGTTTTTCTGATGCGTTTTTTGGCGCGTAAAACGCGTCAAATACACGCCGTGTAAACAAGGCCTTACAGTGTTAGCCAAAGTAGTTAGCTAGATGTTAGCCGTCAGCTTGGCAAATTTGGTGGAAAACATACTTTTCCACCATATTTCATAAATATATTGATCTACATGTAGAGTAAAGAAGTTCGAGTCAGTAACACCTGGCATTCTTCCTGTATTTTTCATCCAGGTGACCTAGCTTAGGTTACCTAGTCTAGTGTTCCCTGATCTTTCAAGTAAAGAAATTGTTCTTCAAGGAGTCTGATACACCTGTACGTCGGTGACGATAAGCACAAAATACTCCCTTTTTTCTGTTAGGCCTCAGGCCAGGGATGAGGATAATTTACATTTAGATGTATCACCTCAGATCAACTGAGCTTTTGGAAATTCAATGTCTTAAGGAACTAAAATTTGTTAGTAATGGGTGGGAGACAGTTCTTCTGTGTTGAAAGGTCTTACTTTCTCAATCTCCAAGGGTAATGTAGCCACCACCGTTTATAAGGAGCAGAAATGCCAATGTGGCCTGCTTGGTATTGTGTTATGCCCTTTATAGTACACTGTTAGAATTTTTTTTACTGTTATACATAGATATAGTGATCCCAAGATCAGAGGATCCAATTGAATAAAAATATTTGCAATTTCTTTAAAAAAAATTTAGATCATTTTTTTTCTATGTTGTCGGTCACGATCCTGTAATAATGGAAATTTTTTGTCAATCTGATTAGTCCTGAGTGGTTGATGCACAATAATTCTTTATGCGGAACATTAACATCTGGTTGCCTATGTGTGCATGACTTTCAGTAGAGGACTAATCAAGTGTGAAATTGTTCATATCATTAGGAATTATCGAAGCATTTGTAGGATACTAAGTTATTCTAACACAATCATATGGTGATGGGAATAATATACATATCATTTACCATCTACAATTTTGGTGAAAAATCTATGGTAGTCTGTAATGGTAAGACTAAAGGATAAAATTTTCAGGCCCAACTTAGAAATATGTAAAATACATGCATTTAAGAGTAAGACGTTGTATAGACAAGTAGTGGACCTCTCTGGAAAGGCAATGCTATCAAGCGGTGATCTAGATGGAACTCAACAAGAGCTCATTGTTTACTATATCACTTTTGCAATGGGATCAATGAAACCAATGTGTGAATGCCTCTGATGCCCACAGGAACAGAGGCAGCCAATGGATTATCTCCTTATGGCTAAATGTCAGACACACAAAACATTTGGGCATTAGGGTCTAATCTAGCAGAGTTCTATTATACTGGTCCTACTTGATCTGATTTTTAGTTCTGGGATCATGTAGGGGGAGTTGCTAACAATTCATATAATAGGAAAATGACCATATTCCACATTTTATTATGTGCTGAAAAGAATCAAACATGATGCTAACAACATCTCACTGGCATAGAGGGTATAAGTATGAGCAAGAGTGGGTGTTTCACTGATCATTGGCATCAAAGAAATATCTACCCATCTATGGCCAGCCTTAAAGGGGGTTTTAACAGAAATGAATTGACCAATTAAGCAAAAAATAAAAAAGAATTCAGGTGTGTCATAATAAATTCCTCATACAAACTGGTGACTAATCCCATTTTGAAAGGCAATTTCATTGACAAAGGATAGTTAAAAGGGTTGTCCAGTAAAGAAAACCCATTTCCATATACCCTATTAGGGAAATCTGAGTTAATAGAGGGGGTCCCTGTTCTCTTGGACAGAGGGGAGAGTGGAGTGGATTCAAATAGCATATTTTGCTCTAGAGGACCTGTTCTGTATTATATGGACAACCTATTGATTTGAATGGAAACTGTATAGTGCTTCATTTTTCCTGTGGTGGCGCTGCAGGGAAACTGATCACTTACTGACAGGTTTCCCAAAAGATTACAGCTGATCTCTGGGGGGTCCCAGCAGGGAGACACAATGTGATCTGCTTATTGTTAAGTGACCCTTCTAACAAGTAGGGATTTTCTGAAGTGGAGAACCCCTTTAAATAACACACACAGACAAGTGGTGCAAATGCATGGACAATACACTCCTGTGGTAATCCTTTACAAGCTTCGATAATGCCTACAATTCAGCGATTCGACTGCTTGTTCGATTGTAGCTTCTGATTGTGAAGGAAGCATATGACATTCCTTTACATGTAATGATTATTCGATATTGCAAAGAAGTTAAAGTCTCAAGGCCTTTTTAAACGGGCCAATGATAGGGCACATGAGCGTTCAAATGAACGCTCGTTCCCTTTAATTGTGCTCGTTTATTGGCTGATCTGCTCATTTATACAGTAATAAATGTTATGGTTACTGGCAGCAGATCTCCCTGTGTACACAGGGAGATGTGCTGCCGACATGATGGAAATATATGGGGATGAACGATCAAAGTAACGATTGCTCGTCCCCATACATAACCAATCATTGCTCCGAGTTGCCTTGTTGATCGGCGCCCATTTTCACAGCCCGTATCGGGCTGTGTAATAGGACCTTTAGTCACATGGCAAAGACACGTGGAGAAAAGTCAACATTGTGCATGGCAACACCCATTTTAATTGCAAGACCACTGACAATTGAATGCGATTTGCTAATCTTAGTACTCCTAAAGATGTGCCAGTCTGAAAGTCTTTACACTTTGAGATGATTGTAATCGACTACCAAAATGAGTTGAAAATTGTCGAATTATACATATTATTGCATCGTGTAAAGCCTTCCTGCTATATACTTTTTGCTCTTTTTTTTATTTTATTTCTCTACTTAGAGTAACTTCAGTGGTTAGAATTTATTCGAAACTGCAACTAGTTATAATGCAGCAGAACTGAAATGATCACTGAACTGTTTATGGCTCTGTGATAACTTTCTAAGATAACTTAGTAGGATTGCCTAAAGTCCTGGGGAAACCCATGGTGATATCACCATGAATTGTGCCAACTGACCAATTTGTCTCTGCTGCATTGAAAGTCTAAGCTGAGCAACGTCTGTTTCTTAACATTTGTAGATGTGGTCACCGCTCTAGGACAGCGAATACCATGCTGTTGGTATAAGACGAAAAGTGCATGTTATGAAAGCACGGACCGCCAGTTATGCTTAATTTTACTTTTAAGTAACAAGTATTTCACTATGTTTTATCCTCAGTTGCTTCGAACTTCCTAGAAAGAGTGCAGTTCAAGTACTCAAGCCATAGTTTCTTAATTTATGGTTCTTAAAGGGTTGTATGCTTTGGCCATTTCCTTTTTGCTAGAAGGGTTCCCTGATGATAAGCTGATCACAGGGTATCAGACATCTCCCCTTTTTGACCCCCTTCCCCTCTCACAGCATGTAGTCTCACAGAAAGAGAATGCAGCAGCATCCCCCTCTTCCCTGTCTACTATTCACTCTATTACCTTCCAGCCAGGGAAAGGGGAAATACATTCCATTGGATGGTGACAAAGATTTCACTTCCCCCCAATAAGATTTATTACAAAGTTACGTGTATTTATATGTACTACTGATTTCTGTAAAAAACAACAAACAACAAATAATGAAGATAGGTGAACTTTAACATGCCCTAATAGAGCATATAATAAAGAGTTATCTAAAACTGATAACACCTGTTTTGTCAAAAACATAGCAGTTGTCTATTTTTTATTTCCATATGTACTTGTGAACTCATGCACGTACTGTAATACCATGTTATAGGTTATGCTTATTGTCACAAATTGTTATAATGTGGTCATTTCACACCTATCAACCCAAGTCTCTGTACTTCCAAAATGTAACACTAGGGACAATATTACACTTGGGTTATTTTTTGTTTTTTTTGCCTAATCACTCTTTTTTATTTATCGTAATATATAATCTACAGTGATTTTAGTAGACTATGAAATGTTTTATTAGTTTTTTTAAAATTTAAAACTCTTTGTGTCCCTCTTTTGGAGAAAAAGTCCCTACTTTTGACTGAAACAACTCTTTTGCTACTGAATTGTCTTTCTTTTGGAACGGATTTAGATCTACACTATTAAATGTACTGTATTGGTTATGAAAGTTCAGACACTTCATAGTCACGCAAACCCTATCTATTACATCTTCATATGATGCTAAGAAGCTTGTGTATTCAGCTGTATTTAAGGTAATGTATAAAAGGTAATGGAAAACTGTTGAAGAACATGGATCTGGTTTTACAAAATTTGATCTTTCGCACAATGAATATAGGTCCACGCAAGGACAGAATTTATAGACCATATACCCGTCTTTTCTTTTAGATCTGATCCCAGTTCGAGAACAGAAAGAAATGTTGTATGTGTATGAACCTGGGCTTAATGTACTTCACTGATTGTCCGAAATGATGGGCCTGGTCCCTATGCTCAGTACCCTTTCTTTTAGCCAGCACTTAGTGGCATGTCAAGTGCTCTCTGCTTTGGGACTGTTGATGTCCATAGAAGTCAATCAATGTCGCTGCAGGTAATTCAAGTGCTTGACCAGTGTATCCCCTTTACAATATCAGCTGATATCCAGGGGCCCCACATTATAAACAAGGGATGTCCAAACAAGCAATCCTTTTAAAGGTCAATGGAAACAACTCAGGATATTATTGTATGTCCACCTATGTTATTTTCACCATTATTTAGTAAGATGCTTCTTTATAGTCCTAATCCGTAACATCTTATGTAGAATAACATCACCTAGAACATAGCTCTAAACCTAGACATAATCGTTAACAATGGACACAACACTATTTTTAGAGATATAGACCGGGGGAGAGAAAGGAGCATAGAAGCCAAATATTATAAAAATAAATAGTTTTATTTAACACATAAATACACACAAAATATTTTAAAAAGAAGGTACAAAAAGACAAGAAGACTCTGTAGTTCCAGTAAAGCACAACAAGAGAGACTCCCTAAAAGTGGTCCAGGAGAAAGTTTCAGACACTCCAGGTGATAAGTATGGGGTGTGGGCAATGAACTAAATGATATGCATGGATAGATATACCGTAACATGGTACAACCTGTATAAGCAGTGAACAGGGTTAGGGAAAAGAGTAGATCACTAGTAACAGTCAGTCCGCAGATTGATCAATCAGCCCCACCCCTCTGTCAAAGGAGAGTCTTACCCATAAAGCGTTGAATAGGAAAGTCGGTCAGGCGTGCAGGTAAACCCCAACGCGCGTTTCGCGGTATGCTTCCTCAAGGGGTGTTAACGTGTCTAAGAGGGGACAGCCTTATATGCAGTGAGCCACAGGTGAACTCACTATTTTTTCTTTCCAGGAGATCACGGCGCACATCCTCTGCCGAAAACCGGAAGTGAGGCATGCCCCACTTCCAGCCCCCAGCGCCATAGCGCATGTCCGGAATCCCCGACGCGTACAGGGATCCCAAGCATGCGCAGTGCGCCAATAGGGGCGGGAGCGAGGCCGGGCCACACAGCGGCAACGTGCAAGTTACTAGTGACGGTCACTAGTGATCTACTCTTTTCTCTAACCCTGTTCACTGCTTATACAGGTTGTACCATGTTAGGGTATATCTATCCATGCATATCATTTAGTTCATTGCCCACACCCCATACTTATCACCTGGAGTGTCTGAAACTTTCTCCTGGACCACTTTTAGGGAGTCTCTCTTGTTGTGCTTTACTGGAACTACAGAGTCTTCTTGTCTTTTTGTACCTTCTTTTTAAAATATGTTGTGTGTATTTATGTGTTAAATAAAACTATTTATTTTTATAATATTTGGCTTCTATGCTCCTTTCTCTCCCCCAGTCTATATATGTATATATAGGAGTTGCCCTTTTTTTGGTACTTAGGGAGGATGCTTTACTTGCATAGCACCTAGCCCCTTACTTTAATTGCTATATGAGTCATTTTGTTTGTATACTATTTTTAGAGACCTGGTATTATAATAGGGTATTCCCAGGATAAAGTTGGACACCTTACAAAGATCAAAGGAGGATGATGGGTTTGCATTACCTGATCTGTGGCTATATTATTTAGCTGTGAAGTTACAGCATTTACGAGGATGGGGTGAAATGATAGCGCCATTCACATTGGGTCAAATCATTCAGTACTTGATTCAGATTATGCATCTGTTGGCATGCCCGAGCATTTTCCAACTTTATCTGCCATTCATAAACTGTGGCAGAAGCTTTGCACTCTGACAGGTATTAAAGGATACACGGACCATATTCCAATATGGCCAAACTTTGTATAATCTGAGTTAAATAAGTTGACATGGTTTGAGGCTTGGACGAGTAAGGAGGTGACCCATATGTCTCCGCTTTATTCATATTGGACTTTCAAGTCCTTTATGCAAATCAGAGAAGATTATGCTTTGCCTCACAATAGCTTCTGTCAGTACCTTCAACTGAGACATGCTGTACACTCTCAAAATCAGCTGTCTCCTATATTACCGGCCACACATAAATCGGATTTTACTTCACACGAACGTGTTTTTAAGGCCGCAATTCCCCCGAAAATCCACGGGAGAATTGTGGCCCCATTCATTTCTATGGGGCCATGCACACGACCGTAGTTTTTGCGGTCTTTGCACAGCCCGGGAACCCGCACCGCAGAAAGAACGGTCATGTCCTATTACGGACATCTTTTGCGGTCTGGGCTCATTGAAAACAATGACGGCGGCCATGTGCATGTCGTACGATTTGCGGGTGGCCCGCGGCTGACAGTCCGCAGCCAGCCGACCCGAAAATCACGGCCGTGCACACGGCTACGGTCGTGTGCATGAGGCCTAAGTGGCAAAGTGATGTCAGGCCTATTACCGATGACCAATCGTCGGACACTCTTTAAAACGCTCCAATAGTAGCAGTTAGTGAGGCTCATCGATTATCTCATATTTACCTTCTCTAGGTGAATAAAACACCGGCCTTACTGTTTAGAATGGAATTTAGATCTGATGATCTATCCGCCACCGATCACCTAGAGCTGGACTAATTCACTTGATGTGGAATTGCCTACGCTCAAGGAGGTATTGGACAGATGTGCTTGACCTCATTGATAAAACATATGCGGTACAATTAGATGGAGTTCCTCTGATTTACTTACTTAGATGTGATGCTGGGGCACCTGTGATAAGAGAGCCACGGGTTAGCTATCTCGAGATATTTAGCCCGTGAACTAATTGCTTTCCACTGGAAGTCACTAACACCTGTTACAGTGGATGAATACATTGCTAAAGTAAATTTACATTTGCGAGGAAAAATCAAGAAGTTTTGGGATCTGTGGGCTCCTTGGCTAGATACATTGGGATTAGCTCTGTTGACCCTGATATGATGTACATATCTGATAGTCTTTTTGCTATTTTAAGGGGGGGGGGGGTGTTCGTGCACCAAAATAAAAGATTGCGTCCATATAAATTAGCTATATTTCGCTATTTTAGAATAATCACACAACATTGTCTTGTGACACAAGTCAAGAAAGCTGTATTGACCCTGATGATTTCAAAGAGACTTCAGTCGTTCACAGAACATCTTACTAGTGTATCCAAATCTGACACAAATAGGATTTTTTGGGGAAAAATCCAACAATTTACTTTCCAGAACATTAGTAATTTAGTAGGAACTACTAGTTCCCGTAAAACCAGAATCCTTGTAGGGATAGTACTTCAGGAATAGATGAGCCCCAGGAATATAAAACCCATAGATTTGGTATTGTATCACACTCCTCTTTAAATGTTAATGTTGTAACCGTCAACCCCAGTACATCAGGTAGGCTGTCCATCACTGAGACAGGCATAGAAGTGATTTTGCCTTCGGGGTCTGTGTAGCTATAACCCAAGGAAGGGCAGGATGTAATTTCCTTGTAGTGAGTGATGATGCGGCAAATCTTTAACTACGTCCGGGTTAATAAAATTAAATATTGGACTGTTGACAAGGACAACACCACTGTATTCCATATGCACTTGCTTTTTAATGTCCTTAATATAGTCAGATGAAGCCCTGAATTTCTAATCCAATACAAATTATATACAATGCAAATCAAGAAACCAGCAAAAATATTAACAGAGATTAGGTTTCTTGCAAGAGAAGAGCCTGACGTTCTTAAATTTAGCCAGATGTATGTGATACTTCATTTTAATTCCCTGTTGAGTGGAAAAAAAAAACGGAGAATATCTTTTGTTGCAGAAATAATTTTTCTCTGCCAATTATGTGAAATTCTAGATACAGGGAAATGTTTAAATAGTGAAATATCATTTGGAGCAGATTGTTGTAAATTATACATGCAGGAAAATCTCACTGATCCATAACAGTATAATAGACAGGATGAAAATCCAGAGACAAACACATCCATGAGATAACAGATATCAAAGAAAGTTCACCCTTGTATCAATGTAATAAAGTTTCATTTAATTCCCATTATTTTTATAGAGTAAACCAATTCCGCAGTTCTGTAGAAAAATTGCAATAATTCACATTAACATTCTGTGACACCGGGATTACACATATGTGACTTTCCTATCTCAAACACATACTGGGTTCAATTTCATAAGAAGCCAATTAACCTATTAGTATGATTTTAAAATGTAGAAGGAAACCGAAGTATAACATGGAAGAAGCCTAGGGGTGAATTCACATGCTGGGGAATTGTTGCGGATTTTCAGTGCGGATTCTGCAGTAATTTACAGTACAATACATTTGGATGGTGTTTTAAAAACCTGATTCACTTGTAGTAGAAAGAATCAGTGTGGAATTAAGGATATACTGCCGATTTTTTTTCCATAACATGTCAATTCTGTTGCAGATTTTCACAACGAATTTCACCCTTTTGAATGCATGTGGTGAAATCTGCACTAAAATCCACATCGAACTCCACATGTAACAAACTAATTTCAAAGCATATCCGCTCCATCATGTGGGTACATTCAGATGCAGTTGAAGTTTTCCACAGTGGATTTTGGCGCAAAATCCACAGCAAATCCATGCCAAAATCCGTATGCAGATTTTGCTGCGGATTTGCCACAGACTTCAACCTTTGCTTTACATGCGAATTTGAAAATCCACAGCATGCACTTAGCTCCACATGGATTTTTTTTTGCTACTAACATACAGTTCATATAATGATTGTTATGTAATACTAGTCGGCTCCCGTAGGGGGAGACACTATGCACTTCTTTCAAAAGTGTTAAATATTTCCCAAGTTGGACATAGACATAAATATTTGGCCACCAGTTCATATGACCACCGAACGTGTTACACCTTCTTGGACTATGAAATTATTCAAGGGAAAATCCATCTTAAAAATGTAAAAAAAAATTATATCAGTGATGGTCTTTGAATTTGAATGCCAATTTCTAATTTGAAAGGGCCACCCCGCTTTGTAAAACATCCAAACCCCTTCAGCGTTAGTGATGGAAATCTCCCCACAGTACAATACCATTGAAATCCACTGTTTAACAACCGTTACATTGCTTTTAAAACTTTACACAATGCATTTTTATACTTGTGAATATACTGGAGGTTGTTCTATCGAAAGGCAATTTTTGACGTTAAGCAGAAACATAAGCAGACAGTGACTAAATGTAGATTAAAGTCAGTGAGCTTTAATATGTTTCCTGGGTGCAGTTTGGAACAGTTTATCCGTGTAAATAATTTATCACAAGAAATTGTAGTTATACTTGAGATTCTAAAATGGAATTAAAAACTCAATCAGACATCAATTTAGCAACCTCAATTTTGTTAGTTCAGTAACCATTAAAATTAAGACTTTCTTCCCCCAATCTTTAGAAGATATACCCTTAGACTGTGATGTCTTTCCATGACCTGAAAGTGATCTATATAATATGAGATATATACTATAAATCAAAGATGGGATGACCTCTTTTGGCACCAAAAGTAAAGCTAGCAGAATTATGTCAAGTGGTTTTGTGTCCTGGTCCTGGTTGCCAGTTATGTCGGGCCTGATTCTGGTGTCCAGTGCTTTAGTGTCCTAAACCTTGGTATCCAGTGATTAAGTGCCCAATCCCTGGCTCCCCATGGTTTAGTAGTGCGGCTCCCGATTTCCACAGTTTTAGGGCTGTGGCCACTGATTTCCAGTGGTTTAGTGTCCCGGGTAGAGATGAGCAAACTGATTTGGCTCTAATGGAATTCGATCCCAATTTCCCAAAAGTTTTGAATTAGTCGAAATCCAAAGCTTTCAGGGTTCGCAGCGCACGCATCATCAAAATGTCGGCCACCTGCTAGTGCCGGCCCCCGTTTTTCAGATTACAGGAAAAAAAAGTTGAGAAGAGAAGATTAAAAAAAAATAAAAATCCTATACTCTCCACCTCCCCTGCAGCGACGTCGTCTCACCTGCCGGCAGGGATGCGTTGCTACGGAAGACCAGGGGAGGTGGTGAGTATATTTTTGTATAATCGTAAGTGCTCTGATTGTGAATTTATTCAGACCTAAATGAATTTCAGGCCCGATTTGATAGAATCGGCCCCGAAACGTATTTTCGGAAATTTCCTGTCCCTGGTTTCCAGTGATTTAGCGACCTGGAATATAATTGGTTGCTATGAGCACCTACTCCACTTTTCCATTGCACCAGCTTTGATCTCCCTGATTGTGTTTTACCTAGTGCATGAGGGGGCAGTGAATGACTCATACAACAGGAAGTCATGCCTTGTATGTTCCCGCCCTTCACTAGGTATTACACACTGTATTCATCTTTTTCTGAAGTGTTCCTCTAAGAATTGTAAACATTTTCTACTGAAAGCCCTTTAACTCCTCAGTGACCGCCTTATTTTGGGCCTTCATGACAGAGCAATTCTTTTGTTTCAGTTGCAGTTCTAAAGCCATATCTTTTTTATTTTTCTGTAGACAAACTTGTGAAGGCATGTTTTTTTGGGGAAAATTCAGATTTTTTTAAGGGCACCATTTTGGGGTTCATATAATTTATTGATTAACTTTATGAGGATAATGAAAAAACAAGTACCAAACAAACGTTAACGAAGTGCAGGGATTGTGAATAGACGTCCCGTCCTGTCTGGAAGGAATGTCTACTCACTGTCTAAACACTTCAGTAACGTTAATATGTCAGTATAAGACCGCACATAGTGAATAACGCAGGGTCACAATGCGCTGACTAAATGAATGGAGAGAAGTACATGACGCTGATTGGTCACTAATTGGTCAGCGTCATACACTCCTCTGTACAACGCCCACTTGGTCTAAAGTAAAAACACGCCCACTTGGGCATTAAGAAACTAATTAGAATAAAGCTAAAATTGCTCCTAATGTGGTGAAAATAGATCGTTTTTCTAAATAAAAAGCACTGCTGTCACCTACATTATAGCGCCCATCTCCTTATGTAGGTGATAGGGCACTTATAATGTGGTGACAGAGTCTCTTTAATGCAAACCTTTGGCAACCCAAGGAGGTGCCGAATGTGTGGAAGAGGGAGCCCCCTCACTCTGAGACCACTTAAATGCCACGATCGCTATTGACTGCGGCATTTAAAAGGTTAAATGGGCAGAATCGAAGGTAACTTAGTTCCCGACCATTAGAGCAGGAGCCCAGCTATCTTTAGACTTACTGACAACCACTCTAGCCAATACGGGACACCCGTGATGGGCTTAAGTCACAGTGACGTTTTTGCACGTGAAAAAGCGAATGGGCGTTCATTAAGGGTTTAAAGAGAACCTGCCAGTACTATACCCTCTATGTTTTATTTACAGTCAATATAGTAGTACATTAAGCGCTTATTCTCCAGGGAGGGAGCCATTTGCCTTGAGCCTTTTACTCCCTAACAGGCCATGAACCACTACAGATCCCTTTTAAGGATCAATCTGGAGGTTCCATCCAGGGGGGATTTGAGCTTTTATATATATATATATATATATATATATATATATATATATATATATATATACTTGATCCAGGGCATCTGTTTTCCTGCAGGGACTGCCTGTCCTGGAGGGGCAATATGCAAATTGAGCAGGACTCTGTATTAGCAGTTTTTTAATTAATGCACTATATACAATGGAAATAAAATATATTAATTATAGCGCTGACAGCTTGTATGAGGTAATCCCATGTGTAGATGTTCCTCAGCTTTCAGAGTCTATCTTGGCCTCCCATAGCTTCTGACTGACCTATATTTCTCAAGGGAGTGCTACTTCCTTACTCGGAAAATTTTAGACTTAGGAAATTTTTCATATATTTATTTGTGAATATCTTCAAAGCATGATTTTAGATGAACCACATTAATTCGGAGTGCTGGATGGGGAAATAAGTGTCTTACAAGTGTCCTGGTTTTCTTCTTTAAGGAAATATAGATGTCTTTGTGCAATGTTATTCAACAACTTCAGTGTGAGTGATGGGACACAGAGCCTGAAATGTGTCTCTAGATTACAAATGACAGATGCATTGAGCAAGCGCAAAAGGTGATGGTGCTTCTATCTGAACACACCTAATAAAGTAGTCCAGACATTTTTAGAAGTTTCCCTCTTCTCTCTTTTTTTTTGGATGAGGTGACCGTAAGTCTACTTCAAGGAAAACATTATAGATATTATACAAAGGAATATTCATTTTCTCAGGTAATTTTGTTTTATATAGACAAATAATGGGTCTTCTATTAGTGGTAAGAAAGAGGCCAGATTATAGGGAGGGCAAAAGGGGCAATTACACAAGTGGCTCCAGCACCAATTTACCTCCAGTGCTTTCCAAAGTTCCCATCTACAAGACATGTGAGTTTGAAGTTTCAAGTAATAATATTTAGTGAGGGTTGGTGCTTTATTCACCCTGAACAGAAGCCCTGTGTCACGGTGTGTGAGTATGTGGACCCTCTAGGCAATACAAAGTCCCGCACAAGGGTACCTGGATAGTCCAGACAGTGGCCGCAGCTCTGGCACGAATGGAGATGGGTGCAGCAGGTAACTCCAGACGTGTCGGATGACAGCAGGTGCCGCAGGTTGCATCAGACGTGGCGAATCCCTCTGGACGTGGCAGATGACACAGGACGTGGCGGATGACACAGGTCAACGGGAAACACTAAGGGACCATTTGCAATACAGACTTGGGAATACTAACAATGCTCAGGCAAAGATCAGAAGAGCTGGGGCCTTATAGTCCAGGAAATCATGTGTGTTGATGATGATGACTTTCTTCATGTGCGCGCGCTGGCCCTTTAAGAGCGGGCACGAGCGTGCGCGCGCACCCTACGGGACACAGCAGACACAGATCCAAAAATGCAGTTTCTCATACCATGTACACTTACATTCTGGATAACATATACACATATATATATATATATATATATATATATATATATACATTTATATATACATAGAAAATTACCATAGGTGCAACTGCCTTTCTCTAGCTTGAGAGAGGCAGTTGCATCTGCCGAAACATCGCTCACTTGAGGTGAAAAAATCCACCCTGTTTCATCTACCTTGAAGTCCTGGTGCCGTTATTTTGCTCTATGGTCATTTTGTATTGAAATTTGGGAACTGATTCATCCCCTGGCAACGAGCACATGGCCTAATCTATGGTATGTTGGAGTGCTGTGTCCATTTGCCTTTGGACTGTATATATATATATATGTGTCTCACAGTGGACGAGTCCGCTTGTGACAGTTATTGGTGGCACATTTGCAAAACCTACATGTAAATCGCTATATGTATTAAACACACAATGTCTCTTTTAAAGACTGGATTGTGATATTTCTTACCCATAGTTGGATCAAGATTGGAAGGAGCAGACAGACGTGTGTGTGTGTGTGTGTGTGCGTGTGTGTGTGCGTGCGTGCGTGCGTGCGTGCGTGTGTGTGTGTGTGTGTATTTTTTACATAAACCCAATAGGCTCTTTTAAAAAATGTGTGTAGAAATTGCTTTATTGGTTTTACTAGCTCGGATAGAAAGGGATTGAAATCTCAGCACATTCATCATAGGTCTGCATGTGTCCCAGCATATTGATCCATGAAGAATAAAATTATCATATTAATTATTTCTACAACTTAAAATTGTTAAAATCCGCTCTTTGTTGATGTGTTTAGTGCCCTCTGGGAACACATTAAAGGTTGAACTCGATGGACCTGTGTCTTTTATTCAATCTCGTCAGTTAAAACTGTGTCAGTGTATTTCTGCAGTATTTGACAGTAACAATGAAGAGAGCTTTCCGTGACATGATAGAAAACATTGTACATTGCTTTCCTGCTGAAACTGGAAATATCATACAAAACATTAACTATAAACTATGATTGTAGATAAGGGATATGTCGTTGGCCTTCATCTATTGCTGTCACATTATGTTTCTAATGTATAGATGAAAAAAAATGTGTACCCTCATCCCAATTTCACATGGTAGTATGTGAAACTACTAAATCCAGCAGTGAAACCTACAAGTTGAAAAAGTGTAATGGAAAAAATGTGTACCCTTGTCGTATTTTGGTGACCACTACTAGTTTTGGTTTCCAAATACTGATGCAAAATATTGACCTAAATACTGCTATGTGAAAGATACCTTAGATTCATAAATTATACTTATAGATTGGAACCTTATGTATCCATACATTATTATGAATAAGTACAATATTTATGTTTAAGAAATATATCATGTAGAAAATCTCAATTAGGGTGTGTTCACATCAGCGTTCGGTTTCCATTGACGGGTTCCGTCAGACCTTTACGTCGGAGGAAGCCATCAACGGAAAGGCAAATAGAAACCATACCTTCCGTTTGCATTACCATTGATTTCAATAGAATCTGACGGAACCCATAAACGGAAACCTGACGCTGATGTGAACAGGCCCTTAAAGGCGTTGTCCACTACTGGACAACTGATGAGCTATCCACCGGATAGGTCACCAATATATCATTGGTGTGGGTCCGACACCCGGACCTCGCACCGATCAGCTGCTTCGGGTGCCTGCAATGTACGGAGCTGGAAGAAGTACAGCTCGGCCGCTATTCCGTGGCCGGAGCCATCTGCTTCAGGCATGGACGTCCGGTGCACGAAAACAGCCGGTGAAGCTGATTGTTGCGGTGTCCGGTTGTCGGACCCCCACCATTCTGATACTGATGAGCAATCCGGTTGATAGGTCTTCAGTTGTCAGGTAGTTGACAACCCCTTCAACCACTGTGCGGTTCAGCAATGCATTTTCTCATATGCAGTTCTAGGAAAAATCCCTAGAACTAAATCTTGAAAGGTTATGTATACCTCTGAAAATAACCTACCGTTTTGTGTATAAATCTCCTATGCAGACCTATGTTTTTTCATGGTTACAGACTACAAGCAAACCCTTTGCAGTCTGATCCTGTAGTCATGTGTTACTCCCTCTGAACCCTCTTCTTGCCTATCTACAGACGTTATGGTAACATGACTATACATACATCATAAAGGGAGCCTGACATGTTGTAAAAATGCAGGTAGAATGTTGTAGAGGGTAGCTGAGCAGATTGATATATAGTTTTGTCTAAAAAGATTCAGGAGAGCCTGTAATTCATTTATTGAAATTCCTGCTCACTGTGGCTTAAAGAGTCCAATGGGCGGTCTCAACCATTGATAGACAGCCTTCCCTGTATGAGTGTGAATACAGAAATAGCTGCCAATCACTGAGTAGTACCGCCCACTGGACTCTTAAACCCAGATTAGCTGCTCAGTTCTTTCTGCTCTGTAATATGCTGCCTGAAGATCGGATTGCACAATTGACGTGCCAGGATCCTTTTCATTGTCACCAATCGTAGTGACGCCTCATTTTTGGTTTTTTTATAGATGCAGTAGTGATGCAGCTGCCTACACTTTATGGTGCTGAGTATGTAACAGCCCCATGTCCGTTACAGTATAATAGGATTTTATAGAAAATTAATTGAACTGTTATAGAAAGGACATGCTTGACCTGTATGAGGCATATGTAACTCTTATGTAGACATGCTCTATGTAAACAAATACAGAATTTATGATCTATGGCATGTGTAGTGTGAGAAAATGGTGTGTGCAGTTTTCTAGTACCAACATCATTCTACAGAAACTGCCAGGGATCAATAAAGGAAGAATACTTTGATTTAATTATCTTGTACTAATTTTGACTTTCATGATCTAATTACAAGAAAAAGTGCCCAAATACCTTAGTCCTTAGGTTACTAAAACATTTATAATAGGAAGGAATTGATGTATGGGTTACTATAGATTCTAGACATGGCTGGATGATGACTCTCTGTAGTACTCATTGCAGTCTTGATTACAAATCTCTTACTGTTTAGTTTATGCAAACCTTTGTGTCTCCATGGGTACAGACTACAACCTGATCTTGCGTAGTCTGATTCTGCTGTCATGCTCCCTTCCATCTGTCCCCATCTTCTTGCTAATCTACCGAATATATGTTAAGAAATAGCGGTCAGATAGAGGAGAGTATAACTGCTGAATCAGACTACACAGGGTTTGTTTGTAGTCTGTAACAATGGAGACACATAGGTCTGCATAGAAGTGGTATACATAAAACGGTAGGTTTATAATCAGGACTATTTGCAAAGTTGCTGTACTTTTTATTTTAGATACATTATTTTATATTCAAGGGCATACATACCTTTGAAAATAGAAAACTCATATTCATGGGGGTGGATGACAATGGACTCCATGAGCACCTGGTGATTATACTCAGGGGCATCATTTAGACGCCCCTATTTAAGGAATACCTGTCACATGACAAATGCACGTTAGGATCACAGTGATTATTCCATCTTTCCAAAAACTTCCATTGTTTTCACATTCTTGTTGTCTTTTCTATATAGATCTACCATAAAAACCTAATAATGTCCTAATCCACACTAATACTTTAATACCTGCATAGATACACATTTCTAGTGGCTTTAGGATTACTTGGTACGTGGATTGTATAATATGCAAACACTTATTGTGAATAAATATTGTGAATCATTTATATAAATAAATCCTGGCAGATATTTACTATAGATATTTCTTTTATTTCATTGCTGCCTTTGTTATTTTGTTTCTATACATTTTGATTCTGCAATAGAGAGGAGCAGATGTTTTGCCAAACATCCTGATGTGTTGCTTTTTCTTATGGGAGTGCATAACCGTTTCTTGTGATGCATTGACTTGACAGCTGCTAGATTTCAGGGAGCTGCTTAGAAGCCATTAGTGGTGTCATTGAATTGAAACAGAACAGTCACTCCCAGCTTGAACTGCAATTGTTAATATCTTGTTGCTATTTTTTCTGTAGCAACACAAGGCCTGGAAGATCACATTCTAAAGTAATGATCTTTTCTTTCCGGCTGATGGCCCTGGTTAGAACAAAGAGGTGTTAGGACTTGTTAGGATTCTTGTTTACTGATCGTAGGCAGCTAACGATTTCGTTCTTTTTTTTTTGCACCTTGCATGACTTCTTTTTGAATAAGGGTTCTGCTAGAATATATACTGTAGGGGTCTCTTGTAGAAAGTTGTAACCTTGTGTTATTTATTCCTCGTAAAATGTATAAGTTGTCTATATATGTAGGCTATTACTGCAAAATACCAATTTCTCCTACGGACTTGTTGATTTATATATTTATTTTTGGAACGGCAATATTTTTAGTGTCTATTATATATTACTGCTCTCTTCCTTAGTGCTGCCTCATGTAGGTCCCTGTGGGCCAATGAGGGCTTTAATCTAATTTTATTCTAGCAGATGCCTAGCTTAAAGTGAATGTGAAACCTTGAACATAATTTTGGTTCAAAATTCTGTGCTGATTCATTTTTTAAGATATCCTTATAGGGGTCGGAGCTACGTTTTTCTTATACAGAGCTCTCTATCACAAGAAAAGACCTAGAGTAAAAAGATAAGATTCTGTTTGCCTGTAGCTGCCACTAGAGGGAGCTTAGGAGTTTACCGTAGACTTTTTTTTATTTTTTAGATTGAACTCCATAATAAAACAGTATGCACAAAAGTAAGGTATGTCCGGCAAACGATCCAAGTAGAAAAAAAAGTTACTTTATTTATCAAGTTAAAAAAACAACAAAAATTTCCCAGGAAAAGACGCTTTAGTAAGACGTGTAAGCTTCTTTTCCGGGGAAATTTTAGTTAATTTTTTAGCCTGATGAAATAAAGTTGTTTTTACTTGGAACATGTGTCGGTCGTACCTTACTTTTATGCATTACTATCTACTACCGACGTGGATTCTGTGTCCGAAGCACCGATGTATTACAAGCGTGGTTTCCTGAATTTAAGTATACGGTAAGCGGACCAAAAGTAAGCTCCTAAGCTCCCTCTGGTGGTGGCTTAAGGCAGCCAGGATTTTATCTTTTAACGTTATGTCCCGCATGGGATTTGGAGCTCTGTATCAGACGAATGGAGCTCCAAAAGCTATAATGATATGTATCTTTATTGTGATGTTTATTAGTACGTCACAACAGTCTATGATATGTATCTTTATTGTGATGTTTATTAGTACATCACAACAGTCTATCTAAGTGCTCAGTCACAGAATATAAGCATTAAATTACATCTGTACTCTGATTTGGCAACTGCAGGACATCGGTAGGGAACTTGAATTCGCTCTAGTTGCCCTGCGGGTTTTTGGATCACTGCAGCTTATATAGGGACCTATTGTGAGCTTTCAGTGCAATGAATGAGGCACAGTAGGAAACGTCAATAGTTCTATGAAAGGATTTAGGCTGCATTCTCAGCAATGTGTGAATTATGGGCCGACGAGAAGTATTTTCTCTGTTTGATTTAAAGAGGCTCTGTCACCAGATTTTGCAGCCCCTATCTGCTATTGCAGCAGATAGGCGCTGCAATGTAGATTACAGTAACGTTTTTATTTTTAAAAAACGAGCATTTTTGGCCAAGTTATGACAATTTTCGTATTTATGCAAATGAGGCTTGCAAAAGTACAACTGGGCGTGTTGAAAAGTAAAAGTACAACTGGGCGTGTATTATGTGCGTACATCGGGGCGTGTTTACTACTTTTACTAGCTGGGCGTTGTGTATAGAAGTGTCATCCACTTCTCTTCACAACGCCCAGCTTCTGGCAGTGCAGCACTGTGACGTCACTCACAGGTCCTGCATCGTGTCGGCACCAGAGGCTACACTTGATTCTGCAGCAGCATCAGCATTTGCAGGTAAGTAGCTACATCGACTTACCTGCAAACGCCGATGCTGCTGCAGAATCATCTGTAGCCTCTGGTGCCGACACGATGCAGGACCTGTGAGTGACGTCACAGTGCTGCACTGCCAGAAGCTGGGCGTTGTGAAGAGAAGTGGATGACACTTCTATACACAACGCCCAGCTAGTAAAAGTAGTAAACACGCCCCGATGTACGCACATAATACACGCCCAGTTGTACTTTTACTTTTCAACACGCCCAGTTGTACTTTTGCAAGCCTCATTTGCATAAATACGAAAATGGTCATAACTTGGCCAAAAATGCTCGTTTTTTAAAAATAAAAACGTTACTGTAATCTACATTGCAGCGCCGATCTGCTGCAATAGCAGATAGGGGCTGCAAAATCTGGTGACAGAGCCTCTTTAAATTAACTCACCATGATAATACTTATGGCCCTAAAACAATGACTATATGAATAAACCACCCCTAACTTTTTTTTTTGTAGCCTAGCAATTGTGAAGAAGAGGTGAGAAATCGGGGGGTATAGGAGGGAATCCGCTTGTTCATTTGGGCAGTCCACAAAATAGTTGCCTGGAGGTGTTGTAAGCTAATGACATACCTAAATCCTTGACATCATTTCTGTTTTCGTCCTGTGGATTACAGAATGTGTAGATCATTATAACCAATATTTACAGCTGCAGACAAATGAGTCAAGTTTTGTAGGAGCGACCTCTCTAGAATTGCTGCTCTGTAAGTAATTTGACTTTCCTGGTGTTTTGCTGAAGTCAGCGAGGGTAGGTGGGATCAATGCATAAAAGTACATTTTCAGTAAGTGCTGTTTTTTCCAAGTAATTTGGCACACAACTGGGCTGAAATGGTGTTTTGTTTGTTAAATGGCTTAGAAATCTGCAAATCTCTTTATAACGGGAGAGGCAGACGGCGCAGGGTATGGCTGCATATATATTCATGGACACAGCAATTTGTACACATTTATAGCGCAGCAATAGGACTAGATTCATCTACAACAAACGGAAAGCAACACAGTAATAGCAATGTCAATGCATGATACATTCAACAGCGAATTCTGTAATTGGGCTCTGTTCACAGCATCATGGCTCCTGTTTATAACGGAGGTATGACAGCGATGCCAGATTAATTATCAAGTGGATACTGGCAAATCCTGATAAATGGGTTCTTTCCGGGTTCCGGTATTTTTGACGGCAAGCGTAATTCTGAAGGCCAGGGGCGTAACTAGCATCGGGAACGCGGGGCATATGCCCTGTATTTTATGCCCGGTGCCCTGAATCTCCAGGCAAGCGCCACATTTAACTATATCCGTGTCCTCATGACGCCATTCTTGTCATCTAAAATACTGGCGAGCTTGATGAAAACCTGGAAGAAGCTCATTAATGCTAGTGTCAACAGAGCCTGTCATAGTGTTAAAGAGAACCTGTCACCTGCCCATACATGTGCAGCTGAGTGCAGCATGTAATGGGCAGGGCTGCACAAACCCTGGGGCAATTGAAAAAAAAATTCTACCCTCCTCCGTTATTTAGATATCGGTTCCGTTATATTTGGCGCCCGATATTTAAATTACCCCCTGAACTGTCAATGGGGCGTGTAATGGCAAGGGGCGTGTTACTATGCCTGTGACACTGTCCAATCAGCTACGGACAGTGTTACAGCAAGAGCTGGAGAGCTTGCACGCGCGCACTCTTCAGCTGTCGGCAGACAGGGACAAGACTGACCTCACGAGAGATCACAGTCTTGTACTTGTCTGCTGAACTGGCAAGGGGGCATGTCTCTGCTACGGACAGTGACAGTAACATGCCCCCTTGCCAGTTCCGCAGACAAAGTACAAGACTGATCTCTCGCAAGAGCTGAAGAGAGGAGAGCGCGCATGCCCGCTCTCCTCTCTCCAGCTTTTACACTGTCCGTAGCAGTGACACGCCCCCTTGCCGATTCGTCAGATGACTGATCGTGACAGCTGAAGAGTGAGAGTGCGCGCGCACACGCTCTCCTCTCCCCAGGTCTTGCTGTAACACTGTCAGTATCTGATTGGACAGTGTCACAGCCATAGTAACACGCCCCCTTGCCATTACACGCCCCATTGACAGTTCAGGGGGTTATTTAAATATCGGGCACCAAATATTCCGGCACCAATATATAAATAACGGAGGAGGGTAGAATTTTTTTTAAAGTGCCCCAGGGTTTGTGCAGCCCTGCCCATTACATGCTGCACTCAGCTGCAGATGTATGGGCTGGTGAAAGGTTCTCTTTAATAATGTGTATAGTCTGGAGACAGGTAGCAAGAAAACTTTGGAGAATATATTCGGCAAAGATAGACTCAAAGCTTCACATTTAAGTAGCATGTCACATTTGGAGACCATACAGTAGAGCAAATGCTGCAGTTTATATTGTTGTCAGTCTTACCACTGCACGTGGTTAAAGTACTGAAATGTCCTCCTTGTCTCTACCATTCCAGCATTCCTTCTGAACGCTCGTTCTCTCCGCCGTTAAAACTACGGATGCCTCCAAGAGCCAAAAACTCACAGACTGCTTTGTTTCTCTTTCCTTGTACAACTGCGGCTGGAGAGCTGACATGCGCTCCTGCTCTTATTTAAAACAACTTCACCACTGGACAGAGAATGTCAGAAAACACAAATACTGCGTGGGACCCAATAATAAAACGGCTTTTCCGTACTTTAACGTTAAAACTACTAAATAAAAATGTGTAACATATCACATCAGGTTAAAACCTCTCTGGCCGAATTAGGCTATGTTCACACGGAGTATTTTGGGGGAGGAATATCTGCCTCAAAATTCCGTTTGGAACTGTGTTGGTGTCTTATCGTGCAGAGGAACAAGTAGGCAAAGGTGCGATGGTAATATCTGCTTACCCTATGGTTACGCTACTTGATCTAGTCATTGTAATATCTCAAAATGTTGGGGCTATATCCGGTATAATTAGTAAATATGATTTTGCATCAGTTAAATGTAAACGCTGTAATGTTATCAATATTTTGGCTGACATTTCTTTCTGAAACCCCTTGTGGCTCTTCAAGTGTTCTAGTTGCTAAAACTAAACACCTTGTAAACACAGAGCCATGGAGCTTTATTAATATATGAGCTGCTGTCTTACAGTCTTCTCCAGGAACAGTACCAAAAAATGTGCAAGACAAGGACAAGACTTTTTTTTGTTTGTTCATGGATGTATCCACCAATGTCACTCTTCACTCTCAATCCTTAAAGTGTTCTTACTTAATGTAATAATAGACAATGTGGAATCTTTGGAAAACCTTAGATTCAGCCCTGTCTTTCAAACTGCTTATCCAAACCCTTACAAACTCCTGCTGCCTCCGCCTCAAAAATATTTCTCGAATACACTATTTCATCAACCTCGAGTCAACAAAAATGCTTGTGCATGCCCTCATTATCTCCCGCCTAGACTACTGCAACCTCGATCTATGTGACCTCCCAACACTCTTGCACCCCTCCAATCCACCATCAACTGTTCGACCTCTGCCATTCGCCTTTACACTGGCCTCTTCACTGGCTACGCATTGCCTAGCAAATTCAGTTCAAAATATTAACAATGACATACAAGGCAGTCGACAACCTGTCTCTTTCAAACAGGTCTGACCTCTTCTCCTACCCACACGTAATTTCCAGTCCTCACAAGACCTCCTACTTTGTTCTCTTCTTTTCTGCTCCACATCATTGTCTCCAAGATTTCTCCCATGCTTCCCCCAAACTCTGAAACTCTCTACCCCAACACATCAGACTCTTTCCCACCATCAAAAACCTTAAAAAGCAACCTGAAAGCTACTCCTTCAAAAAAGCTTACAGCCTACAATAACCCTGCTGCCACTACACTACCATATGAGCCGTTTCTTCCGTCACCTACTGTCTCGTTCCCTTGTAGATTGTAACCTCTCGCGGGTCCTCTCTCCATCTGTACCAGTCTATCTTTCATTAAGATTGTACTTGTGTTTTTTTTTTTGCCTCATGTTATGTATTTAAAACCTTCTGTATTTCCTTTTTACATTGCCCCAAAATTAATGGCACTTTAAAATAAATAATAATAATAATCTCTGGTCAGTGGGATTTCTTTGCATCCTCAGACTATCCTCTGCACCCTCCATCATGTTCTGCATTCCCCTTTGTGAGATGGGGCCTTCACTAATTTGGAACGTTTCTTTGTGTGACATTGTGTTCTTCTTGACTTCAGAAATGCTGTACATCAGCTTAATATGTGGCAAGCTTTAAAAAAAAACAAAAATAAAAACCAAACCACAACAAACCTTTTTGCTACTGTCTTCTCAATATCAAGAGGATTGTTACCCCCTATCTTTGGTAATATTACCATTTTAAGGCTTCGTTCACATCTGCGCCAGGGTCTCGTTCCGACGTTCCGTCTGAGTTTTCCTTCGGAATGGAGCCCTGACAGACATAAACGGAAACCATAGGTTTCCATTTCCATCACCATTGATTTCAATGGTGACGGATCCGGTCCCAATGGTTTCCGTTTGTCTCAGTTGTGCAAGGGTTCCGTCGTTTTGACGGAATCAATAGCGTAGTCAGTCAGGGTCCTGTTCCGACGGAAATCAATGGAATGGGACCCTGGCGCAGATGTGAATGAAGCCTTAGTGAAACATTTTCCTAAGGCCCTTTTACACGGGCCAATTATCGGGCAAATGATCGTTCATAGAACGCGCGTTCCTGATATTTGCCCTGTGTAAATAGGTCAGCGATCAGCAGATGAACGAGCAAATGCTCGTTCATCTGCTGATCATATCGTTTTAAAAATGAAAAATATTATCGTTGTCGGCAGCACATCACCCTGTGTAAACAGGGAGATGTGCTGGCGAAATGATAATGTATGGGGACGAGCGATCGGAGTAACGAGCGCTTGTCCCCATACTAGCTCCTTTTGACAGCAAATGAGCACCCACCGATCGACAAACTGTCTTGTTGTTCGGCGTTCGTTGCATCGGCCAAAATTGGATCTTTACACTCAGAGACCCAGCAGATTTGAAGGTTTTCTTTACTTTCTAAGCTCTTGACTGTGACTATTTAGTAATCCATGTGGTTTCATGGATGTACATTTGTACTTTCACGTAGAGTGGGTCTCCGAGGCTGTGTCCACTGGCTCTTCTTGCCTCGTTCTAATCTTATACAAGATTTTGACTGTCTGGCTTTATGCTCCTGCCTGCACTCACTAGCAGGGCACTAGAGAAGGAGCTTATTAGGCCAAGTGCTGCTGTTGCCGTGCCTGCTCAATGTTAATGTATTTAACATGGTGAGAAACATTCTATATAGGCGCTGAAAATACCACTCTGGATATTATTTAAAGAACAGATATAAAAATGAAAACTAGGCCACTGTGAGTAATTGATCGAGATGAAAAAATGGAAGGTGACTGGTTCCATTTAAGTTTTATCCAATTGTCACAACAAGCTATAGGAAATGTAAATGTTCTGTGCACCCCAGATTGCATTTATTGCAATTACCACTTTTTTTTCTTTTATAATAATGTTTGTAATTAGGGACATCTGTAAATTAGTCTTTTTGTGCAGTGTTGGCATGCTAACCTAATTTGGTGCAAAATATAGAAGCACAAATAATTTATAAACTGAGGTTTGTGTGAGTGACCAAGATTGTCAACTGAGGGAAAAACATAGAAGAGAATGAATAGATCAGCTCAGGAAATCAGACTGTGTTTTAACAAGATAAATCCTTTACATAATCTTTGAGTATTAAAAGGAGTGCTTGCCCTTTAAGTAGTTTACATTTTATGTACAGTTTTAATATTTATGTTGCCGTGATTTTGATGAGAATGTGCTTGCGTGAGAATTTCCCATTAATTACTTGTGTGCGTCTCTTGCTTGTTTTACTGCTGAAACAAGATTCCAGAAAAAGACTGCCAGATGTAGTGGCCGAGAAATAATCAATAACAAATGTATCAGTACAGTTGTTGTGCTCTAGGTAAAAGTTTTTTTTATACCACTGGCTTGAAAAAAATAAAACTCTATCTATCTCTCACTCTATCTATCTATCTATCTATCTATCTATCTATCTATCTATCTATCTATCTATCTATCTATCTATCTATCTATCTATCTATCTATCTATCTATCTATCTATCTATCTATCTATCTATCTATCTATCTATCTATCTATCCATCGCCAGCTCCAGGTTTATGTGGGCCCTTGGGGCGACACACACTTAGTAGGACCCTTTGCGGGGGAACTCACGGCGGCAGTAAAATGGCAGAAAACATCACTTTGTGCCCACATAAATACGTTAGGCCCTGTTTATGCCCCATATAGAAGTTAGGCCCCAGTTTGTACCCCAATAAATTTAGTGCCCTCTGTAGATAGTACCACACAGCCTCCCTCCCAGGTAGTGCCACACAGACCCCCTCCCTGGCATTACTACATAGCTCCCCCTCCCAGGTAGTGCCACACAGCCCCCTCCTCCAAGGTAATGCCACACAGCCCCCTCCTCCAAGGTAGTGCCACACAGCCCCCTCCTCCCAGGTAGTGCCACACAGCCCCCTCCTCCCTGGTAGTGCCACACAGCCCCCTCCCAGGTAGTGCCACACAGCCCCCCTCCAAGGTAGTGCCACACAGCCCCCTCCTCCCAGGTAGTGCCACACAGCCCCCTCTTCCCAGGTAGTGCCACACATCCCCCACCTCCCAGGAAGTGCCACACATCCCACACCTCCCAGGTAGTGCCACACAGCCCCCCTCCCAGGTAGTGCCACACAGTCCCCTCCTCCCTGGTAGTGCCACACAGCCCACCCTCCCTGGTAGTGCCACATGCCCCCCCTCCCTGGTAGTGCCACACAGCCCCCCTCCTTGGTAGTGCCACACAGCCCCCTCCCTGGTAGTACCACACAGCCTCCCTACCTCCCTGTGGGTAGCACCTTTGGGGTTCCCTCTAGGAGTGGAATCCCCAGCCAGAGCATTGCCAATGCTCTGGCTGACGATTCTGCTTCAGGAGAAACCCCTGACGACACTGTCCATATATGGACAGTGTTGTCAGGGGCAACCCCAGAGCCATAGTCCCGGGCAGAACACTACTAGCACTCTGCCTGGGACTCCTGCTCTGTTCCTGACATCACTGTCCATATATGGATAGTGATGTCCGGAGCAGAGATGAAGTCCTGGGCAGAGCGCTAGTAAAGTCTCTGCTCCAGTACTCCAGCTCTGGGGAAGCCCCTGACATCACTGTCCATATACGGCTAGTGATGTCAGGGGCAACCCCAGAGCCACAGTCCCGGGCAGAGCGCTACTAGCACTCTGCCTGGGCCACTGCTCTGCTCCTGACAACACTGTCCATATATGGACAGTGATGTCAGGGGGTTCCCCAGAGACGGAGTCCTGAAGCAGAGCTGCTAGCGCTCTGCCTATTACTCCTTCATACATGGACAGTGATGCCGTAAAGACGGCAGCGACCGCACCCAGCGGCCGATTGGGCCCACCCAAGGGCCCCCCCACTGAGACACCCACCATTTGCTAAAAGGAAGAGACAGAAGAGCTTGTGTTACTTCGTTTCTGTTTGGCTTTTTCCGGAAAGCCGATGTAGCGGTGTAAGGGCTCATAGTCTTTTGCTACATCGATTTCCGGAAAAAGCCAAACACAAATTAAGTGGCTCAGCGCTCACATGAGCGCTTCCGCTGCTTCGTTTTAGCGACTGGTGGGGGTCTCAGTGCTCGAACCCCCACCAATCAAAACTTCTGACATGTCACTATGACATGTCAAAAGTTTTCTGAACGTTTAGTTACCCTATAAAGTGAATGTCCACCTGCATGGACATAGAACTAAATGTTAAAATTCTGCCTGCAGCTACTACTTGGGGGAGTTTAGGAGATTATGTATGTATAAATAAATTGTACTGTATACAATATGGTATTAGTGGGAGGGGCTGTGACAATCCCTTAATTTATTATTACTGGAATGAAGATCTTATTCGCCATAGTGTAGCTCTCATGAGCAGCCGATGACAATGAGCAAGCTACACTGGTAAACAAATTGACAATAACAATGTAAAAATAGAGTGATAAATTTTGCACGGATTTACTTTTTAATGGAGTCACGCAGCTTTCAGGAAGCTTTTTGTATTGAATAATTGAAGAATATTGCATTTTTCTGTGTCTTTACATCTTGGGCTTCTTTGTCTTGCTCACTATCTAAATGTACATTAGGATTTTTTAGATCAAACCTCTCAATGAAGGTCTGCAGGTCTCTTATTGATTTCTAGGTCCGTGGATATCTCATTAGGATCAATATTGTATTTAACTCAAAGTGCAATTCTACTAACATCTATATCATTTTGGAATAGGAGTCAAGATGACAAGAAATAATATCAGTAGAACTGACACTGCAAAAAATGTAAATGACAAATTCTGTAGAAAAAAATATACCTTCAAGTATAAAGCAGAAGAAAAAACGGTGGTATTTGGATATAGTGGACATTTTATAAAAAAGAGGTGCTCCTATGACTGTGACGTTTTTTCATTGAAAGCTCGGGAACATACTTTCTCCCACCCAAGTGCAAATAAAAGTGACATGAAAAAAAAGCACTAGGATGTCTATCGTAAGCCCTCTCTGAAAAGGGGAAGGGCTATTACATAACCAATAGAGCGAGAAGGCCCTGCAAGGGTAAAGGACAAGTGGCAACCTTTCACCGAAGCGTAGGGTAACCCATGTGTGCTCTGGCATCTGCCGCCCAAGCATCCCCCAGACCTAGAAGTTTAGGTTTGACTCCTCCAGAATTGAGAGCCAGTTTAGGCTTCGTTCACATCTGCGCTAGGTCCCCGTTCTGACGTTCCGTCGGAGCTTTCCGTCGGAACGGGACCCTGACTGACACAAACAGAAACTCAAGGTGATGGAAACGGAAACCTTTGGATTCCGTTTATGGCAGAATCAGGGTCCCGTTCTGAGGGAAAGCTCAGACGGCACGTCGGAACGGGACCCTAGCACAGATGTGAACAAAGCCTTACATGGGAGTGAAGGACCTAAGGACCCCACACCAATCAGGCCATCAGAAAGTGCAAGCCATAAGAGCAGTGCACCATGACAAACTTGCGTAAACTATGGCCCAGCCGTGTGACTGGAATTTGAAAATAATTCTCGATTTTAACCCCGCACCAGATGTCCCGAGCACTCAAAAGTGTAAAAGTAGGACCCTATCCCTAAAAAATTTAGGAAGTCCACGGGGCACTTCTGTACCTTGGGTTCCAAACTTTTCAGTCTATGGCTTTGATCTCATGGCCTTTAAGCCCCCCAGCGTACATCAGCACTTACGACCTACGACCTTTGCGTAGATACATCCTGCACAATGGTCTTTCGACCACTGATAAGAACAGATACAGTGAAGGAAATAAGTATTTGATCCCTTGCTGATTTTGTAAGTTTGCCCACTGTCAAAGTCATGAACAGTCTAGAATTTTTAGGCTAGGTTAATTTTACCAGTGAGAGATAGAATATATTTTAAAAAATAAAGAAAATCACATAGTCAAAATTATATATATTTATTTGCATTGTGCACAGAGAAATAAGTATTTGATCCCCTACCAACCATTAAGAGTTCAGCCTCCTCCAGACCAGTTACACGCTCCAAATCAACTTGGTGCCTGCATTAAAGACAGCTGTCTTACATGGTCACCTGTATAAAAGACTACTGTCCACAGACTCAATTAATCAGTCTGACTCTAACCTCTACAACATGGGCAAGACCAAAGAGCTTTCTAAGGATGTCAGGGACAAGATCATAGACCTGCACAAGGCTGGAATGGGCTACAAAACCATAAGTAAGACGCTGGGTGAGAAGGAGACAACTGTTGGTGCAATAGTAAGAAAATGGAAGACATACAAAATGACTGTCAATCGACATCGATCTGGGGCTCCATGCAAAACCTCGTGGGGTATCCTTGATCCTGAGGAAGGTGAGAGCTCAGCCGAAAACTACACGGGGGGAACTTGTTAATGATCTCAAGGCAGCTGGGACCAGAGTCACCAAGAAAACCATTGGTAACACATTACGCCGTAATGGATTAAAATCCTGGATTAAAATCCTGCAGTGCCCGCAAGGTCCCCCTGCTCAAGAAGGCACATGTACAGGCCCGTCTTAAGTTTGCAAATGAACATCTGGATGATTCTGAGAGTGATTGGGAGAAGCTGTTGCGGTCAGATGAGACTAAAATTGAGCTCTTTGGCATTAACTCAACTCGCCGTGTTTGGAGGAAGAGAAATGCTGCCTATGACCCAAAGAACACCGTCCCCACTGTCAAGCATGGAGGTGGAAACATTATGTTTTGGGGGTGTTTCTCTGCTAAGGGCACAGGACTACTTCACCGCATCAATGGGAGAATGGATGGAGCTATGTACAGTCAAATCCTGAGTGACAACCTCCTTCCCTCCACCAGGACATTAAAAATGGCTCGTGGCTGGGTCTTCCAGCACGACAATGACCCGAAACATACAGCCAAGGCAACAAAGGAGTGGCTCAAAAAGAAGCACATTAAGGTCATGGAGTGGCCTAGCCAGTCTCCATACCTTAATCCCATCGAAAACTCATGGAGGGAGCTGAAGATCCGAGTTGCCAAGCGACAGCCTCGAAATCTTAATGATTTTCAGATGATCTGCAAAGAGGAGTGGGCCAAAATTCCATCTAACATGTGTGCAAACCTCATCATCAACTACAAAAAACGTCTGACTGCTGTGCTTGCCAACAAGGGTTTTGCCACCAAGTATTAAGTCTTGTTTGCCAAAGGGATCAAATACTTATGGTTGGTAGGGGATCAAATACTTATTTCTCTGTGCACAATGCAAATAAATATATATAATTTTGACTATGTGATTTTCTTTTTTTTTTAATATAATCTATCTCTCACTGGTAAAATTAACCTAGCCTAAAAATTCTAGACTGTTCATGTCTTTGACAGTGGGCAAACTTACAAAATCAGAAAGGGATCAAATACTTATTTCCTTCACTGTACTTTACTTGATCTTACTTTTATGATATGTCAATCTATGAGAGTTAAGGGGATTTTACACTGGGCAATTATCGGGCAAACGATCGTTCATAGAACGCTCGTTGCCGATAATTGCCCTGTGTAAACAGGGAGACTCGCTGCCGACATGATAAATTTATGGAGACGAGCGATCGGAATAACGACCGCTTGTCCCCATACACAGCTCCTTGTGACTGGAGCAAACGAGCGCCGATCAACGACCTATCTCATTGATCGGCACTTGTTGCATTGGCCGAAATTGGCCGGTGTAATAGGGCATTAACTACCTGGGTATAGTAGCTGCTATTGAAACCAGTAGCTTATAATGCCCATCTTAACTGAGAGGGGAGGTCCAGTTAACAATCATGATAGATGATGATGAGAGGGGCAGTGGAAAATTGAATGCAGATCACTAGGACACCAAGGAAAGGAAGGAAAGACACATGGGAGGGTGAAGACCAAAATAATTAAGTTTTTGATGTCTTAAGCTCACATCCATGGTAGAGTAGAGACCCTTTCCAAGCTTTATTCTTTCACCCCATCATTATTTGTTAGTTACCTTACTACAGGAGCAGAGATGGCTGCCTATGTATAATGACTTCTACATTGAAAACAAAAAGAGAGAGAAAACGGTGCTCCTCTAAGGTAATACCATCGGGGATAATGTGTGGAAAAGATAAGTGAATCTGGTTTGACTCACCTGATCAAGTTGTGCAGATCGTTGGCACAACTCAACTTTAGAGCAGGTTGGGATGCTGTACCCCTATTTCGGCACTCTCGACAGGCCTCCGAATTTGACCCTGGGTGTTTGGCTCCATGGATGGAGATTTGCCCCATGGTCCAATAATTCGTAGATAGGTAGTGTGAAAAATACTCCTTTGTGGGGCGCTCTCGTGCAAGGTTCTTAAATGATCCATCATAAGCATTCGAAAAAATTATGATTTATTAGTATACATACATAAAAATACTGGTGCTACACGTTTCAACCTCCAACTGAGGTCTTCGTCATACTTATAGTGGATCATTTAAGAACCTCGTACGAAAGCGCCCCACAAAAAAAAGTATTTTTCACACTATCTATAAACATTGAAATCATTGGAAGCTACAGTAACCCAGGATTGCCCTCCCTCACATAAATCTCTAATTCCCATTGACTTCAGTGCACGTGTGGCCACCTCTCAACATTCCAGCTAACACCAGAAAAATCGAATTTCTTAGTTATATCTGTTTCCAGGAAAGCTTAAATAGCCTTCTCTAAGGCAAATGGTACAAAGTTATGCAACAACAGGGGGACCGGGGATGTATCACTGCATAACCTTGAAGATTTGTCATTCCAGAATCTGGGAAAATTGTCCTGCGGACAACTCAATGACTTATATTTACAGGTGTTTCTTATTTTTTTTCCAAGGAATATTCTTGTTAAGGATGTCACTTTTCCGAAATGTTGTGTTTGTTGGGAAAAAGCACATTTTTATGTGTAAGGGTATGTTCACACGCAGTAGCACAATACGTCTGAAATTACGGAGCTGTTTTCGCCTGAAAACCGCTCCTGATTTTCAGACGTTTTTTAACAACTCGCGTTTTTCTCAGAGTATTTTACGGACGTTATTGGAGCTGTTTTTCAATGAAAATTGGCTCCAAAAACGTCCCAAGAAGTGACATGCACTTCTTTGACGCGGGCACCTTTTTACGCGCCGTCTTTTGACAGCGACGCGTAAAATGACACCTTGTGGGAACAGAACATCGTAAAACCCATTGAAAGCAATGGGCAGATGTTTGTAGGCGTAATGGAGCCTTTTTTTCAGGCGTAATTCGAGGCGTAAAACGCACGAATTACGTCTGAAATAGTGCGTGTGAACATATCCTAAGACTTCCACTTAGCTTTATGCATTGTCCATAAAATTGCTGACATCCACTGAAGAAGATTACTAAAACCTTGGTGTGGAAGGCAGAATTTTATGGATAATACGGAAATGTTAGTTTCATCCTTAGGGCTTATTTAGACGAACGTGATATACGTCCGTGCAACGCGCGTGATTTTCACGCGCCTAGCACGGACCTATGTTAGTCTATGGGGCCATGCAGACTGTCCATGATTTTCACGCAGCGTGTGTCCGCTGCGTAAAACTCACCACACGTCCTATATTTGTTCATTGTTCGCGCATCACGCACCCATTGAAGTCAATGGGTGCGTGAAAATCATGTGCAGCACACGGAAGCACTTCCGTGCGACACGCGTGATTCGCGCAACAGCAGTAAAAATTATGAATGAAAACAGAAAAGCACCTCGTGCTTTTCTGTTTACAAACATACAAACAGAGTGTCATAATGATGGCGGCTGCGCGAAAATCACACAGCCACGCATCATAAGGTGATGACACACGAAGCTGCTAAGTACCTTTTGGGCGCGCAAAACGCAAGGTTTCTTGCGCGCGCAAAACGCACACGCTTGTGTAAATCCGGCCTTAGTCTAAATACTGCAGACTTAGTGTGGGAGATACATCATACAAGGTCAGATCAGAAGTAAAGAAGCTTAAATTTTACTCTTACAAAAAGATCCAAATATAAAGATTATATAAAAACAGAACTTTGTACTGAGAAGACTGAAGGGTTCAGTGGATTATATGTGGACTAACAATAGTCTTTTTTATGTTACATGAAAGCAATGGATGAATATGGGGGTCACAGTTAAAAAGAAGCTCGGGCAGTGAGGAATCTCAGCAAAACTTGTATCTTGGCCCCCACCACTATATATATGCAGCATTGTACAGTTCACATGATAGCTTATCACGCCTCCCTCGGCCTACTTGTGGTTTCATATATCACTTGGCAGGTTGGCATTTCTTCCAGTTTTGATTGCTACCTCCACTATGCCACTGCTGTAGGGCATTTCAGATTCCACTGTGCTGCCCTTCAGATGACATTATCATAATACAGGCATGCACCATTTATGCAAGCTGTTGCAGGGTGGAGTTTCAGATGTAGTTAAGATGAGTTTGTCATTTGGCACAACTCATCATGATATTACCATGTGTTATTTGTGTGTTTTACATAGGACTTCTGGCTCTTAAACTACATAATATGAGCTGTCACGATGCAAAAACAATGCAGCCTCAGAAAGTGAAATGACAAATTAAGCACTGCTACATCTGTATTTGGAGAATTGCTGACAATGCAATTCAGATATTCTCTTTAAAGTGTCTCCAAGGCAGAGCCCGACTTAAAATAAGTTGCTGAGTCTTTATTATCTTTTTACCCATTCCCTGATTATAAGGCTGCGTTCATACATCGAGGTCAAATAGCGGTCTTTGCGGCGAATTTGTCAAAAAAATTACGGCAAAAATAACAAAATAATCACTGAGGGGGTGCTGCATGTTAATGGATAGGGGAAGGGAAAGGCACTAATAACACTTTATCATGTTTTAACAAATTCCAAATATGGATCATACACTCCTTTTCACATCCCGTGTTGTGTCATTTGTTTCTATTTGCAGAAATCCTGTAATGTCAGCAAAAGGATTTCTAATTTCTAGTGAGTAATGAAACCCAACAAACAGACTAGACTCTGCTAAGCCAGAGATATATTTTCGTAACTTTTGGAACGCTTTTGGTTATTTAAATTAGCTGACCACAACTCCAGGCCAGCCATGGGGAAATTATTTTGGATTTTTGTATATTGCACAGGTATTATACCACGCGCTTTATTTAGGGAAGTCTGATTTTATGTGAGTCCCTTATTCAAGCCTCTACAGCAGCAGCTACTGCATCTACAAAGAACATCTGACATACTGGAGGACCCATCCAGTCTGTGAATTACAGAGACAGCCCATTGATTTTAAAGGGTACTGTGTAATACTTCATTCCACCTGCAGTGGCACTGCAGGGAAATTGAACACTTGATGCTGTGTTCAATCACAGATCACAGCTGGTCCAAGCAGTGGGACAACATTTAATCAGCTAATTGTCAGGGGCTTTTCTGCCAAAAAGTGATTGTCCAAAGTGGGCAACCTATGGTTCTTTAGTTTTTTTTTTTACATATTGAGCTGATGTAACTGATTCTGCATTACACATTTCGCACCATAGCTGCTGGGGGAGACTGCTTTCACTTACAGTGAAGGAAATAAGTATTTGATCCCTTGCTGATTTTGTAAGTTTGCCCACTGTCAAAGACATGAACAGTCTAGAATTTTTAGGCTAGGTTACTTTTACCAGTGAGAGATAGATTATATAAAAAAAAAAAAACTGAAAATCACATTGTCAAAATTATATATATTTATTTGCATTGTGCACAGAGAAATAAGTATTTGATCCCCTACCAACCATTAAGAGTTCAGCCTCCTCCAGACCAGTTACACGCTCCAAATCAACTTGGTGCCTGCATTAAAGACAGCTGTCTTACATGGTCACCTGTATAAAAGACTCCTGTCCACAGACTCAATTAATCAGTCTGACTCTAACCTCTACAACATGGGCAAGACCAAAGAGCTTTCTAAGGATGTCAGGGACAAGATCATAGACCTGCACAAGGCTGGAATGGGCTACAAAACCATAAGTAAGACGCTGGGTGAGAAGGAGACAACTGTTGGTGCAATAGTAAGAAAATGGAAGACATACAAAATGACTGTCAATCGACATCGATCCGGGGCTCCATGCAAAATCTCACCTCGTGGGGTATCCTTGATCCTGAGGAAGGTGAGTTCTCAGCCGAAAACTACACGGGGGAACTTGTTAATGATCTCAAGGCAGCTGGGACCACAGTCACCAAGAAAACCATTGGTAACACATTACGCCGTAATGGATTAAAATCCTATAGTGCCCGCAAGGTCCGTCTGCTCAAAAAGGCACATAAACACGCCCGTCTGAAGTTTGCAAATGAACATCTGGATGATTCTGAGAGTGATTGGGAGAAGGTGCTGTGGTCAGATGAGACTAAAATTGAGCTCTTTGGTATTAACTCAACTCGCCGTGTTTGGAGGAAGAGAAATTATGCCTATGACCCAAAGAACACCATCCCCACTGTCAAGCATGGAGGTGGAAACATTATGTTTTGGGGGTGTTTCTCTGCTAAGAGCACAGGACTACTTCACCGCATCAATGGGAGAATGGATGGAGCCATGTACCGTCAAATCCTGAGTGACAACCTCCTTCCCTCCACCAGGACATTAAAAATGGCTCGTAGCTGGGTCTTCCAGCACGACAATGACCCGAAACATACAGCCAAGGCAACAAAGGAGTGGCTCAAAAAGAAGCACATTAAGGTCATGGAGTGGCCTAGCCAGTCTCCAGACCTTAATCCCATCGAAAACTTATGGAGGGAGCTGAAGATCCGAGTTGCCAAGCGACAGCCTCGAAATCTTAATGATTTACAGATGATCTGCAAAGAGGAGTGGGCCAAAATTCCATCTAACATGTGTGCAAACCTCATCATCAACTACAAAAAACGTCTGACTGCTGTGCATGCCAACAAGGGTTTTGCCACCAAGTATTAAGTCTTGTTTGCCAAAGGGATCAAATACTTATTTCTCTGTGCACAATGTGATTTTCTGGTTTTTTTTTAGTTTTTTTTATATATAATCTATCTCTCACTGGTAAAATTAACCTAGCCTAAAAATTCTAGACTTTTCATGTCTTTGACAGTGGGCAAACTTACAAAATCAGCAAGGGATCAAATACTTATTTCCTTCACTGTATATATGTCTATATTGCATTAGTGCTTACTATAGATCTGTATATGTAGCTCCTCAATATATACTGCTATGAAGCTCCCAAACCCCACTCACAGCTATAGTCCCTGAAATTCAGTCCCAGGGGCCGATATTCCACATAGTGTATATGATAAAGCTGGAGCACATTTAGGCAATAATTTACATTTATTATCAGCTCAATATGTAAATTCTGTAAAACCAGTTTCATAAAACATTTCTTATTAATGGATATAAATTAATCACATGAACCAATTAGTGAGTGAGTTTGATGAATTCCATTTTCATCATAGACTTAGGGCTCAATCAGATGAACGTGAATTACGTCTGTGTGCTGCGCATGGAAATCATACGCAGCACACAGACCCATTGATTTCAATAGGGCCGTTCACACATGCAGGAGTTTTCACGCAGCGAGAGTCCGCTGCGTGAAACTCATTGCATGTCCTATATTGGTGCGTTATCACGCACCTATGCGCCCGTTGAAGTCAATGGGTGCGTGATAACCACACACTGCACACGGATGCACATCTGTGTGCGGTGCGTGATTTGTGTATCAATTGAATTGAAAAAAACAAAAGATGTGCTTTGCGAGTGCTTGAATAACGCATTCCACTTGCAAAGTACATTGATGCATAACGGACCAGATTCACGCGCGTTTTTTCACACGCGTGAATCTCATACGCTCGTGTGAATGTAGCCTTAACGAACAAAATTCGGGTTTATTTCAGGACGAGAGAGTTTTTACTGTAAGGGTCAGTTTACACTTTGCGTAAATACTGCGGTTTTTCTGCATCGGAATTGGTTGCGAAAAATCCATAGCAAATACAGTAGCAGCAAAGTCGATGAGATAAAACAAATCTTATCCACACGCTGCGTAAATACTGAGCGGAAAAAAATACTCAGAAATTGACCTGCGGTGCAGAATTTTATTCCGCAGCCTGTCAATTGTACTTACGTAAATGCTGCTTATTTGTTGCAGGGTTTACCCATTGAATTGAATCGACAGTTAAAACCTGCAACAAATAGCAGTTGTTGCGTTTTTTGCGATGGGTTCGCAGCAATTCCACTGCAAAAAACGCAACTTAGGAAAAAAATAAATCTCATACTTACCCAGAAGTCTGTGTTTCTTCCGCCAGGCCGGCCTCCTGGGATGAGCGCTTAACCCCGTGTGACTGCTGCTGCAGCCAACCACAGGTCGTAGCGGCCTCCTGGGATGAAACATCATCTCAAGAGGCCGGCCTGCTAGCAAGACGGCTAAGTGCTACAGTTTTCCGCAACGAAAATTCCGGGCGAAAAAGTGCACCTCAGTTTGGTGCAGTTTTTAGTCCGGAAATCCCTGCGGCGCCCAGGACAGATACGCTATTACGCAGCGTATCCATCCCGTGTGAACACAGTCTAATAGAGTAATTCGTATGGGCTGGGACTTTTGCTTCATAATTCCCCAGAATCTCTCACTGTATATTTGTATACTGTATATACAGTATATTTTATATATGCGTGTAATTTTTTTTCTTTATTTAATCCATACCATCCATTATTTTAAGGCCTTCATTATGCATTCTCCTACATAGACCATATTTAATGAGGTGTCAAGACCATAGGCTCCCTTGAGTAAATGAAGGTAAATTTGGGAAATGATGGGTTAAACCATTTCACCGGATTTAAATAGCGAAAATGATTTTAAAGCGAAGATTGAGAATATTGCATTGGCCCAATGATTGTGCAGAGAAATAATTGTGCCCCCCCCCCCTCCTTGTTTTGCGTCCTTACACTTTTCCACCAGCATGCACTCATTAATCAAAGACGCTGCACTCCTGCTGAGGGCAGAGAGGTTCATCAAATTGGCAGCCGGTTTGGTGTAAAGAACGGTGTACTGAAGCTCTTAACGCACTGGGACATAAATAAATCTAAGGTCTTTGTATGCAAACCCTGGAGGTTAATACTGTATAATTCAATGTCCTGTCTTTGTTTTTATGATTGATGTTTTTAAATGTTTGAAGCTCCATGCAAGTATTTCGGCGGGTCAGGGCTGACAGAATCTCATTGGCTGTAGCGGAAAAGCATTAGGTTGGCAGCAGAGGCTGTAAGTCTACTGCGGAGATTTAGATTTTTTTTTTTTTGTCTAGAAGATCATTGTCATTGCCTGAGATGTTCCAGTGATTGACAATCCCCGCTGTGATAATGGGCCTCGCGCACGAAATGCCAATACTCTACTCCTGTTTGTTCTAAAGCTTCAGACTATTCGTATCTTTAACCAAGATAACGGATTGAACAAACAAAAGCCACTGGGACCAGTATGGAGAGATAGTACTGGGAGTTGGCGCTTTACATGAATTGGTTGCATATTCATAATTTAAGAACAGCTGGTTACATCTAGCACATAGTGATTTGCAAGCTATTATCAACCATTCCCCTCACACATGCCCGGAGTCCTTTTTTCTATCCGTTTTCCTCTTTTTTTTTTCCTTTATATTGATCTACCTATTTAAAGTCTAGTCACTGCTGCTACCGAGAGGTCTTTTCATTTTAGCTGTGTTGGCAACATAGGACGGCTTTAATTTTAAATATTTAATTTTGACTAAATGCTGCGCCAAATGATAAAGGCTTTGAAGAAGTAACATGTAAAGGTCACCATGACACATTAATCTCTAGCCGAAAAGAAAAAAAAAGGATAAAGGAGAAACCGCCTGAGATACAGTTGAAGAACCTTTTTGCAGCCTCTGCCGTCGTACAAGACACTTTGTATTTTGTTCCGTTCTTTTTTTAAATTGCATTTGAGAAAATTGTATATTACAGGGTTTTTACGAGGATCATCTTTGAGGGTAGTGTTCATAATTTATCTTCAGATATTATGGGTTAGGTCACAGCTGATATTTCTAGGAATCGTTTTTAAACGGAAAACAAGGATTATCTGGTTCAGCTTCATTAGATCTGTTTTCTGCATTTTACTGTGCTTGATGCTTTTGTCTCTTAATATCTGTCATCTATGCCTCGTATATATTTTATTATATAGAATGATATTGCTATTTTTATATATACACAGAAAAGGGAATAACACAGTTTCCAGCCTCTGGCAGGGGTGCAAGTGTCAGGACTCGGACTCCATGTCCTTCCAATCCACAAGGGCTCGTCCACACGATGCGGAATTGCTTCATTTTTTCTGTCCACAGCATGTCAATTCCTGCTGCAGAAAGTGGACTGAATTGCTGCGTTTTTCAGAGTAGATGTCACCTTGCATTGTGAAAAACGCAGCAAAATACGCACCATTTTCTGCAGTCAAAAACGCAGGAAATGGTGCGGTTTTGCAGCAGCGGAATGTCTGCTATTTTGAACGGAATTTCTGCAGAAATTTTTTACAGTAATTCCGTTGTGTGTGGACAAGCCCTAAGTTTCCACAAAATAGGCAGCACTTCAATAGGTCAAAGTAGGAATAATAGGACTTTATTAGACCATATGTGCGACGTTTAAGCCCAATATACTGGGGTCTTTATAGTGGGCTGAAACTTTGCACATATGAGCTAATAAAGTCCCATTTATTCTACTTTAACCTTTTGGAGTTCTGCCTATTTTTTGAAAACCTATATACATACATAGATAGATGTGTGTGTGTATAAACATATGCTATATATTTATTATAGTGTATATATTCATACATATATACACACGCATATATGTATCTATAATATATATATATATATATATATATATATATATATATATATACACATACACTACCGTTCAAAAGTTTGGGGTCACCCAGACAATTTTGTGTTTTCCATGAAAACTCACACTTATATTTATCAAATGAGTTGCAAAATGACTAGAAAATATAATCAAGACATTAGCAAGGTTAGAAATAATGATTTTTATTTGAAATAATAATTTTATCCTTCAAACTTTGCTTTCGTCAAAGAATGCTCCATTTGCAGCAATTACAGCATTGCAGACCTTTGGCATTCTAGCTGTTAATTTGCTGAGGTAATCGGGAGAAATTTCACCCCATGCTTCCAGAAGCCCCTCCCACAAGTTGGATTGGCTTGATGGGCACTTCTTGCGTACCATACGGTCAAGCTGCTCCCACAACAGCTCTATGGGGTTGAGGTCTGGTGACTGCGCTGGCCACTCCATTACAGATAGAATACCAGCTGCCTGCTTCTTCCCTAAATAGTTCTTGCATAATTTGGAGGTGTGCTTTGGGTCATTGTCCTGTTGTAGGATGAAATTGGCTCCAATCAAGCGCTGTCCACAGGGTATGGCATGGCGTTGCAAAATGGAGTGATAGCCTTCCTTATTCAAAATCCCTTTTACCTTGTACAAATCTCCCACTTTACCAGCACCAAAGCAACCCCAGACCATCACATTACCTCCACCATGCTTGACAGATGGCGTCAGGCACTCTTCCAGCATCTTTTCAGTTGTTTTGCATCTCAAAATGTTCTTCTGTGTGATCCAAACACCTCAAACTTCGATTCGTCTCTCCATAACACTTTTTTCCAATCTTCCTCTGTCCAATGTCTGTGTGCTTTTGCCCATATTAATCTTTTCCTTTTATTAGCCAGTCTCAGATATGGCTTTTTCTTTGCCACTCTGCCCTGAAGGCCTCTTCACTGTAGACGTTGACACTGGCGTTTTGCGGGTACTATTTAATGAAGCTGCCAGTTGAGGACCTGTGAGGCGTCTATTTCTCAAACTAGAGACTCTAATGTACTTGTCTTGTTGCTCAGTTGTGCAGCGGGGACTCCCACTTCTCTTTCTACTCTGGTTAGAGCCTGTTTGTGCTGCCTTCTGAAGGGAGGAGTAGACACCGTTGTAGGAAATCTTCAGTTTCTTGGCAATTTCTCGCATGGAATAGCCTTCATTTCTAAGAACAAGAATAGACTGTCGAGTTTCACATGAAAGCTCTCTTTTTCTAGCCATTTTGAGAGTTTAATCGAACCCACAAATGTAATGCTCCAGATTCTCAAAACTGTCCTCTGAAGGGAGTAGTACACACCGTTGTAGGGAATTTTCAGTTTCTTGGCAATTTCTCGCATGGAACAGCCTTCATTTCTAAGAACAAGAATAGACTGTCGAGTTTCACATGAAAGCTCTCTTTTTCTAGCCATTTTGAGAGTTTAATCGAACCCACAAATGTAATGCTCCAGATTCTCAACTAGCTCAAAGGAAGTTCAGTTTTATAGCTCCTCTAAACAGCAAAACTGTTTACAGCGGTGCTAACATAATTGCACAAGGGTTTTCAAGTGTTTTCTAATCATCCATTAGCCTTCTAACACAGTTAGCAAACACAATGTACCATTAGAACACTGGAGTGATGGTTGCTGGAAATAGGCCTCTATACACCTATGTAGATATTGCATTAAAAACCAGACGTTTGCAGCTAGAATAGTCATTTAGCACATTAACAATGTATAGAGTGTATTTCTGATTAATTTAATGTGATCTTCATTGAAAAAAACTGTGCTTTTCTTTCAAAAATAAGGAAATTTCTAAGTGACCCTAAACTTTTGAACGGTAGTGTATTTTGAAGCCATAGTTAACTACAGGACAAGCATAGTTGCATGCGCCCGTTTACTATGCTAATATAAGGAATGAACCTCTTGGAATTTGTGATTTTTATATGCTGTACTACAGTTTTCCAGAAATATTTAGATAATTTGAGGCCCTCTGGTCATGGATAGCAGGCGATGCTTAGACTTATTGTCCAAAACATTTGTAGCACCAGAAGTTTATCTACCTACATTCTGGAAGCATTGAATTAAATTCCTGAAGTCAACGGCTTCTCTGCTTCACATCAAACACAATTGTGTCAGTGACTTCCTCTTCTCCGAGCCGATCCTCATGGTATAACATTTCGTTGTCCACACAAATATTTTTTAGTCTTCGTTTCTGAGAATGTTTTGGGATAAACATCAAGTCACTTGCATTTAGCATCTCCAGTCAGAGATCCGTCAGCAGCAACTAGGCTAGGCATCACGTTTGGTCTTTCTATTCATCTGTTCCGTCAGAGGAACAGATGAACAGAAACACAAACGGAAACTAGCGTTTCCGCTTGCAATACCATCATTGCATTGGTATTTTTTTCTTTGGTTCTGTTGGCGTTCGATGCTCTAGGTTTCTGTTTTCCGACGGGAACAATAGCGTAGTGTACTGCGCTATTGTTCCCGTCTGAAAAACGGAAACCTAGCACAACGGACGCCAACTGAAACCAACTGAACAAAAAAAAATACCATTGCAATCAATGGTATTGCAAACAGAAAGACCAAACATGATGTGAACAGGGCCTTACATATTGCAGTCTTCAATAAACAGCAGAGATTTATTCTATTTTATTAACATTTTCACATACAAATAATCTTGTTTGTTTCAAGTACATTATTTCTATTCATTTCTGTAAAGTTGACCATCACTATAGGTAGGCATTACAGTGGCATTGTTGGTGGTATCACCAAACTTTTCACAGACCCTGAACAACATTTGTGACTCATTATGTATTGTTACATTGCTTTTCTTCCTCTCTCTCACCACTGTACTTCTTTACTTGTGTAGGTTTTAGGGCTCATTCAGACTAGCGCCGTGTCGTGTGCGTTTAAATCACTCAAAGCACATGGACCCATTCATTTCAATGGGGCTATTCACACATGCATGAGTTTTCACGCAGCGATTGTCCGTTGCGTGAAACTCACTGCTTGTCCTATATTGGTGCGTTTTTTCACACCCAGTCGCCCATTGAAGTCTATAAATGCGTTAAAACCACGGACAGTACACGGACGACATCCGTGTGCTGTCTGTGTTTTATGCATCAGATACTCAAGAAATGCAGGAGAAATCAATAAAATTAAAAAAAAGAAGTGCTTGCACGGATGTGAAATACGCATGCCACATGCACAGCACACTAATGCCAATACGCAACGCACGCGGACATGAAATGTGGGAAAAACGCTGCGTTTTTACGAGCACAAATCGGACACGCTCGCCTGAATGTAGTCTTAGGTTTCGTTCACATCTGCGTTAGGGTCCCGTTCTGACGTTCCGTCAGAGTTTTCCTTCAGAACGGGACCCTGACTGAAACAGACGGAAACCATAGACGGAACGTCAGAACGGGACCCTAACGCAGATGTGAATGAAGCCTTAGTCTTCATGTCGTTTTGGCATCCTATTCATGAAGCTGAAAGATAAAAATTGAAATGGTAAAAGAAGCCAGTCTGAATCTGTGAGACAAGTCTCCTTGAATTTCCCTTTAGGGTATGTTCACACGCAAACTCAAAAATGTCTGAAAATACGGAGCTGTTTTCAAGGGAAAACAGCTCCTGATTTTCAGAAGTTTTTGGCACAGTTTTTGGAGCTGTTTTCAATAGAGTCTATGAAAAACGGCTCCAAAAACGTCCCAAGAAGTGACCTGCACTTCTTTTTCGCGGCCTTTTTTTTAAGCGACCGTTTTTCAAGACGCCTGCGTAAAAAAACGGCCCGTCGGAACAGAACAACGTTTTTCCCATTGAAATCAATGGGCAGATGTTTGGAGGCGTTCTGCTTTCCGATTTTTCGGCCGTTTTTCGGGCGTTTACGGCCCGAAAAATGGCCGAAAATAGGCCGTGTGAAGATACCCTCAAGGGTTAACCCTTTTAGAAGTGATTACTTTTTAAAACAAACACATATGATATGACAACAGATGTGGGCAGTTTTGCGGTCAGTTGTGCGCCAGATGCTAGAATTCTCGACATGTCATTTATTTTTGTTCTTAAAGCCTGAACAATATGTTATGTACATCATTGCGCAGTCTGAACATTATTGTTTACATCTATTCCTCTGTTTTCAGATGTACATGACTTTTTAGTCCGGTAAATTCAGATAATAAAAGACCTGCATATGGGAAGTCTGGATATAGACAACCCCTATTCTTATGTAGCCATATGGCAGTATATACACAATGAAGACCACCATCAAGGGGCTTGTATGTGGTGTCATTAAGTCGCAGGCCATTGTGCGACAAGATTGTTTCTCTTAGGCCGGATTCACACGAGCGTGTGCTTTTTGCGCTCGCAAAAAATGCGGCGTTTTGCCTGCGCAAAAGGCACTTGACAGGTCCGTGTGTCAGCCCCGTATGATGCGCGGCTGCGTGATTTTCGTGCAGCCGCCATCATTATGACACTCCGTTTGGATGTTTGTAAACAGAAAAGCACGTGGTGCTTTTCTGTTTTCATTCATCCTTTTCACAGCTGTTGCGCGAATCACGCGCGTCCCACGGAAGTGTTTCCGTGGGGTATGCGTGATTTTCACACACCCATTGACTTCAATGGGTGCGTGATGTGCGAAATACGCTCAAAGAACGGACATGTCGTGACTTTTTCGCAGCGGACTCACGCTGCGTAAAAATTACGCAACTGTCTGCACGGCCCCATAGACTAATATAGGTCCGTGCGACGCGCGTGAAAATCGCGCGTTGCACGGACGTATATCCCGTTTGTCTGAATAAGCCCTTAGTTCAATCTTTCTTGAGCTGAAGACCAGCACAATTTGAGACAAACTGGTTGCTATACATGTATTGCCTGACCACTCTATTGAAAATTCTATGGTTGTTAGGCAGTGTATCCCTAGCAACCAGTCTGTCAGATATTACTTAGCTCCTTTAGAAAAGGGGAAAGGCAGCTTGGCATCAGTAATACCAAGCCATTCCCTATCTCATTCTGCGTTAATAAAGAGATTTTGTTTGAAAACTATTTTTTGTGCCATCGGGGCATTCTAAACTAATAGTAAGTGGTCCACTGATTCTGATAGGGCCTCCATCTATTAACCACAACGAAAAGCCATTACACAGAAGGTCTCTTGCTGTGGAGGACCCAACACGTCCATGCAATAATTGGACTTTCCGTTCATTTTGATGTGTAATTCTTCATTTTCTGCAGAGTTTCCAAGCAGATTACGGCGGATTGCTGGGAGTACCAGCCGAGGGATATTTTATGATCAGTTTCTAACAAAATAAAGAATGTCCAAAGTGGAAAACCCAGTAAATCTGATTTTGTCAAAAATAAATATAGGAGAAGAACCTCTATATTTCTATAGTTTGCTGACACTACCTGCTGCACAGTAGCAGAGAATTTAAAGTGAATCTGTCACGTCTCCCTATCAGGAGGCCTCATTGGTTGGAGGGCGTTGCGTTAAGCGTGAGCATATCGTTTTATTATTCCGTGCTTTAGTGTAAAAAGTCTGTAAATGCTGCCAGGTCTCGCTTAGCGAGCCCATGATTTGGGCAGTGAAGTGCACTAAAAAAAGGACTTGATTTTATTATTAATAAAAATGATTATTATATTTATTCTGTAGAATGTCCCACTCATTAACACACCAGAAGCAAATCTTTTATAAATATTGCAGCACCTTCCTGCTGTAGAAAAGAAACCATAATAATTTGATTTATCGATAATACTTTGTTACAATGTGCAATATTTTTTATCCAGCCCTAAAATAACGCCAACGGCATTAATATTTGTTGCAAAGATTTTCATCAGTGATAAACACCACAGGCCATTAACTGCGCTCATTACGCTGCTTTATGCCGTTGCAGGTCGACAGACATTCATTCTTGTTTTTGCAGTAAACCGTTGATTATGGAGTTGCTAAAATCAGCAAACATTCGCCGTAGTGATTTACTTTTCTTTCATGCTTTCAGAGGTACGAGTCTCTTGTGCAATGTACAAGCAACCATACAGTAAAATAGAGGCTCTTGGTGTGTGACTTTTAGTATTAGGCTATGTTCACACGGAGTATTTTGGGGGAGGAATATCTGCCTCAAAATTCCGTTTGGAACTTTGAGGCAGATATTCCTCTCCCTGCACGCCGATTTTCGCGGCGATTATCGCGCCGTTTTTCGCCCGCGGCCATTGAGCGCCGCGGGCATAAAACAGCGAGAAATACGCTTTCTCCTGCCTCCCATTGAAGTCAATGGGAGGTCAGAGGCGGAAGCGCCCGAAGATAGGGCATGTCGCTTCTTTTTCCCGCGAGGCAGTTTTACTGCTCGCGGGAAAAAGACGCCGACGCCTCCCATTGAAATCAATGGGAGGCGTTCTCGGGCCGTTTTTGCCGAGTTTTGCGACGCGGTTTCCGCGTGAAAAAACTCGGCAAAATACCCCGTGTGAACATAGCCTTAGTGTTCCTTGCTACAAAGTGAGAATTATTTCATCTTTTCAGAATATATCTGGACCTGCAGAACATCAGATTCCTTTTGTGTTTTGGTCATAGACTCTTTCCCAAATTGCCTGTTTGTTATGGGCTTCGTAGTCTTAGACTCATTGGTTCAAATACCATATCATGTTTTTACAAGTCTGGCCGGTATTTGTGATGAAAGAGGTTGTCCAATCAGGAGCAGCTTACAAGCAACGGCGCTCGTTTTGGCGGACTTGGGCTGTCATGTATTATATTAGCTATTGGCTGGCGGTCTCAGGTGATCACTTTGGTGGCTCTCGTATTAAAGGGTTTTCTATGATGAGCAAATCATTGTACGTAATTTACCAGTAATAGTTATCTAAAGAGTATATAAGTATTCCCACACAGAATTTTGCGGTACAGCACATATTCCACCCCCTTTAAAAAATAAATAAATCAGGGATTGGATCTAAAAAGAAAAAGCGGAAAATCCATTCTTTTGCAGTTGTGGTACTGTTGTAGGAACATTGCCTTAGTTGCCAAACGGCTTTTCCCTTTTTTGTTATTGGCAGAGTCCGGTCTAGCTTTGAGCTAAAATAGTCTTATTTGGTTGTTAAGGACTCACTGCGTAACTACTAGTTTTTTCAATTGGGTTGTCAGGCACCGTATCCTTAGCAACCAGTCTGTCTTAGATTATTCAGGTCAAGGCAGAATTGTCAATGAACGGCAAAAGGCAATAAGGCTTAGAATGACTTTCTCTGTATCTTTGTGTGGGCGTCAATGACAGAAGCATGCAACTGTATGCCTGGAGGCCTGGGGCTTTCTTCAGAATATAATATCCGACCGCAGTGTAAACTAATGGCCCTTTTACATGGGCCAAAGACTCTGGGGAAACAAGTATTTATACGAATTCACGCTCATTCTCGATGTGTAAACAGGGCAATGATCAGCCGATGACCGAGAAAATAAAATGGACGCTAGTCAGCAGCACATCTTCTTGTGTAAACAGGGAGATGTGCTGCCAACATAACGGAAATGTATGGGGACAAACGATCTTAGTAACGATCGCTCGTCTCAATACATACCGATCGTGCTCCTTGTGAAAGGTACAAATAAGCACCAATTAACAAGCTGTCTTGTAGATCGGCGCCCGTTTTCACGGCCCATATCGGGCTGTGTACAAGGACCCTTGGTGTTACTGTACAGTTAATAATCACTTTTGTTTTCTTGGCAATTAATAAGGTGGCTCTGTCAGGTCTCCTATGCTAGCCTATCTGAGGGCAGCATATGATAGAGGGGAAGATTCTGAGCTAGCGATGTATAGTTTTATATGATTTTATTTCATTTTTTTATGTAGAAAGCTGTTTAATGCTGCCAGTAAAAAGCCTGTGAGTCCTGCTATCCCCTCCCACACAGTGATTGACAGATTTTCCTCTATGAGTTTGTTTATAGGGAGAGCTGTCAATTCCTCTATGTGGGCGGGGATAGCAGGACTCACAGGCTTCCTCTATAAGTCCAGGCAGCATTTAAGCCGCTTTATACATGAAAATACTGAATTATGCCATAATAAACTATATATCCCCTGCCTTCAGATAAGGTAGCATAGGAAAACTGATAGATCCGCTTTAGAATTGCACTTTACTGTACTTTGTTATGTATCTGCAAAAATACGCATGAAATATGTGTGAACACGGCCTTTAGGGTGATCTGTAACTAGACGTAGAATTCGTTTTTCAATTGTGACTCCTCATTGCAAAATACCTTGATTCATAGAATAATTTCTCATACGTCTGGTTTATTCGGATCCCTATTTTGTGAATAGATCTGTTTTATCCAGTCTTCTGAGACACACACTTACCCGAGCACACAGTCCGGAGTTGCTAATGTCTTAATATGTTATCTTTGTAATATAACGAGATTGTTCTTGGCAGGAGGACTTTACTGGTGATGGCATGGATGTGTGTTCACATTTATAAAAGCCCAAAACAAACAGTATGTTTGAAATCCATTACAGACCTTCTGGCACTTACGAGTTTGATGCTTACAAAGCACGCGGCTAATTCTGGAAAAAGCTTAATGTGTACTTTTCAGGCTGTTTCATCTCATGGAAAAAAAAAAATAAAAAAAAAACACATTAGAGAAAATACAATTAATTATTTTGCAACCAATCAAATTCCCACTAACATTTTTCTAGTGTAGGTTATGAAATCAATGAGATGTAACCCGAAATAACAATGCAGATCTACAGGGTGGGCCATTTATATGGATACACCTAAATAAAATGGGAATGGTTGGTGATATTAACTTCCTGTTTGTGGCACATTAGTATATGGGAGGGGGGAAACTTTTCAAGCTGGGTGTTGACCATGGCGGCCATTTTGAAGTCTGACATTTTGTATCCAACTTTAGTTTTTTCAATGGGAAGAGGGTCATGTGACACATCAAACTTATCGAGAATTTCACAAGAAAAACAATGGTGTGCTTGGTTTTAACGTTACTTTATTCTTTCATGAGTTATTTACAAGTTTCTGACCACTTATAAAATGTGTTCAAAGTGCTGCCCATTGTGTTGGATTGTCAATGCCACCCTCTTCTCCCACTCTTCACACACTGATAGCAACACCGCAGAAGAAATGCTAGCACAGGCTTCCAGTATCCGTAGTTTCAGTTGCTGCACATCTCGTATCTTCACAGCATAGACAATTGCCTTCAGATGACCCCAAAGATAAAAGTCTAAGGGGGTCAGATCGGGAGGCATTTCTTCGGTGGTGTTGCTATCAGTGTGTGAAGAGTGGGAGAAGAGGGTTGCATTGACAATCCAACACAATGGGCAGCACTTTGAACACATTTTATAAGTGGTCAGAAACTTGTAAATAACTCATGAAAGAATAAAGTAACGTTAAAACCAAGCACACCATTGTTTTTCTTGTGACATTCTCGATAAGTTTGATGTGTCACATGACCCTCTTCCCATTGAGAAAACTAAAGTTGGATACAAAATGGCCGACTTAAAAATGGCCGCCATGGTCAACACCCAGCTTGAAAAGTTTCCCCCCTCCCATATACTAATGTGCCACAAACAGGAAGTTAATATCACCAACCATTACCATTTTATTTAGGTGTATCCATATAAATGGCCCACCCTGTATATGCCATTCCATGATTGTGGGCACCGCCATTATTGATTGTCATCCAGCATGTTTTACCTATGCAAGGCCCTGTTCACACTTTGCCATCAGTTTCCATTGTTCTTTGAAAGCCGGAATAACATAACTCGCTGCCCAGTTAAAAAAAAAAAGGAAACCTGACTCAGTCTATAGATCTTATGTCTGTTCTATGAATGTCTATGGATCCGTCAGTACTGTCTATGGATCCGTCAGTACTGTCTATGGATCCGTCAGTACTGTCTATGGATCCGTCAGTACTGTCTATGGATCCGTCAGTACTGTCTATGGATCCGTCAGTACTGTCTATGCATCCGTCAGTACTGATGGTTATACAGATCTCTTCATCTATTTCTGATTATGGTTTTTATGATTCCAGTTAGTGTAACTCATATTGTTGATGTGATTTGTGTGCTTAGGCCCTGTGTAGGTTTGAGCTCTACATCTGCACAGGTAAGTACGAAATGCCAGACTTTCCCAGCAACAGTTCATGTGGCAACATGTCAGTGTAACAAAGCCCGTCATTCTGCTCTGACCTTCCATTAAATCACTAGTTAAAAGCCCAACTTGGACACTTTAGCAATACTCTTAAGAGGAACCTACAAGAACGTGACCACGGCTGGATTCTGTCTGCAGCGTCCATCATACACAGCAGTGAAAGTTCAAACCCCAATAGTCAATTTTGGCGCATGGGAAGATGTTTGTTGAAAAGACACGATAATGCAAAAGCATGCTAATGTTTCACAGCTGTGAGCCGAAATGGAAAATATCTTTTGCCTAAAGAAACTTTCTTCAGCTTGGAAAGATATTTATTATTCATAAGACCTCACTTGTTTTTGTAAAGTTGAGGCCCCGCTGTTAAAGGTAGAAACTTTGAGGAGCGATGGATACACCCCCCCCCCCCCATACGACTCTCCCACCCAGGTACTTCTTTACAGTGTTTGGGAATGATTTGTGCTTTGAAATCTTTGCAAGTACAAGTCTGACAAGCTGTTTCTAATAGTTACCCATTATACGGGATTATTATTTTGGTTTAGATTATATCTATGGACTTTCTGTGTCTGTTGAAAGTGCAGCCAATGCCCGGAGGCAGCCATCGATTGATTAATAATTGGTAACATTACGAAGTGCCAAAGTTCCCCAAGCCACAAAGATAGGTCTTCAAAAGTTTGTCCCCTAATTGTCAGATATGTGATATTTTGTTAAAAAAAAAAAGTCTGTTATGGGATTCCAGAATAAAGTAGTAAAGGCAAATACTTCGACTGGGGTCACACGTAGCGGCTACAGCGCCGCCAAGATGCGGGCAACAAAACGCGTCGACATGCGTTTTCTGAAAATCTGCGAGATTTTTACATTTTTTGTTAATGGTTTGCTGTACCGCGCAGTACAATTCTACTCAATGAGAGCCATCTGTAAACCCTTCTATGTAGTGGAGTTGGCCAAAGGTGAAGAAGTAGTAAGAGTTTGGCTCTGGTGCAAAATGTTTAACTGTGCCCCCCACCCAAAAGATGACAACTCTGCTTTTCACAGTATTTCCTTGAATGACAAGGAGGCATTGAAGGAAGTTGGTGTTATTGAGTTGAGTAACTATATGGCGATGTTAAAGTGCTGGGTTATCATTGGTGGAGCAAGAAGAATATATGAGGGTAGCACCTTAAGATGTCATTATTGGAATAGATTCATTGAAAAGCAGGGGAGTTCCCATAACACAACCATCGGATTGTATGAAGCTTTTAATACAACACTCATAGCCCTTGTTCACACAGTGCAGATTTGCTGCAGATTTTGCATGTATTTTTTTAAGCCAAAACCAGGAACAGAACCTAAACAGAAGAAATATATAAAGGAATGCTTTATACGTCTGCTCTTTGCAGCTAATCTGCACTGTGTGAACAAGTCCTTAGGATTCTATGGAGCTCTACAGTTTTTTGTAAGCTTCTGATTTTATACAGAGTTGTTTATTTCTGTTTTCGTAAAAATGTGACATAAAAATAAATTGTGTCACGTTCTATCCAACACTGTATTCTCCCCTCGTAATACAGCTCTCCACAGTACATAGCCATAGTACGGAGCCATAGGAGATTGCTGTGTGTATGAGGCCTTAAGGACCTATTACATGGCCCGATATGGGCCGTGAAACTGAGTGCTGATCAATGAGGCAGCTTGTTGATCGGCGCTCATTTGCTCGTTTCACAAGGAGTAATGATTGGTTATGTATGGGTACCAGCGATCCTTACTACGATCGTTCCTACCCATACATTTCCATCATGTTGGCAGCACATCTCCCTGTTTACACAGGGAAATTTGCTGCTGACAACAATGATATTTCTTGCTGCATAAACGACGCGATCAGCCAATAATTGAGCGTTAATTAGCTCATCGTTGCCCTGTTTACACAGGGCAATGATCGGGAACCAGCGTTCACATGAATGGTCGTTTGCCTGATCATTTGCCCATGTAAAAGGTCCCTTAGTCTCCTACTTGTAAAATAAATGGGATCCATTAAAGTGCGGAGCCAGATGGACTCTATGAACTGCCATACGGGCCCTGTTGGGTGTCCTACTTACAGAGACATGCTGCTAGGGAAGAAAACCTCTGTACATATGGAGTCCAAGTGGGCATGCCACAACTTTATTCCTACTAATCTGACATAAAATACCTCTGTAAACCTCCATATGAAAACGTAGAGGTCCATGACTTGTAGGGTGTCGTATAACGGCCGTACGGAGCCTAAGGCTATGTTATCGATGCCCTATTTATGCAACATCCTAATATATTATTATATGTTATCTAAAGGCACATTTGTAATTTATCTAACCTTATTTTAATGAAAGCTAACCACCATTTCAATATCTCTGCTTGGTAAATGAAAATAGATTTTTACAATGCATCAATATAAGTATCAATATATTGTAACAAACCCTCATCTGTGTCCAGTACAAGACCAGGGCCAGTTTTAAACCTTTGAATGTCAACAATTAATTTTTCCGTTCACTGGCAGTATTCACTAACATCTTGAAAATTATGAGGAATTGAAACACAAAGTATATGAGAAACTTTGCATATATTAGAAACCCTCCATTATACAATCATTAATTTGGTATTTACATCGAAGACATTTATGTGATATCCAGGTGATATGCCTTAAGTGGCCAGCTCAGGGACCTGCATCTATCTCAGGAATGGGATACCCCGTCCCGCCTGATGTGATGACCCCCGTTCTGGGTATAGATGCGGGTTCCAGAACTTGGACCTGCATCTATCAGACAATTATGGCATATCCCTTTAAATTATATTTACATATGAATGGACATCCCCTCTAAAGGATCATTTGCTTTAGTGTATTTTAGCTACCACCGCATGTACGTTTTCTCCATAAACAGGAATAAATCTCAGCAGGACGAAGAAGGAAAAGTTTCTCTTCTCCCTCCTTTGTGGATATGAGCCCTAACGTAAGGGGAGTTGAAAAACTTTCATTGCCTGAACGTTTTACTTCCATAACAGGCCTAAATTTTAGAGCTTAAACATTGCATTATGTAAATGGCAGCTGGCTGGGACACCGTGTCTGGAGTGCCAGTCTTATTCTGTATCCATAGTTTCTCCTGGGCCAGAAGATTGTTATAAGGAGTTAGAAACCCTGGGGACAAGTATAAAATCCTCAGCGCTACAGGTCAAATCCAACATGTTCCAGGCACGAAAATGCCATTTAGGATGCTTTGAAGCTGAGCTGTTGGCCAATATTGAAATTATTACCCTTTTTTTTTGCAAATCCGGGCCTCCATGTTTGCTCTGAGTCTCATTCATTCCAGCTGAAGTCAGAGCCTCAGCTATCAGCACTGTCGAAATTGTTCTCCGGCTGTGCGCTGTTTTTTGCATAATTTAAGCAAAATAGACAGGCTGAAGAAATGTGAGTGAATTTAATTGCAAATGTCTGAGATCAGATTTTTACTGGCACAGAATATTTTTTTTTTTGCAGATTCCAGGACCTAGAAACCTTTTTTTTTTATAAACAGCTGTAGAATAATAAGATACATATCTACTTAAATGTCGAATCCTGAAACTATGCAGCAATGTACAAAGAGTTCAGTTCACAGACATTGTGAAAAGTTTCCAGATCATGATGGAGTATCTAGAATGGCGCGACACTATATGATCAGTGGTGTGTTGATAACTACTTTGTAATGGTGGTAGGTAGAGGAGATGTTTCTATCTCCTGGTTGTGTTCACATCTGCATTCTGCAGTCAGGATTTCTGTCCACCATGTTAGTAGTTTTGACGGCTAGAACAGCGCATTCTGCAGCGGTATTCTTGCTGTCAAAAATACTAGACAGAATCCCAACCGGCCCCATTAAAGTCAATGGGCTGCGTCAGGGATCGCTGGTATCCATTTGATAACGGATCCAGCATGGCTGCCATGGCTCCATTATAAACAGAAGCTATGACTTAGCATAAACAGAGCGTTAGCCCCTTTTGACACTTGGTTTGCAGTGTACGTTTACTATATGTGCCGGGAAAGCTTCTGGCGTATACGTTAAACGTATATATAGTCCGGCATTCAGTCAATGGAGGCCTAAAGAATGTCCTTGTGGCTCCGTTCGGCTGGTATACATCAGTATACATTATTTTATGCTGTATGGAATAGTAGAGTAGGTATTGAGTACAAAGACGTATACCGCGCAGTTTACTTCTTCTTACAATGGAAGCCTATGGACAACATATACCGCTGTATGCGCATACAGTGGCATACGACAGAGGCTTGCGTAGTTTCTCCCGATCTATATCTCCGAAGAGGACCTTATAGTTGCTCTGTATAACCTTCATATGGCTTCGTACAACCGCCGAGTTGTAGATATTCATAATATGGCGCCGATATAAGTCTATGGAGCTATGCTGTATTGAAATAGAAGACGTACAGAGTTTTAAATTAATAATAATAAATTGTGGCCTGCTCCATCGGATGTCGTATTATGGAGGTATTCAGAAATACCTGTGTAGTATGGTGCTATATGGAGGCACAGTCTGCCGTGTGCATGAGGCCCAAAGGCTGGGGCTTCACTGAGTGCTTTAAAGAGGCGTACGGCGGTGGCCATTTTTTAAAGCGTGAGAACAGGAAGTTTAGCTTATATTGGTTGTCATCTTTTAATATATCTCATCAGAAACTGATGGAAAGCTGTCAACATGTTTTGAAAGTGACAACCAAAATTGCTGCACTTTTTCAACAATGGCGACCACAGCAAAACAGAAAACTGTAAATATCTCTGTACGTAAATATCACATACTTGACTAAATGCTGATGATCACTTGAATGAACCTCTATTTTATTAATATACGGGCATTTTTAGGTTTATAGGGAAAACCCTCTTCAGCCAATCACGTTCACTGTTGCTCAGCAAAGAATGTGAGGTCACGTAACAGTCCAGTCAGCTGTCAGCTTATAGGACTAGATAGAGGCAGAAACTCTCATGAATATTTATCAACGGCCATTTTGAGTAAGAAACAACAGAAAATATTCAGGAGGAGCACAGTGTAAGCAATAAGTACTGAATATTGTTCACATAGCACAAAATATATGGTCCATACCATAAAAAGGAGCACTTTGGTGACAGATGCTCGTTTGCTCTCTCGACACGCGCCTCATAGCTTGGGAAGTCATGATGCTGTAACGGATCCGTTCTCCCACGGATCCAAACGGTCACGACGCCTTCCATTGACTATAATGGTTTCTATCTGGGTTTCGTGGTTCCAGTATTTTTTACAGCAAGAGTAGTGCTGCAGATGGCGCTGGCCCATCCTATATTTTAACGAGACCTCCAGCCCGCCAGTTAGTGTGTTCTTTATATGTGCCGAATGCGCCCATCTCTTTTCCGCGTGACCAATTACGGCTCAGCAAAACTGTGCACGTTTAACGGAAAATTGCAGCTGTTTTGCAATGCGTTTTTGTGGCTGCACAGCTTCCAGAGGTGAAACGAGTTGTTTCACCTGTAAAAGCGTGCAGCCAAAACGCAGAGCAAAATCAAAGCAAGTGGCGGTAATAGACACAAGGTTTTGATGAGCGGTAATTAAAAAAGACGGAACGTGTGAAAGCACCTTTAGAACTGTTGGAAGTCCGTAGTAATGATGTGTAATGCGGGCTTGAGATAGGGAACTACGGTTGAGAGCTTCATGGGGTAAAGGGACTCAGGGTCTGTTGTCTGTGCAGCGCTGCAGTATATTTTGGCACTATATAAATATTTGGTCATAAATAATTTGTTTTTATCTTCTTTTTACACTTTCGCTTTTTTTTCACTTATCGTTATGCATATTTTTCTCATTTGCAGTCAAGGCATTATTTACTAACACTCTCCAGAACCCCGGTACTATCAAATTCCCCATTTTATATACAGTGAGCTCGATTACATGATAGACACAAAAATCCCAGTGTTTGCTTATATTTGCGCTGCTGGAGCAGGAGAAAATGTCATCATTATATGACAGCTCTACTGTAAAGGATCTGCCAGGTACTACGTCTGTGTATACTCCCGGGATTAATCAGTCGACACCTGAGGTCAGACCTCTTAGACTGACACCGGCTCCCACCAACCAGGGTGGCAGGCTCAGGAGTGGGAGAGCCTATCGCGGCCTGGTCAGTCGGAGTTAGCTCCACCCCCTGTCCATTTATACCTGCCGTGTTCTCTTCCTCATTGCTTGTTATTCTTCTTGGATTCCTGGCCCCACTGCTGCCTTGCTCCAGCCTGCTTCTGCCGTGCTTCTGCCTTGCTTCAGTTCCGCTTATCCTGCTTCGCTTTGCCCCTGGCTTGCTTCCTGCTCCGTGCTCTCGTTGGTATACTCCACTACATCCTGATCCTGACTGACTCATTCACCGCTCCGTTTCCTCGCGGCGTTCCGTGGGCTACTGCCCCTTCCCTTGCGTGTTCCCTGTTTGTACTCCCTTGCACTTAGACAGCGTAGGGACCGCCGCCAAGTTGTACCCCGTCGCCTAGGGCGGGTCGTTGCAAGTAGGCAGGGACAGGGCGGTGGGTAGATTAGGGCTCACTTGTTCCCTTCACCTCCTTCCTGCCATTACATCTACCCAATAGGTAAAACTATTTATAAAACATTTGAGGTAGTTATACCAATAGTGTGCCCAGGTAACCTGTATTAAATGATTATCTGTAATGGGTACCCATTATCTGTGATGTAACGTAGTGATGTCATGCTATATGTAAGCCATATGATGGACTGCGGTCATATGTGGGTTTATATAATAGGGTAGATTAAATACAAATGATCCAGTAAAGCTGCAAATACATATCTGTGGGCTTTTTGTGGGTACAACTTGGATTTTCAGTGACTCACACCTTCATAAGAATACCATGCTGAACATGTATGTCAATGTAGGGGGACTTGGCATGGACGAACAACCCAAGAATTATTTGGTGTCTACAGATGACATATTTTTCACAGACCTTTAACAGAATTTTTTGTATTAACTTCTCTATTTTTTGTAGATATGTTCAGAGTGTGTGTTGTCTTGTTCAGAAAACACATTTTAAAATACCCGATTAGGGAATTTTGAGATAATCAGCGGCGGTCACCAGTTTAGGATACGTTTTTTTAAGCCAAAACCAAGAACGGAACCTAAACAGAAGAAATATATAAAGAAAGGCCTTATAGGTCTGCTCTCTTAGATCCAATTCTGTATTTTGCTTACAAAATGCTGGCAAAATCTTCAGCAAATCTGCACTGTGGCAACCCAGCCTTAGGGTGGATTCACATGAGCCTCTAGTGTGGCGTGTAGTCGAAATATGTGGGGCTCAAAACGTGTTTTATCTGTAAAAACCACATGGTCAATAACCGAAAAAAAAAGAAAGTGTTTTCACACTACCGATGTAAATCCACCCTTAGCCAGTGTGGATGAATTCTACAAATTGCTCTGGAGGAGCCAACACGTCCATGCATTACATAGCCCATTTAAATAAATGAGCACTGCGTCATGCTTTATTTCCCCTGTGGTAGTGCTGCAGAGGAATTAAACACTTGATCCTAGGTTACCCCACATTTTGCTGCTGATCTTTAGGGGGTCCCAAAGGCGGGACATTCTGTGACTAGCTTATTGTCAGAGACCCTCCTAACAAAAATGGACTGTTAAAAAAGGTCCGCTCCTGAGCCCGGGGAAGCCCTTGACGTCACTGTCCGTATATGGACAGTGACATCAGTGGCTGCTCCTGGATCAGAGTCCACAGCCAGATCGATGCCGGGGATTCCGCTCATAGAGGGAATCCCTGATGTCACTGTCCATATGGGCAGAATCCCCAGCCAGAGCATCGGCAACGCTCTGGCCTGGGATTCCGCTCCAGGAGGAGCCACTGGCGTCACTGGGCGTAATTACGGGCACGGCCGTGTGCATGGGGCCTTAGGCTATATACACACGTTGCGGAATTTGATGCGGAAAATTCACATCAGAACCGCAGATAAATGCACGTAATTCCGCAGGTAGAATCTGCACTTAATATTGCGTTTTTAATGCATTTTAGGTGCTGATTTTACAGGTGCAGATTTTAGTGTGTTTTTGTAATAAACTCGTCAGATGCAATCATGAGAAAAGCAAGATAAAGTGACCTGCTGCAAATGTAAAAAATTGCTGCAACATATAGATGAGATTACTTATCTCATCTACTTTGCTGGTACTGTACTATGCTCTAGATTTTCTGTAGGAAAATCTGCGTAGCAAATCCACGCGTAATATGCATGTGGTCTAAATAGTAAAGAATACAGTCCAATATTAAAAGGTAATACCATCAGACATTTATGGCATGTCCACAGGATATGCCATTAATGTCCGATAGGTGTGGGTCCCAATTCTGGGTGTAGAGCGCATACAGGCGGAGAATGAATGTAGAGGTGGCCCCGTATATGCACGGCCCTCACCATTCAGGAAACAGATGAGACTCGGTTGTTTGCGTAACTCCAATAGAAATGTATGGAAAAAGCCACTTTGCCACCGCTGCCACCCTGCTACTTGCATAGATATTTACCTGTTACTATATAATTTTTTTTAATATGAATGCGGAGGGTAACACTTTTGGATAAAAGTGTGTATATTTGTGCAGGTGAAGTTGAGTTAAATCTGTCCCTGTAAAAATGCTCTGTGTTAAGCAGTTCTATGTAAAACCACTGATAAAATATCATGATATCAGTATGAGCAATGCTAAATTACAAACTCAGCACTACAGCATATGAGATTAACTTAGCTCTGCTATATCTCTTTATGTCTGGTTGTGTAGCATAAATAATTTGTACTGTTTCAGTAATGTAGGAGAATCTTCCATTGTACAGAAAACACAATAGTTCTCTTCCTGTAGTGTAGATTTTCCATTTCCCCTCTGAAGATTTGTATTCATTTGTATGTAGTGACATCATATATTTAGGAGGGCGTTGTAGGATTGTCAGCCTGTAGAGCTTATATTAAGGGTCAGTAATCATTCTTTAGTGTATATCCGTAGTAACCACGCAGTTCAGAACAGAACCATTATCGTAGAACGTGATGTCACTATGATAAGTCTCCCTTCAAGAAGCAGCCAAGTTTCTAAAACATGTGTGGGGGAAGGTAACTACAGATGTGTCCTTCCTTATCTTTCCCCCATATCTCAACATATCCTGATAAATGTGTTTAAAAAAAAACTTTATCACCAGATGTCTATATGTGTCTATGTGTGGCCACCCAGTGGTTGTGATGTGAATTGCAGCTTGTAAGGGGTTTTGCTAGCATTTCACGATATTGGTTTGAAATGGTTTCACGAGAATTGGAGTCCCTAACCACATTCAATCAAAGGTAAGGGTGGTTTACACTTTTCAGGAAGCCGTTCCAGACACGTCAGGTTGTAGCCTATTCCCCTGGCAACAAAGGATTGGACATATTGAAATCCAACATACCTATTCCTTCTTTCCCAACATCTACCATTAGAGGACTATCAGGCTAGCCCATACACATAAGGCTATGTTCACATTCTAACTGCAAAAATAGAGCTGCATGCAGCACTATTTTTCGTGTCAAAACTACGTACACTATGGCGGAACCTGACAGACTTGGGGTGCTGCTGGTATCCGTTATGCGACAAATTCGGGCCCTAAGTCACAGTTCTATTATAAATGAAAGCCACAACCCAGATGTGAACAGAGCCTCAGATCGTCAGCCCATCCGTCCAAAAACAGCGGGTTTGGCCGACTTTCATCTAGTGTATATGGCCAGCTTCATGGGTCAGTTAGAACAGTGACAGTAGATCTGAAAAAAACAGAACCCATCATGCCAGTGTGATCAGAGCCTTGTATGATATTATAAAGGCAGCCTGTCTTCGTGACACGTGGCAGAAGTTGTGTGGCATCTGATGCCCAGAATATTATGAGAATTTTGCAATCACCAGGGCTTGGTGGTCACTCCTCCAGCCCTGAGTTTGAATCGACTAGTCCACATGTGTATGGAGCTTGTACGTTCTGTCTTCTATGTAACTGGCTCTATCACTCAATAGTGAGTATCACTGGGCATAGGGACTGCCGTGAGTGCACTTTCTGTGCAACGCTGGGGAATATGTCGGTATTATAGGAATAACAGATAATAAAAAAGTGGCTCTTCAACAGCTGAAGGTTGCCCAAGCTTGTCCAAACCACTAATAACTATTTTTAAGTATTTCCCCAGACATAAGATTAGTACAAAGAACAATGGGTGACTTATTTAAATGGTTTTAAATTCAGAGCAGCCGACGGGTTCAGCAGAATACAGAAAAGTATCATTTAAATTGAAAATGCAGACACATCCAAACGGTGTGGAAGGGAACAGGCAGCGTCTATGATGATCCAATTATATATTATCTCCGCTAAGATCTGCATTAACCATTTCAATGGCCTACATAAAAGGATTATTAGAAAAACAGAGGAAAACTCTTTAGTATGAGGGAGAAGACATGTTTTATACTTCAATGGTGTTGAATTGATTCCATATAGTTACAATATAAACATTGCTTTGTCTCCATAGTTATAGCTCAGATTTCGCTGTTACCACTCTTAACTTTTTTTGTCTTTTGGCAAATAAATTCACGGGTCGGGCCAGGAAAAGTGATGTATACATTCTCCTGCAGTACAAACAACTGATTGCATTAACCTCTTACAGGAAAGAGAAGCAGTACATTCACCAATAAAAAGCTATAGATGATATTTAGCAGTGTAATTGTTTGTTGAGATCAAACACCATGTGAAAAAGCTCTTAAAGTGAGTCTCCACCTTTTATCATGTCATTTTTTGGTCCAAATTTATGTGCTGATTATATTCTTAATATGTCTTTATAGCGGTAGGAGTTTCGTTTTCCTAATACAGAGCTCCAAATCCACTGCATAGTCATGGATTTGAAAGATAATTTGTCGACTGCCTGTAGCCACGACCAGATGGAGCTTAGGAGCTTACTGCCTACTGTATTATTATTGAGTTCAATGTATAACAGTATGCAGTAAACTCTTAAGCTCCCCCTAGTGGTGACTGCAGGCAGCCAGCATGTTCAATTTTAGATCTATGTCTATGCAGTGGATTTGAAGCCCTGTATTATTGGACACCTATAAGAAGCAAAAGGTTCCTGTGATATTTCTACCTGAATTCAGGTAAAAAGATGATGCTGTGGAATTGATTGACATCCACACATTTTCTGTTCGTGGCATCAGTTATCACTTTTTTCTTTTTTATTAAGCTTAGGCTGATACCTTGGAAGTATTTAGATGGATTGTCTCAATTCTAAATATTTCGAATCTGTAGTTAATTTTTAGCTGTCTTGTATTGATGTGGTCATACAGAGAGAATACATAATTCCCTAATTATCATTTTGTTTATTAACTAATAAAAGACACTGCCGCCCAAAGTGTGTGCCTGTAAAGAGACGTGTTGTGCTCCGAAAATAATATTAATACCGGTAAGAAGTATCATAAATATGATTTCTAAGTAAATATTCCATTGTCTCTGCCAAAAGTTCTCAAGACAGCGGCATGACATTTAGTTTTGATTTCCCGTTGCAGGGCTGAGATTTGGCGGATGTTCAGTTAAGGCTAAATTAGGTCGCTTCTACATAAAGTTGTTCAACAGATAAATGAGCATTTGGTGTCCACTGAAATACAGACACTGCAATGTAAGAATATTTACAGTAAGATTCCACCTTCAGAGCTACTTTTTGAAAACTGGCTTATCTTTAAGGTCACATTCACACAGGGAGTCTTTGTCAAGACATAATTTGCATATATTTACATGTGTTTACCAATAGAAAACAGGTCTAAAGTTCCTTTTAGACAACCCAATACTGGCCTTGGAAACGAGCGCCGATCGACGATACAACACGTTGATCAGCGTTGTTAGCTCAATTCACAAGGAACAATCATTGGTAATGCATCGGGACAAACAGTTGTTACTATGATCGTTCGTCACCATGAATTTGCATCACAATAGAAGCACATTTCTAGAATAGTGACCATTTCTTTGTTCGCATAGAAGATGCAATCAGCCGATAAATGAGCATTTGCTCGTTCATCAGCTAGTTGCTTCCCTGTTTACACAGGGCAATGATTAGGAACGAGCGTTCGTAGAAGCGCTCACTCAGTCAATCAATGACCCGTGTAAAAGGGCCTTAAAGCGGTTTACCCATCACTACAACTTATCACCTATGCACAGGATAGGCGATAAGTGTCTGATCGCTGGGGGTACCATCGCTCGGACCCCCACCGATCAAGAGAACGGGGTTCCCAAGCCCCTGTATGAACAAAGCGGCAGGTCACACATGCGTTCTGCCGCTCCATTCATTCTCCATGGGACTGCTGGAGATAGCCGAGTACAGCGTGAGCTGCCGCTCCGTTCATACAGGGACTCTGTACCCCTATTCTCTTGATTGGTGGGGGTCCCAGCAGTGAGACCCCCAGCGATCAAACACTTATCACCTATCCTGTGGATAGGAGATATACGTTGTTGCGGTGAGAGGGCCATATTATAGGGGGAGCAAAAGGAACAAATACCCCAGGGCCTCCAGCATCTACAAGGCTTCATATTCCCTTATTTGCACAGGCGTACATACCATAGAGGCAGACCACGTGGCTGCTGTAGAGCCGTTGGAGAGAGCTGGCCCAGATCTGGTACTTTTCCCTTTGGTAATGAGTGAACCTGTGCAGGACTCACCTTTCCAAAGGAAATGTATTGTTATGATTGAATTGGCCCAAGGGTCATAAAAAGAGAGTGGAGGGAGAAACAAACACCTGCTTTAATGGGTGGCAAAATTCAGCACCCTATTGGGAGTCCCATTTTGATCTTTGCTAGGGATCTCCGTTTCGTCTCTGTACAGCACTGCTTATTTGTGTACCTTATGGTACTTTTTGATAGATGTAGCTGTATAAAGTTTTCTTTCACATGTACGCTATAGACTTATGGTGCTATAGTGGTATTACTGCACCACTGTAGCCCGAATTTGATCCCGGTCTTTTGACAGAAAAACAGTAGCTGCATTATAAAAAAAAAATATATGAAAGTCAGATCTTCACTATCCAATGCAGAAGCGGAAAAACGTAGGTAGTGGCATGGCTAAAAATTATTTGTGAAACTCAACATTCCTCCTGGAGTTTCCCTTCATGTAAAATAGCAAGCTGCTTTATTTGTCCTTGTCTACACAATACAAGTTTGGCGCCATTCTTTTTTTTTGGATGAAAAAGCAGACTTTTTTTTCTGTTTCAGATCAATTCTTGGTGTTAACTTTAAGAAGAGAATACCTAAACTGCACTAAACCTGTAATATGTGTACAAGATCTTATGGGACAACCCCTTCTTAGAAGAGGCCATCCTGGCGATCAACTGATCACTGCAGGCCCAGCTTCTATTATCCTCAGGGATCACCTGGTATTGCTGCGAAAGCCTCCTGCAGTGGCATTGGTTCGCCACAGTGGATTAATAGAAGGGGTCATGAACAGAGAACCTCCCTCTATGATTTCTATATGTCTAATAGGGCATATGGAAAGGGGCTGTCTGGATCCAAAACAGGGAAGAAAGCTCAATCCTCTGCTTTGAATTTTCTTTTACTGCGACTTATGGGGTCACTGTATCGTCGTGGAGCACTAGACTTATAGGACGTAATAAGAACTGATAATTTAGTGGTCACTTACCTTTCTATCATTCTAAATGAAGACTTACAATAAAATGTGATTTCTTTTTTTCATGTAGAATGAGAGACAATCCTGTCTCCTTCACACGTCCGTTTTGGAAACTTTTCTGGCATTGTCCTTGTGCCCTGTACAGTGGAATAGATAACTTCCTGATTCGCATTTCCTATCCTATGAGGATCCGCCATAGAGACAGTCCAGTGCCCTGCCAGCTCTGCAGCTTTACGCCCTGTGTTTCAGGGCTGGCTAACGTGCAGCAGATGTACTGGGATTATTTATGGCATGTTTTACAGCGGGCATGTTGGCTGACAATTTAATGGTGCACCCTAAATGTATTATTTTGCATAGTAAAATGTATCATGTGGGTGATTAGATTCTTTAACCCTTTCATTACATGGGAGTTGGACAGTCATTCCTCACTGTTTGGCGTATAATTGTAAGCCTTAAATACAGTTGAATTGCAGACATTGCGTGGATCGCTAATTAGAAAGAATTGATGTCAGCTTGGTTATAATATAATTTATTTGTGCATATTAGCCACAGTGTTTTATAGCTAGGAAATTAAACAAAGGATGGCAATTGTATAATACTGTAAATGAGGGTATTGTTCTCAGGAGCTTGTCATTTTCCTAATTCAAGAGTGTTTCCGTCTAAAATCCAATACAGCTCCCGCATGGCTGGTTATCCACCTTTTCTAGACTTCTGAATGACATGTCTAAGTATTTAAGCAGATGTACATCCACCTCTCCATTATTACTGCATAAGGGGCAGATTTGCTTTTCAGGAGTCTAGGAAAGCTGGATGACAATCTCTATAGCTATTTATCATATATGGCCAATTACGTCACTGGAGCTTCCTTGGGGTATTCCCAGTGACTTAGCCACCCTGGGCGGAGATAAAAAGGAGTTGGGGACTCTGGCTGCTTTGAAGGTCTTGCCTCTAAAGGGGGCATATTTGGGTCGCCGTGCGGGTGGGTGTGGATTTCTCACATATGTGTGGCACAGTTGTGGGTAGAGGTTCCCCGTGCAGGGCAGAGGTGTCTGCTGGAATTTTAGGACGGGATAGGGGGGCACAAAGGTCACTGGAATGAGGTCGGGTGAAATAAGAGAGGGGAGTCACCTCTGGCTCAGGATCCTAGAGGAACTGTAGTGACTGTGCGTGCAGGGCGGCCATCAAGACTCACTCTGCTACACGGGGAAGCTCCAGTGATAACTGTCCAGTTACGTCACTGTAGGTATCCAATGTAAACTTTTATCGGAGGCTAGTGGTGGATGCCATACAGTGACCATAGGCTACCATGTTAAAAAAAACATACGTTTAGCATATACGTTCCTTTTTTACTGGATGCCTAGTATACGCTACTGGATGACTAGAATACGCTATTCTATGCAGCCAAAAAGACTGTATCCCCGATGTATGCCGCCCGAGGGAGGCAAAAAAAAAACCCGCTCTTTTGGCCTCCGTTGGTGTAATGAAAGCCTACAGGTACGTTTGACATCCACACTGGGAGTTTTCCCGGCACATACGTCAAGCGTACAAGGAAAATGCAGTGTGAAAGGGGCCTAATGTGTAGATTCACTTTAAAAGTTTTTTTATTATAACTTGCAATGCAACTTCTATTGCTCCCCGTGAGAAGATAAATTGCAAGCAATCTTGCAAATATAGCAAAATATTCTGAGTTTTTATTATAATCACAAGGTAATTAAGAATTTTTTTCTCCCATGTCAAGACTTGAAGTCATGATGCTACGTTATTCAGGCGCAACTTCTTTTTGATCCCTATTCTTATGGCTACAGCTGCACCGCGATATGGCATCATCCAAAAGTTGCAGAAAACAAAAAGTCTCAAGCAACCTTGTGACAAATCACATGATTTTACAGTGAAATACTTTAATTTGAAAGCAGACAACCCCTATAAAATGTAGGTTCACTTTAAAAATGACTGTCAGCAGACATATTTAGCTAATAGAGGTAATATGTGTCCCCTCTTCTTTTATTAGGTAAAGTTTAGGGATTTGTTCAGTGACTAGTATTTACATATCCGCTCTATCACAATAAACTGCTGAGAAGAGGCTCCCAACATCGAGACCCTCAGTCAATACCCTCTAATGGGGGGCCCTGCAATGTGAAAGGTGGTTAGCACTCCCAGTGGTGCGGAGTACGGCGACAAAAATAATATATGTATGGATGATAATGGATCCATAATTACTTACTATTCGAAGACTTATAGACTATTGCTGATAGTGGTTTAATATTGCAATGGGCCATGAAATAATATTAAAGTTTTGCTGCATCCAGAGTTTTGTCACAAATGTTGGGTTATAAATTTATTTCAGGGGGCATTTAACTATGAAAAACTTTTTTTTTAAGACAACTAAATGTAAAACACAAGAAATACTGTATCTGTATCTTTAGTTACTTGATCTTCTTGTATGTTTTTGTTACAGTGTGCAAGACAAGAGTGATGTCACAGAACTGACTACATTTAAGTAAGTAAACATTTTATACAAGTTGTTGTTTATGTTTTTTAGGGGGGGGGGGGGTTCTTTGCACTATCACCCTTTCATGGGTTTTGACTCAGTAATCTACTAGTCATGCTCTAGTTAGATATGGTTCAATAGTAGCAGATAGTATCTTAGTCTAGATGGGAACAGGTGACATCACCACCCAACTTAGTGACATCACTTAAAGGGGTTTTATGGGATTTGTAAATAAGCTCTAAAATGGGAAAACAAGACAGATTGCAATATACTTAGCTTATTGATTCTGTGCTGTTTCCACACCACTCATCCGTGCCGATCCTCAGTCCGTTGTTTTTTTTAACAACATTACACAATAACATTTATATAGTGACAAATATGAGAATTTGCTGAGAAGTGCTTACACTATAGGTGCCCATAAACTTGGTTGGCTGTCACCACTTATCTCCAGGAGAATCCAACAGGATTGGACAGAAATAATCCATCCTGTCCAATTTATGTTTCCACCAATATTAGGAATCAGGCATCTGGCCCATAGTCATCAGATTCGTGGAAGATCCTCCTGAAAACAAAGGGATTTGCCAATAAAAATCTATTATCTATGGGCAACTTAAACCAAGGGCATTGATATTCTAAAGTGATGATGTGGCGACAAAGCAAATGTTTGTCTTGGATCTTCAGAGGATGATACATCTTTCCCCAAGCTCATTTAGATGTGTTGAAATTGCATTGCAACCCTCACTTCTGAACAATATTTTGTCAGCTGATGATATAAAAAAGATATATCTGCAAGGAGCTGTTCTCTATAATTTGCCAGTCCTTTATATATCCTTCAGTGTTTTTGCTTTTCACTGTTTGCTTTTCCTTTTATGCGGATTTGTGCCAGCTCAACGCTTGCTTCATTGTGAGCTGAATAAGACAATCACAAGTCAGGCATGCAACCCTTCTAATGCAAAATAGATAAAGAGGAGAGTGTTCAGGCAGATCACTTACTTTATATGTGGAACAGGGATGTGCTCAATATAGAACGCAAGGGTGGCCATTCCCAGACACAGGCTCGTGTGTAATATGTGTCCACTGCATTTTCACTTCTAAGCTGAATAGTTTTTTTTAGACTATTAGGTATTGTAGCAATGTTGTGGATGCCTTTTTCATGTTTTCTTCTATCTTATCTTGCAGTAGGACTTATACACCCAAAAATATGGTACTGCCGTGTCACTCTTTATGGTCTGGAGAAGGGGCCTATTATCGTGCAGACGAGCGTTCGTATAACTCTTGTTGCCGATGCGTAAATAGGGCAGCGATCAGCACATGAACGAGCAAAAGCTCGATCATCTTCTGATCGTATCATTTTAAAAAAGAGAAATATTATCTTTGTCGGCAGCGCTGCTGACATGATGATAATGTATGGGGACGAGCGATCGGAGTAACGACTGCTCGTCCCCATCCATAGCGCCGGGTGACAGTAGTAAATGAGCGCAGATCCACGATGTCTCATTGATTGGCGTTCGCTGCATCGGCCGATTGTCGGCCGGTGTAAAAGGCCCTTTAGGTTCCTCACCGAACTGCAGCCCAGCTCCCCTTTCTTGGGGAACCAAACCTAGCTTTTGAGCTCTGTGGGATGCTTGGGTGGCAGCCTAGGCAGATGCTAGAGCCAGATGGGTCACCCTAAGCTTTGGTGACCACTTGTCCTTAACCCTTGCAGGACATTCTGGCTCTGAGGATTAGGGAATAGGTTATTTTGTGTTTTTTTCATCTTTCATAGAGAGCTTGTGACTGTATTCTAGTTGCACTTTTTTTGTGGTGCACATGACTTTTTTCGCACTTGGGGTGAAAAAAGATCAATCTTGGGCTTTCTAATAAAAAATAGATAGTTTGAGCTCTATACATAACCAGTCATTTGCCAGATCTTGACAAACATGAGACATATTCCTCATAAATCGTGACACATTTTTATGCATATGTAAGAAAAGTGAGACATTTTCTTAGAAAAAAGATTACGTGCAGAAGCAATTTTTTGCAACAAGACCTTCTCTGTCTGTGTCTTCGGTTAGCCTGCTAACTTCCAAGAAAAAGTGGGATCAAGCCTTACAATGTAGGCTACACTACAGAATCATTTTATTAATAAATGGGAGTTCAGATAAAGCGTTTGCCAAATGTGATTAAATCTCTTTGTGTTTAAACAAAGGGACAGTGTTCATATTAAGTTAGTTTCCAAAAACAATAAAATGTTTATACTGTGATCGTAAAAAACACTGCTGAATAATGGGAACCATAGCAAAACGTTATAAAAAGGTTGGTGAGATATGCAGTACTTGGTCATTTAATGTGTTGTACGGATCTGTAAAAAGTCAGCCATAGTCTGTTATGGGCTCATACTGTACCTCTATGTTTTTTGGTGCACACAGAGCTTTGGTCTATATTAAAGCGGTTGTCTAGTTTAGAAAACGCATTTTCATCTACCAAACCCAGAGTGAAGAGCAATTACAAAGAGTGTCTCTTGCTTTGGAGGACTTGTCTTGTCCTACATCACACAGACAACCCATTGATTTGAATGGGCACTGTGTAATGCTTAATTTTCCCTGTGGTGGTGCTGCAGGGAAATTGAACACTTACTGCCAGGTTTCCCCACAGATTACAGCTCATCACTGGGGTCCCAGCAGGGGGACACTTTGTGATCCACTTATTGTCAGGGGCCCTTCTAAGAAGCAGAGATGGTCTTAAGTGGACAACCACTTTAAGCAGTTATTCCTAAGCATATTTAATTATCTTTTGTAAGCTGGGACCCCACAGATTCCCAGAATGAAGGGGCCCAGTGGCACAATTTATTTGCCCAAATCTCTTTGGCACCAGTTGTAGATCTCTAAAGCGGGGAATTCTGCCATTACCCTACGTAACCTCCTGTCAGGCATGTGCATTACTCAGGACAGTGGTCCATAAGTTATGGGACAAGTTTGGTTATCAGCTCGCAAACCTCCATTGTTGTCACAATTATACATAATTAAATATAGAAAAACTTCCATGCTATAATATATGCACTTGGTTGTATATGATTTAAGTATGAATGGGTCTAAGGGGTTTGCCGATCTCTGAACAAATCTATGGGGCGGAGCTTGTATACTTGTTTAATGGGAGTTCAGATCAATCCATTTCAGTGTTGCTCAGCAGTAAATGTCAGGTCATACGATTGGCCTGTCAGCATGTAGGGAAAGCTGCTAAATAGGGGGAGCCTCTATTAAATATTTGCGATCAGCCATTTTTTTTAAGAACCACAAATGAAATTTAGGAGGACCCCGGTGTAAACCGTTACATAGTACACAATGCTATTATTATACCATTCTAAAATAAGGTGCAAAAAACATTAAAAAAAACAGAATTTTGATGTCCGATTGTGATTTCTGCAAACCTGAGGCAACATGACTTACGTAAAGAATATATAAATATTCCTATGAGTACGTTTTCTATTCATCTCATAATTTAACTCAATCCAAATGCATTTGTTTATAGTCAGGAATAAGTCATAACTTGTAGAACCGTCACCGTGTCACAATACTGACCTCTCCTCCTCATTTCTACATGGTGAGAGGTCTATAAGTGAAAATAGCGCTCTGTCACCGACATATTGAAGACACATGTACTCTGCTCTGGTTTTCTTTTATGAATGCTGACAAATGTATACCAGGCTTAGAACTGGGGCCCAGCTAATCAGGGAGAGACAAATAACACATTGCTCGCAAATTACACTCAGGACCTCGCAGGCAGTCACGGGGTTAAAATAAGCTTGCTAGGAAGAACAAAAGAATATTCTAAGGAATGCAGCAACTAGAGAGAGATATGTACTATATATATATGTGCTTTGTATTCTTTCTTATATAGAAAGTAACAAGGGCTCTTCAGGATGTCTTCAGGATTCCTGCAGGGATATTTGCACATGGGCCTTTCAACAATCCTGTGACACTGAAATGCAATAGAAACATATTTTCTATGCAAGAAAAGTCTAATAAAAAGAATACTTGTAAACTCTGAATCCATGGCCCGCGAAACCAGCGTTTTCCTAATATTGATCTTCAAGGTCTAAAATGTCTGTCAACAAGTTGCATATGTCCGCCATTGACTCCCTTTTAAAAAAAAAATAAAAAAAATGTATGCCTTGCTTGTGCCATTTTTTATTTTATTTTTCGCATACAGTTGTTTTGAAAGGCATAGTCGACTGCACGTTTCATTAAAATTGAGCCAAATGTATGTCTATTGATATTTGACTATTAAAGACTACGAATACATCAGATTTTCTTAAGGTATACGATGAAGGTTCACCGCAGACGTGGCGTTGAGCCAGCCTTACATTCAAAGGTGGCTCTTGAAGCTCCTGGGCCCCAATGCTAAATCTGTAACAGTGCCCCCCAACTACCATGCACCATTTGTATTATTAGTGTCTGCACATGTATTCTCAGACACCAGGGACCAGGTGTGAATAATATCTCCGCATCCCCTATAGCTACGTCCCTGCTTACAGTGTCAAAACCTGAGTCCACCAGAAGTTGGCCGTGTCTTTGTTGGGCCAGTCCAATCTCCAATCTAATGTTTAAAGTGGCTACAAGACCCATCTCTGATGTCAGGGTAAAATGAATTGGACAACTTGTGTTTTCTCCTGCCTGACTCTATTGATTCCCTAGAGATTAGTAGTGCCAGAGGTGCTTGACAGTCATTCTTCCACCCTCCTCCTTTGTCTCCATAGTGTCATGCCTAAACTGTCAGTGTCAGCCTAAGGCTGACTATACACATTAGATTGTTGACGTCTATACTAGGTTGTTTGGCCGACAGCTATCACTCCCAACTTCTGGCAGTGGTTTATCTTCCAGGAGAAAAAAAAGCAAAAAGCTTGTTGATCGATGCTCATTTGCTCTTTTCACAAGGAGCTATGATCAGTAATGAATGGGGACAAGCGATCGTTACTACAATCACTTGTCCCCATGCATTACTTTCATGTCGGCAGCACGTCTTCCTGTTTACACATGGAGTAGTGTTGCCGACAACGATAATATTTTCTGCTGCGTAAACTATACGATCAGCTGATGAACGAGCGTTTGCTCGTTCATCAGCTAATCGTTGTCCAGTTTACACAGGGCAGTGATGGGGAATGAGCGTTCATATGAATGCTCGTTTGCCCGATCATTGGCCTGTACAAAAGGGTCTTAAGTCATGTTGAAACCCATTTGGGGACTGTCAGGTCGCCCTCATTTACGTAAAGCAATTGCCAATCCCATCGACATCAGAGGGTTCAGACAACTTTTATCTTATGTGTATGTTCAGCTTAGCTCTGCTCAAAAACAGAATAAATACAGTGTGACTGCAGATATCTCCAATAACCCTTTCTCCTGAACCCATGTAACACTCAACTAGAATCATCCAGACAATTAGATATGGAGACTAAGGGTCCGTCGTACTGTATATCTGCTTACCTGCAATTGAACCAATGAATGCTCATACGAACGTTCGTTCATGATCATTGCCCTGTGTAAACAGGGCAGTGATCAGTCCACGAGCGAGCAGACGCTCACTCATCAACATCGTTTATGCGGCCAAAAAAAATGGTTGCTTGCCTGCAGCAAATCTTCCCTTGTATACAGGGGATGTGCTCCTGAAAAAGATGCAAATGGATGGGGACATTGCGAACATTACTCTGTAAAAATTGAGCTAAACGAGTGCCGATCGAGGTGCCATGTCATCAATCGGCACTCATAATCGGCCAGAAAATCTGGCCGTGTAAAGCCACCTTTAGAATGTAAGACTGGAAAAATTCTGATGAAAATATAAGAGAAAATCAACCATCTTCATTGTAGGTCAAAAGACCTTTCACCCAACACGTATGAAGTGGGAACAATATTAACACATTTACAGGCCAACAACTCTGGTCCTTTGTGCACTTGGATTCCTACACCAGTTCCACTCCTTTAATGATATGTGAGGAGGTGACATCCTTTTTTACCTAAAAGAACAAGAGTATTTGATAATGTGATTTATACCTTGACATATAGTTGGTAACAACATTTCAGAAAGATGGACATAAGGCCAATTCGACTGTGATCCTGTGGACCACAGGAAAAAACAGAAGCCAAGATAAGGAGTTATATAGTAACTACTCTGGTAGGGAAAGCCTCCCAAAACATGGCCTCTAATGTGGTTTTATATAAAGTGTGAATATAGATACAGATAGATAAGAAGCCTCTGCTGTAGCTCCTAACAGTACGATCTACAAATATAGCTGAGTTAAATTAACCCTTTCATGACCAAGGGTCATTGATGTTCCTGTGTCCAGGTCAAATTTTCCATTTTTGATATGCACTTCTTTAAACGATAACATCTTTGGAACCGCTTTGAATATCACAACTATTTTTACTTTGTTTTTTTTTTTACAAAACTTATGAGACTTTAATTCTCTAAATTAGTTTAATTAATTAATTTTTATTATGAGCAGACAAATCACTAGAAATGAGAATTTTTTGGGGGTAATTATCTATCTATCTATCTATCTATCTATCTATCTATCTATCTATCTATCTATCTATCTATCTATCTATCTATCTTTCAAACCAATCTATCTATCTATCTATCTATCTATCTATCTATCTATCTATCTATCTATCTATCTATCATGTATCTATCTATCTATCTATCTATCTATCTATCTATCTATCTATCTATCTATCTATCTATCTATCTATCTATCTATCTATCTATCTATCTATCTATCTATCTTTATATATATATGTACACTGTAGAGCTCTGAAACAATTAGTCCTCTTCTCTCTCCGTCACCCTGGATCGCTGTGAGGAGAGAGTGAAGAGGGCTATAGACACACGACTGTGGAAAAAATGTCAGTTAGCAACGGATCAACCGTCAGTTTTTCATGGCTGTTTTGCATCAATGTGTCTAAAAATTTTAATCCATTTCCCGGCCGTCTGACCATTTTTAACCACCATTTGCCGTCCGTTTTTCATGGACGTTACAAAAATGGATGAATTTTAATCGTTAGGGGTTATTTGTCCCAACCCCCTGAAAACACCACAGTGCCCATGTAGATAGTGATGCAATACCACTGTAGATAGTGCCACATTGCACACATAGATAGTGCCAGTGCCCACATAGTGCCCATTGTAAATAGTGCCACAGTGCCCACATAGTGCCACAGTTCTCCCTGTAGATAATTCCATACACAGTGCCCATGTAGATAGCGCCACAGGGTTCCCTGTAGGTAGTGCCAATATAATGCCACAGTGCCCATGTAGATAGTGCCACACCCCCTGTATATAGCACCCCCTGTACATAGCACCACACCCTCTGTATATAGTGTTACCGCCTGTAAATAGCGCCACCTCCCTGTACATTGCGCCATCCCCCCTGTATTTAGCAACATCCCCTCTGCGGAGAGCGCCACCCCCCCCCCATAAATGGCACCCCCTTCCTGTAAATAGCACCACTGTAGCTCCCTGTAGGAACGGAATCCCTCTGGCCGAAGATTCCGCTCCTACTGGGAGCCCCTGATCTTTCTGTCCATATATGGACAGTGATGTCAGGGGTTAACTCTAAAAGCGGAATCCCCTGCTAAAGCGGGCATTCCGCTCCAGGAGCAGCACCTGACGTCACATTCTATATATGGATAGTGACACCAGGGGCTTCTCCAGTAGCGGAATCCCCGGCCAGAGTATCGGCCGGGGATTCCGCTCCTAGAGAGAGCCACTAACGTCACTGTCCGAATGGACAGTGACGTCAGGGGCTCCCTCTAGAAGCGGAATCCCCGGCTAGTGCGATCTGACAAAGGGGATTCCGCTCCTAGAGTCAGTAATTCTTTGATCACACATTAAAGTGGTTGTTCAGGATTAAAAAAACATGACTGCTTTTTTCCTAAAACAGCACCACACCTGTCCATGGGTTGTTTCTGGTATTGGGCTCAGCTGTAATACCACACACAATCTATGGACAAGTGTGGCACTATTGTTTAAAAAATACCAGCTGTTTTAGTTTTTTTCCTGTATTATCCCCTTTAAACACTGATGATCTCTCATTTCATAGATATTATCTTAACCTTGAGGGTTGTTTGCAGACTCCTGGTGACTACATGTGACAAGGCAATATTTGTTTCATGCTAATGATAAGGAACAATTCCTTTTGAGTGTTTTATAGACTTGATGTTTCTGTATCTTGTAATATTACACCAACTACAGTATGTGTTTCCAATGTTCAATGATTGTGATGAGGTTACAAGAAATGAGGTTATCTAGAGGCGCCTCTATATATACACAGGACACATGTATAAAAGTGTCATCTGTGTGAAAATGTTGCTAGGGTAAAGGCTCTTATAATAGTCTGCAACCCACATACGAAATCTTGTGCAATCATTTTCTTCTCTTGTGTTTTTGATCATGTGAATTTCTGTCTGGGAGGTGACATAACCGATCGCCTTTTTTATTTCCTTTTTAATAAAAATAAGGCTAAGTTCACACTTACGTTGTATAATCCGTTACTCTGATCCGTTTTTAGATCAGAATAGGGGATAAAAACGTATCCGTTAAAAATTCCACTGAAATCAATGAGATTTTTAATTGCATAGCGTTAGCACTATTGCTTCCGGCAAAACGACGGGTCCGGTGCACAACAGACACAAACGTAAACCACGGGCACCGGCTCTGTCACCATTGAAATCAATGGTGATGGAAATGGAAACCTCTGGTTTCTGTCGTTGTCAGTCTGTGTCTGCTCAGGGTCCCATTCTGACGGAAACCTCTGACGGAACGTCATAACGGGACCCCAACGCATATGTGAACAGAGGCTTAGTGGAAGAGTGTTGTCTTCATGAATACTAATCCAATACCAGAAGGTAAATGACACAAGATTGATGGACGCGGACTGGAGAGCATTCTATAAATGTGTATACTGATGAATGACCTGGTGACCAAAGACAGGTCTCCATAGCATTCAAAATGGCTTCCTGTTGCTACATTTTGTTTCCATAGGAAGTGCAGCTCTGGTGACCAAACTGCTGCTCTAAAAAAGTTGAATGCTGCACAAACTAACGTTGTATTATTTTGCCACAGACACACTTATGTATGATTTAAAAAGTAATTTCTTACCAGATTTTTTACCATTGTGAATTGCGCCACATATAAAAATAGCTTGCATTTAAAAAGCTTAATTTTTAATTTATGACTTTCTGAAATGATATAAAGCTGTTAGAATATAATTCTCACATTGCCTTTGTAACAACTTCAGAGTCTGTAATTATTATAGCAGGGTGTAGTAATTGTATATTTATTTTAACTTGTAGAATTACATTATGCTGCAGCAAGGCTACAATTACAGCTTTCATCAAAAATATTCTTAGCAAAGTCATTTCAAAACAGAACTGTTATTTCGGCAAAGGTGTTTAAAATGGGTCTGTGTGTTTAGTTTATCCTCTATGCACAGTTCTTAACAATATTTAAAGGAACACTTCATGCAAAGCTTATGCAATGGGGCAGATTTACTATGGAAAATGCGTCAGAATTTTGGCATACATGCTGTGCGTCACATTTATTAACTATCTTAGCCACTTTTTTTCAACATGCTCAATAAGGGGCCTTGTTTTAGCGGGAAATGGGCTTACAATGCAATGCTGTGTACTGAAATCGCACCACCAATTTCGCATGTCTAGCTTGATGCGCCAAATTTAACATGCAGCATGCACCACTTTGATTTCTGACTGCGCATTTTATGACTGTCTTTTTCAAGTTTATATTGCCTAAAGATTAGACAGAATTAGTATATTTGCCCCATAGTGGTTTTCCTAGTGTAGGGCCCAAAGGGGAGGGGCCTGACAAAGAGATTCAAAGAATTTCAAAAGGAGTATCCCTGTGACTTGCACCACCCCCTCAGGCCCTGCACCAGGCATCACACATTGTATTAGTTTAGCCCGGTGTGTTCCCTAAAAAAGAAAAATTTACATATACAGTAAAAACCCACATATAGGATGTTTCATCTAGGTGACTATCAATTTCTTAGCTGTCACAGCTTCCACCACAGGTTGTTACTTAATTTTAAGGCGGTTGGAGCTCCAAGTCTCCTGCAAATTTATTTTTAGCCCCCCTTTCCATTTTAAAATGTATTTAAGTAAAAGGTAGTGAGGTGTATTTGACAGTGAGCCGCTCTGTTCCGGGCCACCGTTGGGTAACGTGATCCCCACTCCGATCACCTAAATCCTACAAAGTCTGCTGTGGGTCCCGGAGGTCAGTCTCTCACCGCAAGACTTATGAGAATTACATTAAGCTATCATAGGATTGCAGTGAGAGACTGACCTCCGGTCCCTATGGCAGACACTGTAGGTTTCAGGGAGTCAGAGTGGGGAACACATGGCCAAACGGCAGGCCAGAACGGAGCAGGAAACTGTCAAATAAAGTGTCTGGTAAGCCAAAACACCTCCCTAGCTTACCTACAGAGGAATGGGCAGGATTTATTTTTTTTTCTTCGCCAGAGTGCTTTTTTAAATGTTAAAATTCTGGCACCATGAAATCACCACCAGAGGGAGCTTATTGCATACTGTTTATACACTGAACTCAGTAATAACACAATATGCAGCAATCTCCTCTTAATGGTGTCTATGCAGGAAATTTGGAGTTCAGTATCAGAAAAATGTGTCTCCAACCGCTATAAAGATATATTGAGAAATTAATCCACACAGAATGTTGGACCTAAAAATTACGTGAACATTCACATCAAGGATACAATTCAATGCATTCTATAGGTAAGTATAACTGACCTGGACTTGCATACTGCTCTGTATGGTCAAATCATCATGTTTTTTATTTAAAAGGAAACCAGTTTAAGCATTAATGGTATATATATGGCTGGTGGAAGTCTGAACACTTGGACTCTTAGGCCTCATGCACATGAAATTGCGCAGAAATGCGGATGCATTGTGGACCCATTCATTTCTATGGGCCCATGCACACAAAATGGTTTCCATGGTCCGTGCATTGGCCGGGAGCCCGGACCGCCAAAAAATAGGATATGTCATTGTATGGGCTGCATTTGCGGTCCGGGTTCATTGAAATCAATGTGTACACGATCCATGATTTCCGGACAGCGCGCGGATGACACTGGCCGTGTGCATGCGGCCTATCCGGTGCCGAAAATGAATGGACCAGGGTGCATTACCATGCATTGCAACCTCTTCATTCTAGACATTGTCTGGACAAGTCCTAGCATTCGGACCCTCACCGATCAGACATTGATGTCATATCTATTTAATATACCAATAATTCCTCTAGTGGGAAAGCCCCTTTAAGATTACAGATTGTTGCCGTAGAGGGTAACAGAGGGTGTCATAGGGACCCGGTTTATATAAATAACAGATACAAGCACATAAAGAGGATCACACATCCAGTATCCTGGGTATTGGGTGTTCATACACTCCGCTTGATATTTGTGCATGATGCCCGTGATTTGTGTTTGTATTTATCACTACCTATACATATGTTACTTTTAGCACCACTCAGTGCGTCTGTTTGTGGTGTCAGTTTAATATGCGAGTCACATTAGCTGTAAGAAAACACACTCTGCTAACCAGAAATGTTAACATTGCAGTGAATTGTTAATTTTTATTCATGTCACAAACAATGTATCCAGCTTTCTAAGTAACCTTTCTAAATAAGAATCTCCTCAGTATTCTCCATTTGTAAAAGGTGTTGTGAAGGGTCCCGGGGAGTTGGGGGGGGGGGGGTGATCAGATAAATTCAAGGGACGGGATTGGCATCTAAAGAATAATTAATTTAGTATTTATACTATTTTCTTTTTTGCCTCATCCACGTTAGTATTTCTATAAGAAATGTTGACATCTATTTTAGAGTATTAAAGGGGTTTTCCACCTTCTGACAACTCTTGACCTATCCACCGGATAGGTCATCAGTACATGACCTGTGGGGGTCTGACACCCGGGCCCCGCATAGATCAGTTGGTCCCGTGCCTCCGTGCACCGGACATCCATGCCAGAAGCACTTCGCTCCGGCCACGGAATAGTGTACGAGCTGCAGTACTGCTTCTATTCAAGTGAATGTACGGAGCCAACTGCTTCCGTGCTCCATACATAGCATTATGTGCCACAACATCCGGTGCCCGCAGGTCACCAGAGCTGCTAATCGGTGCGGGGTCCGGGTGTCGCACCCGCACTAATGACATACTGATGACCTATCCGGTGGATAGGTCATCTGTTGTCAGAAGGTGGACAAACCCTTTAAAATAAACAAACACCCCCCCCTGAAGAAATAAATATTATTCCCCACACACGAACACATGCATCCCGCTAAACAGAAAGATATAATGTGGTTTAGAAATCCCATTTTCAAACACCCTATTAGGGTAGCTGAGAGCCGCTACAAAGGGTATCCCTCTCGCTGCAGGACCTCTCTCTACATGTATTACACTAATAGCCTATTGATGTCAATGGGAACAATGTAATGCTTAATTTAACCTATGGTGGGGCTACAGAAAAATTGAGGACTTGCTAAAATGTCTCTCCACAGATTACAGTTCATTGCTGTGGGTTCTCGCAGTCGCACTCCCCATAACCAGCTTGTATTGACAGACCATTCTAATAAAAGGGTATTTGCCTTTAAGGTTGATGGACATTGGATTGGACAATAATTATTTATATTTATATATATATATATATATATATATATATATATATATATATTTATGTATGTGTGTGTATATATATATATATATAATATTTATTTTTTTAAATCTGTTACCATTTTTTTCGTGGGAAGAGCAGATCAACAATGGATAATTTTTTCTCTATTGTTTAAAGGGGTTTTCCCATAAACAACATTTATCACGTATCCACAGGATAGATGATAAATGTCTGATCGCTGGGGGTCCGACCGCTGGGACCCCCAGTGATTACGAGAGTGCGGGTCCCCTGTGTGAATGGAGCGGTGGTGTGCATGCGTAACCACCATTCTATTCACTGTCTATAGGGCTAATAGAGAGCAGAGCGCTGTAGTCCGCTATAGCCGTCAGTTCCATTCACACAGGGGACTCGTGGACCCGTCTTATCGTGATCACTTGGGGTTCCAGTAGTCGAACCACCACCGGTCAGACATTTATTACCTATCCACAGATGTTGTTTATGGGAAAACCCCTTTAATAGGATAGAAAACATCAGAGTTCTAAAAAGTGCAATTTTTACCGGATGTTCACCAAATCCACTAAATGGATCCATAGACCTTTTGAATTCAACCAAGAAATATATATTAGAATGTGTATATGTTTATGTATATATATATATATAGTGTGTGTGCGTGTGATTATGTTTATTTTATATGTGTGTGTTGTGTATATGCATATAATGTGAATGTATTTAATGTGTGTATGTATATACTATACACATGTAACTATGTAACTGTGCTTATTTTATGTTGTGTGAATATGTATATATATATATATATATATATATATCGTTTTTATATATAAAAATATATATATGTGGATATAATGTGAACGTACAGTACTTTATGTGTGTGTGTATTTCTGTATGTGTAAATGTGTGTGTGTGTATGTATATATATATATATATATATATATATATATATCTTTTATAACATGTATCCATATATAAATAATCATTTTCTTAATTCAAACAATACAATATACAAGATTTATAAACCTTATTAATATTATTAACCCACAATAGACAATGCCAAGCATAAGCCCTTCTATTCGCCATCTGTACAGTAAGCCTGATAAACGATTTATTTGCCAGCAAAAGCTGTCTGACTGATGTCACCACAAATTCCAGCCGCGACTCTCGCCCTTGATTGGAGATCTATGAGCGGGGCTGATAGTCACAAGTAATTAGCTCCACTAATTAAAATGGCAATTTATGTGTATATGTTTGCGCAGACAGGACACAAAATAAAGTCATTTGCTTTGACACTGATTACTGAAATCCTGCAAGCAGAAAAAATACGGTTTAACCTCATTTTATAGCAATATTTCCTACAAAACATCATAGATGAATGTGCTCAGGAAAAAACACACAAAACCGAGACGTATAGAGATTCAGTATGTATATATACATGTGAACCAAGACACCTGCATTTAAAATAACATATATACTCATATTAAATATGTGTAGACACACACACATATATACACACACACACTATATAGCTTTATAGTTACTATGTATTTGCACGCACACACACACACACACACATATATAGATCCCCTTATATATACACTAGATAGCTATATATTTACTATGTATACTCACATATACATGAAAATAGTATATATACACCCACACACAGTTATATATATATTATATGACTATATATCTACTATGTATACAGTATACACATATAAAACACACACACACACACACCTATATAGTTATATATAATATTCAGCTATATTTACTATATACACACACACACACACACACACACACACACACACACACACACATATATATATTTTTATTATGTAGCCACACATATAGATGCACATATACACGCACGGACACACATACAGCTTTATATTTAATATGTATATGCACATATATATATAGCTATATACACAAACACAGTTTTATATATATATATATATATATATATATATATATATATATACATTTACTATGTATCCACACATTGACATGCATATATATATATATATATATATATATATATATACACACCCACACACAGTTATATATATGATATAGCTACATATTTACTATACAAATCATTTACTATGTGTACACATAGAGGAATATGTATACTTAAATCCTTGCCCTTGATTGTACATAAGTAAACAAAGGAAGGAATGCAAATGTATTTGTTGAGAAAGACACAACTTCATCAGGGAAACAGAGATTTTTAATCAGACAAAATACAATTATTTATTTACACAATTTATTTGGAGCTGTAGGGATTTTATTAATCATGTAACGCTTAGTTTATCATTTGCCCCAAGCTAACAAATTAATTGAGATTTCCAGTCGTATTAATAATCACGCACATAATTACTACACGTTTGTGCATTGTTTTCTGTTTTGTCATTGCTAACGTGCAATATTCCTAGAATGTTACAAATATGTGTCTCTCTATAATGTGCTGCAGTCTGTGATGTTCCAGAATAATGGCACTAGTAATGTGCACTGTATTGCTGCACATATTAGCACGCCTTACTGCTCTGGTATTCTTCTTTCTTGTTTTTTTTATTTTAAAGGAGTGTGATTCCAAAAATACATAAAATGTTAAATATTTAGGAAAGTGATACACTATTCCCTTATTAAAAAAAAAACCAGTGCACAGAAATCATAGGGCCCCATAGCAAAATAGAAATGGGCCCCACTCTCACACCGCTTAGTACACAGCTAACACAACCGCACAAATGAAGGACAATTTCATAGCATATGCCCGATGCTTTCAGTGTTGTGTAACATTTTAAAGTACATGGCACATTGCCATCAACAAGAGCATCATGTTTAAATAAGGTTCCACTTGGTATTATTTAAAGTATTGATCACCCCACAGTGGGTTTAGTTTAATAGTGAAGGTTGTCTATAAAGTCTAGTGCCAACAAATTCACCCATCACCACCCATCAAATCTCAGCTGTCATTCTGCAAATGAAGATTAGAAAGTAGGAGCAATTATCTGTTTGGTTGTTTTGAGCACTTGTCTTGGCACTAGGCTCACACATCTATCTATCTATCTATCTATCTATCTATCTATCTCTCTCTCTCTCTCTCTCTCTCTCTCTCTCTCTCTCTCTCTCTCTCTCTCTCTCTCTCTATCTATCTATCTATCTATCTATCTATCTATCTATCAAAAAATAAGCAGCAACTCCAAGGATTCAGGTGAAAAAAATGGGTACTTTATTGCCCGTGCAACGTTTCTGCTCCGTCCACTAGAGCCTTTCTCAAGCGGACGGAGCAGAAACGTTGCACGGGCAATAAAGTACCCATTTTTTTTCACCCGAATCCTAGGAGTTGCTGCTCATTTTTTCGATTTCTGTGTATTTGGAACTTTGGTCTGTTCCTCAGAACTTGCATCCACATGCTGACAGTTCTGCTGGGCTTTGTATCTATCTATCTATCTATCTATCATCTATCTATCTATCTATCTATCTATCTATCTATCTATCTATCTATCTATCTATCTATCTATCTATCTATCATCTATCTATCTATCTATCTATCTATCTATCTATCTATCTATCTATCTATCTATCTATCTATCTATCTATCTATCATCTATCTATCTATCTATCTATCTATCTATCTATCTATCTATCTTTTTCTCTCCTCTCTCTCTCTCTCTCTCTCTCTATCTAATATTCACTCAGCCATCCATACATTCTCGTTGTTAACACAACACTGTAAATGTGTATGACACTGAAATCCTCTGTCTACCAGATAAAGCCGGTGCCCAGAGCTTGATGCAGAGCCTGAGCTTTCTGTGTATTTCAGAGGTGATGTCAAGGTGAAAGCAGACTAGCAGAATGGTTAGATATCATTGATATTCTGACTCGGAGGCCACAAATGGGTCTGTGGCAGATGGAGTCTGTGTCGAGGAAGAAAAATGGCAGCTTTGGAGCATCGTCGCTGTGTTTGCTCGCAGCTCTGCTCACTGCCTGTGACCTTCCAGTGTTCCAGAGTTCTCCTGCGCTTTAATAAATTGTCCTTCCTTTCTATCACCTAAAAGTAGAGAAATGGCAGACCCATAATTCAGTACAAATTGAGTTGTTTCATTACAAAGCGGCATAAATATGTTTTACTGCCACTATTTTAAGAGTGATCTTTTATAGCCACTGGTATTTGTAGAAATACACAGCACAGATGCTTTTAATAGGATTTTCTCTTTAAATGGAAATATTAGCCGCTGTAAGTGATTTATTTACATTAATGTACAATCCCAATAAAGTTGTTGTTTTTTTTGCCATTAACGGTAACAATTCTCTACGGTTATTGCTGATTTAGCATAAATGGATTGCATACTAAGCCATTTACCAGTTTATTCTATGAATATCTTAATGATTTGATCAATGTAGATATCTGTTGGTGGCTGTGAAAGCAAAATACTGTACCTGATATATGGGTTAAACCAGAGGGATGAAACTATTTTGATGTAAAAATAAAAAAATTGCCACATGTCATAGGTACATGATAATAATGATGTAATATGGGTGGTTGCTGATATTTAACTTCCATTGAGTGTATGTATATATGTATACAGTGTGTGTATCTTTATAATGTATGTATATCTGTATGTGTTTATATGTATATCTGTGTGTGTGTTTGTGTATGTATATATATATGTGTGTGTATATTTCTGTGTGTATGCATAGTTTCTGTAGATGTATGTATGTATATATATATATATATATATATATATATATATATATATATATATTTTATGTGATTATTATATGTATATCTGTCTGTGTGTGTGTGTGTGTGCGCAAGCGCGAGCGTGTGTGTGTGTGTGTGTGTGTGTGTGTGTGTGTGTGTGAATATATATATATTTGTGTGTGTGTGTGTGTGTGTGTGTGTGTGTGTGTGTGTGTGTATATATATTTTATTTATTTTTTTATTATTTTTTTTATTTCATTTTTTTGTTTTCCCATGGCACATGCCTAACTAATAGAAAAGAGTGTACCCTAAATTAGGAGTCTACTTATGTTAGAGCCGCATCTAAACTGGAAGACCATGAGAATCATGGACACCCATTGATGGGTGTCTGATAATGATCTGAACATGATCATTTACATTGTCAGCTTCCCTAATGCTATCAGATGATCGCATGGGGTCCCAACTATGAAACCCCCTTTCCCCACATGCAGTTGTGGAAGAGGGATCAAGAACTCTAGAAAGAGTTGTCTAAACTGCACAACCCTTTATGCTTTGTTTAGAAGTTCTCTTAAAGGCTGTGTAGACCTTTGAAATCGTTTATTTTTTTCCTTTTAATAAAAATGTCTATCAGTGTGTTTTGTGAAACATTCTAAATACTTTTTACTAAAAATAATTTTTACTTTTTGAGATACAGCTGCTTTGTATCTTATATACAGAGCAGCTGTATCTAGCACTGAGAACTGAATCCATCAGGTCAGCGGCACTGACGAGTTCAGTGTCAGCGGGTCCTGCATGTCTGACACGGGGGATCGAGCTGTTATCGATCACATTTAAGTTATGAACTTAGATGTGATCGGTAACAATTCGATCCTTCGTGTCACGGACACGCAGGACCCTCTGACACTGAACCCGTTGACCTGACGGATACAGGTTTCAGCACTAGATACAGCTGCTCTGTATACAGGATACAAATCAGCTGTATCTCAAAAAGTAAAAATAATTTTTAATAAAAAGTATTTCGAAAGTTGCACCAAACACACTGATACTGAAAATTAAAAAAAAAATAACTTTCAAAGGTGTACACAGCCTTTAAGTATCTAGTGAGTGTCCTTATATGTATTATTTATGCAAGTGCAGGGACATATTGTGCGAGCATTGACATAATACGCTTGGACATATGGAGTGAGGCTGAACATATGGGCCTAACCATGAAACTCTGTCATAGCAGCAAATCTGTTGTCTCCTGCAGTCATTGTGCAGATTCTAGAAAACTGGTGTCCAGTTAATTGTACAGAAAAAGAATGTGAACCTGTAGCAACGTAATAAAATGTGTATATCCTGTATGAGACACGGCTTGTGAAATGGAAGTCAAGGAGCTACAGATTATTGTGCTATCCTGGAATAAAGATTTGTGTGGTCAGACGTTTGAGAGAACTGGACAAGGTACTTAATCTCGCCCAAATGAAGCAGTTTACAATGCAAAATTTTTATGGCTGTGCAACACCCAACATCAGTGAGTAAGGCCCCATGCACACGACAGCAAAAAACCTCCGTTTTTGCGGACCGCAATTGCGGTCCGCAAAACGGAGCCATTCACCTTCATTGAACACTGACACCTTTCCGTAGCACTACGGAAGGGTGTCAGTGCCGTGGAAATGTTCCGGGAATTATGGAACATGTCCGTTCTTTCACAATTTGCGGGCCGTGCTCCCATACTTTGTATGGGAGCACGGCCCGAAAATGCGGCTGTCAGTCAGCGGCCGGCCGTGCCCGCAATCGCGGGCCGTGATTGCGGGCACGGTCGTGTGCATGGGGCCTAAGAGTCTGGAAAACATCACCGGACAAAACATGTAGGGACTCGTGTAGGGGGCTTCTATGAGGCTTTAATAGGGCGCACAAGACATAAGGGCAGGTTCCGGACGGGGTCGCCCTTTTTAGGGTAAATTCCCCACTTAGGCCAAGGGATTAATAGGTCTCAAAAAGGGTAATATAGGGACAGTGGAGTTGGCCCTTCCTTATTGCTTTAAGGGCCACTTAACCCTTCTATCCCATTAGAAAACCATCGACACATCAGAGATGGTAAGACCGTTCCGATTATCGTACACATTTTTACCACAGCCGATAACAAAGTCTCAATAATGATCAAAATCTGTGGCACTCTGCAGGTTTTTCTGGGTGCTTTGGGTAGGGTTCCCACCCCGTAAATATTTAAGAGGTAAACTCAAGCACTCCTTAGGCCTCATGCACACGACCGTAGCCATGTGCACGGCCGCGACTTTCGGGTCGGCCGACCACGGAGTGACAGCCGCGAGCCGTCCGCAAATCGCAGGCTGTGCACATGGCCGCGTCCATTATTTTCAATGAGCCCGAACACGGCCGTAATAAGACATGTCCGTTCTTTCTGCGGTCCGGGCTCCGGGGCCATGCACAGACCGTGAAAATCACGGTCGTGTGCATGGCCCCATAGGATTGAATGGGGCCGCAATTCTCCCGTGGATTTTCGGGGGAATTGCGGCCGCAAAAGCACGTTCGTGTGCAATGGGCCTAAGGGTTTAAACCACAGTCCCTGAATCCCTGAAATTAGGGTTTGGGAACCAAACTGAGACATACTTTAAAAAGTGTGACTACTTCCTGTGCTCTCGTCAATAAACTTTATTTATACAGTCCCAGAGAACCACAATAACATTTATAGCACTTCATGTGTACTTAAATAGTATATACTATAAAAAAATACTAATGATAACAATTTTTGTATTGTGTCATTATTATATGATACATTCATTACTAACTTTAGTGTTTTTGCATTTTTGACTTCAAAATTGATATGAATAATACACAGTTGTAAAAAAAGGTTAAAGGACCCGTCACTTGAGTGCTGCTTAGTACATAACCCAGATTTGGGCAGCATCTTGACCCTCCCCCGTTCTCTTCTCAGCCTCCATTGTTGTTATATCCCCTCCCCCATGTGCAATATGCATAAATACAATTGGCAATTTTGTCCCTGTAAATGTAGAAAGTCATCCACTCCCCGGAATTTACAAAATGTCTCGCTTGGAGCAATAGAGGCAGAAATATGGAAAGGTTTAGGGGGAAAAAAAACAGTGAGCAGAGAAATGATGCAAAAAGGAAATGACACTGAGGTCTTGGTTTAATACATATGTATTCCAGGTTGATGGTTGATTTCATTAGCAAATCTCATTGTTATGCAATGTCTGTTCTTCTGCAGCAAAATGAATATTGTATTCTCAAAGGCTGAGTGTGTGCGCCCTCATTTATGTGAGGAGATAGACTTCACTGTCCTTCCAGTTAACACTTCTGTGCATCTATTTATTTCAAGAAACATTCTGGAAACACAAAATGAGCTGCATATTGTCTTTATATTCACCTCTATCTATCTATCTATCTATCTATCTATCTATCTATCTATCTATCTATCTATCTATCTATCTATCTATCTATCTATCTACTCAAGGCGGCTGGCTCATCCTCATATAGTAGCAGACTTAGTGAAGAATTGGCAGCACTACATTGAAGTAGTTACAGAAACAGCGGAGAAGTCCGGCTCTAGGGAAAGAGCAATATGGCTGCCACTTCCCATCACTGGAGCAGGGACTGACATAGAGATGAATGGCCCCCATAGCAAGATAAAAATGAGGACCCACCTGGTGGTTCTTCATGTCACCCCAGTAACGGGACAGTCTGGTGCTTGTTGCTCCAGAACAAATGGGACTTGTGGTCCTTCGGCTACTTTCCCCTTCCTTATTTGCTAAAATGTATGTCCCTATGGAGAAGGAGCCTTGTGCAGGTTCACACTTCCAACGGAAAAGACGGATGGGATAATCTGATTTGGGACCCCTTCATGAGCTCCATAGCAGCTACCGTGGCAGCCTCTATGGTATATACGCCCTTGCACTGGAGTGAAGATAACATGGTTTTTAATGATGACAAAGCCATAGGGACAACACAGCATGCCGTTAACATTGTACAGTTGCGGAGATATTGTGTGAAGAGGATACAATGTAACATCATACCTATATAATCATAAGGTCAGAATTGTTACGAAAATCATTATCTCTGTGGTCACTTTTAATAAAGGAGTTATTGACTGTTTCATTTTTGACAAAATGTCTTCTTGCATGTTGCTAACATGGATTTACTTGTAATTACCAGAAGCCCTTAAGAGCTGATCACAGCTGCTAGAAAAATATAATATGTGCTTTTTTAATTTGCACTGATGCTGCCGGGAATTGTATGTATCGCAGGCAGTTAGATGTACGGTGAAACATTAATGCTTAAAGGGCAATTACACAGGATAGTGTAGACCCTATAGTCTGAATGTTACACAGAAGAGAGGGCTATAATATAGGGACAGCTGCGTTGGGCCGCCATTTTTTCTCTTCACTTCCCCCTTACAGAAGTGAATGAAACACAATGCCACAAAGCATAAAGGTCACAATGAAAAGAAGGCATCCCTAATGCAGATTTCATCCATGCATAGATACATTTAGGTTACACTAGGTCTGCCATAGTTGTATCTTTAGATGTAATTGTCGTATAGAATTTAATAGGGCAACCCATAATTATAGAAGCCATTATTTTACAGACGTATGATATTGATGTAGAAGATCATAAAAATACCTCTCGTAACTCACCAGTGATTTTAATGGTGCGTATTCAGCTCATTGATATTGCTGCAGTGCAGTAATTGTATATGCTTCATCAGTGGTAACATTATGGAGGCCTCGTATAGGGTTTTTCATTCCTTCAGAGGGTCAAATATCACTAGACAGCCAAGGCCAGGAGAACAGGAGCAGAGCTACCTGATGTGGTCCCATAAAAGTGACAGTCAGAGTGTCCCAATAGGTGTCAGGCAGAGCGCCCTCTTTAGGTGTCAGGAACCATCTCCACTTGACTACCTTGATCCAATGCAGAAAGTTGCTGTAAATAAGTTAGCCGCTACTTACAGTACCTACCCTTGTACTGCAGGAGGCAGCGTGGAGAAGCTCCACTCTCTTTTGCCTATCAACTTGTAGGAGGAGCAAGAGGTGATCGAGGAGGGGGCTCCAATGGTGTGGCGCTGCACTTGCAGGATAATGTCCCCCTTAACAAAGATGCTCGCAGAAATTCGATCACATGCATGGATGCCTCTAGCCAAAACAGTGGTGTCTCCTTAATGGAGGCAGACCACGCAACTGCTTGGTGGCCATGGGCTGGAGGGCCAAGCCTCCATCCCTACCCTTCCATTCACTCTTCCGTTGTCAGTGGTGTAAATAGAAGAGAGGGGGGGCTCCATAGTAGAGATTAAACTAAGCCCCCCCAATTATGGTGCAGTCTAGAATTTTTAGGCTAGGTTAATTTTACACGTGAGCGATAGATTATTTAAAAAAAAAAAAAGAAAATCACATTTTCAAAATTATATATATTTATTTGCATTGTGCACAGAGAAATAAGTATTTGATCCCCTACCACCCATTAAGAGTTCAGCCTCCTCCAGACCAGTTACACGCTCCAAATCAACTTGGTGCCTGCATTAAAGACAGCTGTCTTACATGGTCACCTGTATAAAAGACTCCTGTCCACAGACTCAATTAATCAGTCTGACTCTAACCTCTACAACATGGGCAAGACCAAAGAGCTTTCTAAGGATGTCAGGGACAAGATCATAGACCTGCACAAGGCTGGAATGGCCTGCAAAACCATAAGTAAGACGCTGGGTGAGAAGGAGACAATTGTTGGTGCAATAGTAAGAAAATGGAAGACATACAAAATGACTGTCAATCGACATCGATCTGGGGCTCCATGCAAAATCTCACCTCGTGGGGTATCCTTGATCCTGAGGAAGGTGAGAGCTCAGCCGAAAACTACACGGGGGGAACTTGTTAATGATCTCAAGGCAGCTGGGACCACAGTCACCAAGAAAACTATTGGTAACACATTACGCCGTAATGGATTAAAATCCTGCAGTGACCGCAAGGTCCCCCTGCTCAAGAAGACACATGTACAGGCCCGTCTGAAGTTTGCAAATGAACATCTGGATGATTCTGAGAGTGATTGGGAGAAGGTGCTGTGGTCAGATGAGACTAAAATTGAGCTCTTTGGCATTAACTCAACTCGCCGTGTTTGGAGGAAGAGAAATGCTGCCTATGACCCAAAGAACACCATCCCCACTGTCAAGCATGGAGGTGGAAACATTATGTTTTGGGGGTGTTTCTCTGCTAAGGGCACAGGACTACTTCACCGCATCAATGGGAGAATGGATGGAGCCATGTACCGTCAAATCCTAAGTGACAACCTGCTTCCCTCCACCAGGACATTAAAAATGGCTCGTGGCTGGGTCTTCCAGCACGACAATGACCCAAAACATACAGCCAAGGCAACACAGGAGTGGCTCAAAAAGAAGCACATTAAGGTCATGGAGTGGCCTAGCCAGTCTCCAGACCTTAATCCCATCGAAAACTTATGGAGGGAGCTGAAGATCCCAGTTGCCAAGCGACAGCCTCGAAATCTTAATGATTTACAGATGATCTGCAAAGAGGAGTGGGCCAAAATTCCATCTAACATGTGTGCAAACCTCATCATCAACTACAAAAAACGTCTGACTGCTGTGCTTGCCAACAAGGGTTTTGCCACCAAGTATTAAGTCTTGTTTGCCAAAGGGATCAAATACTTATTTCTCTGTGCACAATGCAAATAAACATATATAATTTTGACTATGTGATTTTCTGTTTTTTTTTTTTTATATAATCTATTTCTCACTGGTAAAATTAACCTAGCCTAAAAATTCTAGACTGTTCATGTCTTTGACAGTGGGCAAACTTACAAAATCAGCAAGGGATCAAGTACTTATTTCCTTCACTGTACACCCCTGAGTCAAAGTCTTTCTTAGATGGCATGGTAATATTAAGCTAGGAATTATTTTTTTAGACCTTTTTAAGGTATCATATGAAAATCTCAACTAGAAGGTAAAATCTGAAGAACCTGAAAATGAAAGCTCTGCGACACCTCTTTCATTAATCATTTGTCATTTTATTTGCAGCCTCTGTGTACGTCTCTGTGGAATTGGCTGTTTCTTTATGAATTAAAGATTAAAAAAAAAAAAGAAAGAATTCTCCCGTGCTGGTAATGTCTTTAATTCTTCTTACTGCTATCTTTATGCGCATCTTTTAAATATATTTTTTGCATATGCAAATTGCTGCAATGCTTTGAGGTTGGGGGGGGGAAGAAAAACTTGGCTTTCCGTTTGGTATTGACCTTTAAGAAATTGATTGTTGGTGATATGTCTTCCAAATGGATTCTCATTTGTGCTTTGCACGTTTTCGATGTCACAGATCACATTACTGCCAGCTAAACAGACCTTCTTTGCATTCTATTTATACATTTGTCCATCCATATCCATTACCTCATCAGAGCTGTAAGTGTGGAGATAAATGAACACAATTCTCTGGTAGCCGCGGTTTTTTTTCCCATTGCTTTGCGCATCTGAACAATATTTATCAGCCATCATTTTGTCATCTTGGCATCTATGTTATTGCTATTAGGTCTGATCCACCTCCACTGCAGATGCTAAGCATTTATCCTTGCTCTTCTATGTTTTACGGGGATGAACACTGTCTTTTGTGTTCAAGATATCCTTACACTTACAAACACTGGAGGCAACCATTTTTTGGGCAGACTGACTATTTTGACAATTACAGCACATTACATGCTAGAATAGGAACCAATAAGTTTTCTTCTGTAAAGTTGGTAAAAATTTTATTTATCAGACAAATTTACCTAGTTATGGAGAGATAGGGGACTAGGGACTATATCACTGCATAACTAGGCAGATTTATCATTCATGAGTCTGAGAAATATGGCTGATAACCTTTAAGAAAGATGTAATGGTATTAGTTTTAAAGGGGTTTTCCAGTCCTAAGAAATTGATGGCCTTTCCTCAGGAAAGGCCATCAATAGCTGATCGGTGGGGGTCTGACTCCTGGCAACCCTGCCGATCAGCTGATTTGAAGGGGCTGCGGCGCTTATGCGAGCACTGCTTTCCTTGAATTGGAGATGGCTATAATACTGTGAACCACCGCTACAAGTGTGTCGGCAATTCACAGTATGAGCAGGTTGAAATGAAGTGGAAGCAGCCTTTAAGGAGTGGAAAACTGTGCTCCCTCTGTAAAGCAGCTCTTGTAGCGGTCTGTCTCTCTCTCTGTAAAGCAGCTCTTGTAGCGGGCTGTCTCTCTCTATTCAAAGCAGCTCTTGTGGCGGTCTGTCTCTCTCTCTGTAAAGCAGCTCTTGTAGCGGGCTGTCTCTCTCTCTGTAAAGCAGCTCTTGTAGCGGTCTGTCTCTCTCTCTGTAAAGCAGCTCTTGTAGCAGGCTGTCTCTCTCTGTAAAGCAGCTCTTGTAGCGGCCTGTCTCCCTCTCTGTAAAGCAGCTCTTGTAGCGGCCTGTCTCCCTCTCTGTAAAGCAGCTCTTGTAGCGGTCTGTCTCTCTCTCTGTAAAGCAGCTCTTGTAGCAGGCTGTCTCTCTCTGTAAAGCAGCTCTTGTAGCGGTCTGTCTCTCTCTCTGTAAAGCAGCTCTTGTAGCAGGCTGTCTCTCTCTGTAAAGCAGCTCTTGTAGCGGCCTGTCTCTCTCTCTGTAAAGCAGCTCTTGTAGCGGGCTGTCTCTCTCTAAAGCAGCTCTTGTAGCGGGCTGTCTCTCTCTCTGTAAAGCAGCTCTTGTAGCGGTCTGTCTCTCTCTCTGTAAAGCAGCTCTTGTAGCAGGCTGTCTCTCTCTGTAAAGCAGCTCTTGTAGCGGCCTGTCTCTCTCTCTGTAAAGCAGCTCTTGTAGCGGGCTGTCTCTCTCTCTCTAAAGCAGCTCTTGTAGCGGGCTGTCTCTCTCTCTGTAAAGCAGCTCTTGTAGCGGGCTGTCTCTCTCTCTGTAAAGCAGCTCTTGTAGCGGGCTGTCTCTCTCTCTTTAAAGCAGCTCTTGTGGCGGCCTGTCTCTCTCTCTGTAAAGCAGCTCTTGTAGCGGTCTGTCTCTCTCTCTGTAAAGCAGCTCTTGTAGCAGGCTGTCTCAATCTCTGTAAAGCAGCTCTTGTAGCAGGCTGTCTCCCTCTCTGTAAAGCAGCTCTTGTAGCGGCCTGTCTCCCTCTCTGTTAAGCAGCTCTTGTAGCGGGCTGTCTCTCTCTCTGTAAAGCAGCTCTTGTAGCGGGCTGTCTCCCTCTCTGTAAAGCAGCACTTGTAGCAGGCTGTCTCTCTCTGTAAAGCAGCTCTTGTAGCGGGCTGTCTCCCTCTCTGTAAAGCAGCTCTTGTAGTGGGCTGTCTCCCTTTCTGTAAAGCAGCTCTTGTAGCGGGCTGTCTCCCTCTCTGTAAAGCAGCTCTTGTAGCGGTCTGTCTCCCTTTCTGTAAAGCAGCTCTTGTAGCGGGCTGTCTCCCTCTCTGTCTCCCTCTCCAGTCCTAAGAAATTGATGGCCTTTCCTCAGGAAAACCCTGCCGATCAGCTGTTTTGAAGGGGCTGCTGCGCTTATGCGAGCACTGCTTTCCTTGAATGGGAGATGGCTATAATACTGTGAACCACCGCTACAAGTGTGTCGGCAATTCACAGTATGAGCAGGTTGAAATGAAGTGGAAGCAGCCTTTAAGGAGTGGAAAACTGTGCTCCCTCTGTAAAGCAGCTCTTGTAGCGGTCTGTCTCTCTCTCTGTAAAGCAGCTCTTGTAGCGGGCTGTCTCTCTCTCTTTAAAGCAGCTCTTGTGGCGGTCTGTCTCTCTCTCTGTAAAGCAGCTCTTGTAGCGGGCTGTCTCCCTCTCTGTAAAGCAGCTCTTGTAGCGGGCTGTCTCTCTCTCTGTAAAGCAGCTCTTGTAGCAGGCTGTCTCTCTCTGTAAAGCAGCACTTGTAGCAGGCTGTCTCAATCCCTGTAAAGCAGCTCTTGTAGCGGGCTGTCTCCCTCTCTGTAAAGCAGCTCTTGTAGCGGCCTGTCTCCCTCTCTGTAAAGCAGCTCTTGTAGCGGGCTGTCTCTTTCTCTGTAAAGCAGCTCTTGTAGCAGGCTGTCTCTCTCTGTAAAGCAGCTCTTGTAGCAGGCTGTCTCTCTCTCTGTAAAGCAGCTCTTGTAGCAGGCTGTCTCTCTCTGTAAAGCAGCTCTTGTAGCGGGCTGTCTCTCTCTTTGTAAAGCAGCTCTTGTAGCGGGCTGTCTCCCTCTCTGTAAAGCAGCTCTTGTAGCGGGCTGTCTCCCTCTCTGCAAAACAGCTCTGCACACACATGTCGGAACTGGGGCATCTCTACGCATCCGCTTCCCATCCAAGCTGAATCTCCTTCCCGGCCATCCTTACCAATAATCTGTGGCCCTCTGCTGTACAATACAGCATCGTCTTTATGTGTTACAGATACACTTTAAGAGCAATTAAAAGGAAAGCAAACAATAAATACTGTAAATGTTCTTCCACCAGTCTCTGACCTTGGTATAAGGTCTTATCAAGTCTGCAACCATGCTAGGAGAGCTTTCTCAAATCCAATGGACCCCTAAAAACTAGACCTACTCATGGTATTAATCATCAGCAGTGTCAAAAGCATTCCACTGCTCTTGTAAAAGAATATCGGTTACCCAATTGTAAATTTACAGGACCACTTTCTGCATGTCTGGGCCAATCTTATAACAACTGATATCAAGTAAATACCACTAAAAGTACTTGGAGATTATAGGTCGCACTAGACTGCAAATTAATTTCAACACTCTAAATTTAGAGGACAAATCCCCGACCGGTAATATGGTTATGATTCACCATTGTATTTTTGGCTGCGAATATTTCTGTTCTGACCACAGTGCCGGTGAGGGATCGTTTTCCCTTCACTGCCTTCTTTCTGTTTATGCCAAAGCAAAATTTGTGTTGTGATGGTGATTAATAAGAAATATGAGCCACCTGCCCATGTATGTGCTGGTCCTAGCAAAACACTCATTGGAAATTGTATGTATTCCTCCCCGAGGAGATGCTCCTGAGCTGGTTTATTTTCCTTGCATTTTACTAGACAGCAGATATGTTCAGCCTTGATTTTTTCAATGTTTTCTTTTAATGTTGCTTATTGATATGCTAAGTACTGTATATATTTATTCTTATGTTGTGTATCTTGTTGTTATATTCATGTGTGATGTGCTGTAGTGGGAATTGACTATTGGACCAGGTTTACACAGTGTAGTTTTTTTATGCAATTTTTATTTATTTATTTTTTTCCAACAAGTGGATGCAAAAATAGCGTTTATAAGTATAAGGTCATAATCACATAATCAAGTACAGTACAATGGGTCTAAAAACAGGTTTTTTTTCTCTGTTTACAATGATAGATGTATTTGGCAGCTTTTCTGGCCTATCGGTGAATTGGGCTGAGTCTGTTATGTTTCCCCTTACTCCTGGTTATTGCTCCGGACGGAGTCTTCCTGTACCCCTGCAGATCGTTTCCCAATTTACCTACCTGGGGATTAGGGTCTCTCTTAAGGTGTCAAAGTATAGTGAACTCAACCTTAACCCTTTGGTTGTGGCTACTGAGAAGCGTCTTGGTACATGGAAAAACCTCCCTTTGTCACTATATGGCAGGATTGACTTATTTAAAAAGATATACTTACCCAAATGTTTATATTTATTTCGTACCTGTCCAGTTGTGTTACCTAGACGTTTCTTTAAACAGCTTGATGGTATACTGTGATCGTTTTATTGGCAGGGTGGCGTGCCTAGGTTCAGTCTCAGTCTACTGCAGGCCCCTAGGAGAATGGGGGGGATGGCGGCACCAAATCTTCATATGTACTACTTAGCCTCTCAATTAGTGATTGCGTGTTGGTGGATAGACCTAGATCTGAGTAATGCCGCCACTGCACTGGCTGGTGCACTGATGTCCTCCTGTGAGAGTCTTACAAACTTGCTGTATAGATTTAAATCCAATGGGAGCTTGCCACTGCCGCTTCGTACGGTGGTTGTGGCTTGAAGGGCGGTACATGCTCTGATAAAGGTCTCGGAGGTTCCCTCATACTCACCTAGGACTCCACTATGGAATAATCCCTTGTTGTCCCATCTTGAGTTCCTCCCGGGAGCGGTGATGTGGTCCTGGGCTGGGGTCAAATTTCGGGGTCAGGTTTGTAATGCAGACTCTGGCTTTGTATCCTTTTCTGCACTTCAGGATAGCTTTGACATTCCGGGGACGGCCTTTTTCCATTATCTCCAGCTGCGTCATGCTTGGTGTGCCCAATTTGGCTCTATGTCACCTCAGGTGGGTTTCTCTAGGCTGGACGACCTTCTTAGAGTTCCGGCTCTTTCCAAGGTCCTTACCCAGGTCTACACCTTGTTGTCCTCCCTGGGACAAAGACCCTTTGATAAGGCATTTACGCGATGGAGGGGAGATATCCCTGATTTTATGGAGGAGGATTGGAGGAAGGTAGAACTTTCTTTTTTTGACTCGGTTGTAAGTGGAATGGATTTTCTGATACAGTCTCGGTTTTTACATAGGATCTATTACACACCCGTCAGATTCCACAGGATGGGGGCATTGACCTCGCATAGCTGTTTTTGCTGCCAGTTGGATGTGGGTACTTATTTACACTGTGTGTGGGTATGTCCCAGAGTGGCTCCCTTTTGGTCGGAAGTAGTGGAGTTTCTACATGCTCATTATGATTTTCCGCGACTCCTTACACCTCAGATGTGTCTCTTGGGTATTATGAATGAAGTCATACCAAACCATTATGATAAGATATTTTTTCGATTTGTACTTTTCTGTGCTAGGAAGCTTGTGATTATGGCTTGGAAGAATCCGGAAGGTCCGAGTTTGATACACTGGAAGCAATTGGTGAACAAATATATACCTATGTATACCTATGTATCAAAAATTATATCTAAGCAGACGATGTCCAGATAAATTTGGTAAAATTTGGTCACGGTGGTTAGAGACTCTGGAGACTGCGGTTTAGCTGCAGTTTTCATGAGTGGCAGAGGTTCTTGCGGGTGGGAGATTTGGGGCACTAGGATGAATGCGTGTGTATGTAAGGTTGGACTGGGTTGGGACATTGAGCCATGGGAATTTTGTAAATCCTCTATGTGCAATATACTGTATCTGTTCTGAATTGACTCTGTATTCACTGTGATGCTGTCTATCTTAAAGTCTCGTAGTATGTCTAACTTGTATATTTGTACAAGTTTTGAAAATAAAGCCTTTTAAAAAAAAAATGATTTTTTAATTCTGCTGTGGATGTGTCACAGAGTTTGTGACGTGTTTCATCTACTCTATTGGGAGAGGTGAAATCCACTGTAAATATGCATGTAAATACTCTTGTTAATATATGACAATTTATTGCTGATCTTACAGCAGATTTTCACATTGTGTAAATCTAGTGTTTTGCTTCAAGGGTAGAATACTTCAAAATTTTTTTTAATTAACTTTATTAAACGTTTTTTTTTACTTTTTTACTGGTCCCACTAGGGGACTTCACTATGCGATCCTCCGATCGCTATTATAATACACTGCAATACTTTTGTATTGCAGTGTATTACTGCCTGTCCGTTTAAAACGGACAGGCATCTGCTAGGTCATGCCTCCAGCATGACCTAGCAGGCATTCATTACAGGCAGACCTGGGGGCCTTTATTAGGCCCCCGGCTGCCATGGGAGACACAGACACTCGGCGATCTTATCGCCGGGTGTCGGTGGGAGAGAGAGGGAGCTCCCTCCCTCTCTCCAAAACCACTCAGATGCGGTGCTCGCTATTGAGCACCGCATCTGAGGGGTTAAACGGGTGAGATCGATACTAAGATGCCATGCAGAGAGATTAAATTTATGGTGTTTTTTTTACAAGTGTTTAAAAACGCAGAAAAAATAATGTATGTGAAGAAGGCCTGAGGCAACGTTCATCCCTATATTGTTGTGTATGTGTACTATGGTGATCTAAGCTCCTGGTATTGTAGACCTAATATAGATGCTTAAATGTGCCCGCATTATGGCTACCTTAAGTAGCCTATGTCATGCCAATGGCCGTTGGCCGTCAGACTCACTCACCTTCTGACGCCCGCAGCCATGGATCTGCGAGCGCTGGCCCCAGTCTCCTCCTCAGGAGACACCAGCGCTCACTTCCGATCACCTCGGCCGGGTCCCGTATGGTGCGCGCGCACGCTCGTGCCCGCTCTTAAAGGAAAGGTGTCATAATTTTTATTTTATTTTTTATAATATTGCTTTTAGTATGATATTAAAATACATTTTATTTATGTGTGTTCAACTTATTTTTATTTTCTTACTTTTACTTCTCTATGGGGGCTGCCATTTTTTTTTTCATCTCTGTATGTGTCGATTAACGACACATACAGAGATGGAATACGGCACATACATCCCCATAGAGAATGCGAACGGGAGCCGTTCCATTCAATGCAGCGTACGCCATCTGTGTGGGAACGGCGCATGCGCCGCTCCCACACAGACCAAAACTAAGCTCGTTAGCAGAGCGAAATCCGGCGCCATTCTCATGTGGACCGGAAGCTGCTGCTGGACAGTCAGATGACGGCTTCCGGCCATATGTTCAAGGAAGTGAAGACGCAAGGAATAGGAGCGGAGGCGGAGCAGCTAAGTTATGTTTGTGTATGTGATGTGTGTATTATATTCGTTTATGTTCGTGTTATACTGTCTGATTAGCACTGTATCTAATCCTCCTACACTGTTCATTCGTTCAGAAAATGGGATGGCACACAGTGTAGGAGGTTTGAAGATTCAACCCCCTCCTTCTCCTGGCACTAGCCAGAATAAGGGAGGGGGGATTGTGCGAGGACACTAGAGCGAGTGTTTCTACCCCAAATTTGCAGCATAAAACAATGAGGTTGCTTTACCACATTGACCATACTGCAATTTTGGGAACTGCTCCCTCTAGTGACCAGCACATGGAAATGTTATAAATTAGAATCTAATTTATAATATTTCCTGACTTGTGAAAAAATTACAAAAATTAAAACAATGTGTAATCACTTAAATAATAATTAACTAAAAAAAATAAAAATAAATTCTCGCGGCACATTCCCTTTAAAGGGGCTGCGTGCGCACCAGACTTTTATGTTTAATTAGCCCATAGCACCCTGGATTATAAGAAGGGCTCAGCCCCTTCCTTCCACGCTTGAGCATTGTTGTCATACCCTAAGTTTGTCTATGCAAATGGTCTCCTAGTGATTCACAGTTGCCAGTGTTCACTGTTCCTGTATCCTGTATCCAGTACTATCCTGGGCCAGCGCCAAGGCGATACGGCCCAGTGGGTCCACGAACCCAACGTGAAGCACCTGTTAATTTGCACAAAGGACATCACCGGTGGGCAACAGAACCCATTGACCTTAATAGGTTCCGTCATGATGTACGTGGTTTTACCACAAAAAATAATCCAGCTGCGTTATTGTTTCCGAGATTTTCGTCCGGATCTGCGACGGACGCCCCTAACGGAGCCTCCAACCAAGAAGTGAACAGCCCATACATGGGGAGAACCCACAAAATCCATGCAGATGTTACTTTTGTCATAATCTAATCCATGGCTCCAGTGCCACACTTCCAACTGCTAACCAACCACTCCGCTTCATGCCAACTATTCACATAGTATTGGCTGTACATGTATATGTGTGTGTGTGTGTGTGTGTGTGTTTGTGTGAATATATATATATATATATATATATATATATATATATATCTATGAATAAGCAGTATAGTTTATGGAGCAGTACAGAAAAGCAAACGTCTTTATTTTCTGTTTATTTTCTTTGTGCTGCTCAGTCTTATTATCAAGAAATGTTTCCACTTAAAGTGATTCTCCATGTGAATTTATTTTTAGAAATACCTGATTAATTACTCATCCAGCGATGGGGAAAGGCATGGTATGACTGCTGCCAAGCTGCTTTTCTCCTTCTCTACTGTTAGCACATTGCCAATCCAGCTCTAAACTGATCAATTGAGAAATGTCTGACACAGACTGGTTTCTAGGAACATAATGCCTAACAACCACAGTCGTTTCAATGAGGATGTCAGGCAGCACATCCCTAGCAACCAGTATGTCTCAGATTACTCATGCCTTTCTCTATCTCTAAGGATTTGCCATACATTTTTACTGCAGAATTAATTTTTTACAATTTTAGAGCGGAGAACCGTCTGGATGGATATTTTAATTCCACCATGTAATAGTGAAAATCCCTGTGTGGGGGAAAATTACTATTCAAAATGTGCCAAAATTCTGGTGTATACCGCCACATTTATGAACTGTTCTAGACAATTTTTGCACCGTGCTTAACAAGGGGGTATGGATTAGCAAGTAAATGCATGGCTTAGCGGTAAAGGGGGCGTGGGTTATATGCACCGTCGTACACCAAAATTTTGGTACAAAAATTTTGGCACAAAAGATTGGCATAAACTTAGCCATCCAAGAGGTGGTATAAGGAAGAGAAAAGTGTCTAGCACCAAATTTATTATACAGCGTACGCCACTATAATAATAATTTGTGGCATCTTCTGACTGCCTTGTCTAAAACTTATACAGTATTTGTAAACCTGCCCCAATGTTATAAAGGTGCCCATACACATTAGACAAAACTTGTCTGAACCTGATGATTTCTGTGAGATCGGCCAAAAATCTAATGTGTATGGAGGACTCCTGACTCTTTCACGATGGGAAATGTCGGGGGAAAGAAAGCTCAGGCATGTTGGCTTTCAACATGCCCGATTATTTGTTCTCACGGGACATAAGCTGCTGACAGGTGACTGGCAGCAGCTAATTCCCTTCTTGTCATTAAGTTAAACTGGCTCTCTCGACTGATCGTGCAAGTTTATGGTTGAGTCGGAAACGTTTGGCCAACTTTTATTTCATGTGTATGGCCACTTTAAGTTTTGCCCAGAGAATTCCTTTAAGAAAATTGTTGTGTGTTGTCAAGAAACTACTGTACCACATTACTACGCTGGTGCAGCCTTTTCATCCGCTGTTAAAATTAAAAATAATGTTATCATTACATACAATAATTGCGCAAACAAATTGATTTAGTAAAATTGAAGGAAATATTATAATACTACGCTCAGAAGCGCGCCCGGTTTAATACTGTATAAATCCACGGTTGGTAGAGGTGCAGGTGATCTTTCATATACCAGTGTTGCATAATTAATGCAATTCAGAGCATATGAGACACTTGCAAATGAAAGAGCTTTGTTTTCAAAGTCTGTGTGAGCCGTGGCACCCAAGTAAATTAATCGAGGCCCAGGATGGGAGCTTATGGAAATTTGAGCACACATGGGAATTGAGCACACTATGATGGACTGTAAACCATTGCAGTTTGGAGGATTTCTAGACTGCTGACTGTCTTGCTTCCAAAAGTAACATTATTGTTTTAAGCAGGCCGTAGATAAAGTGATAATCAATAGTGATCAGACCTTAAACAACGATTAAGGATAATTGTCATCTCTATGGCTCTAAAAGGATTGATCTCACCAGATGGAAACTTGATACATTGGTCAGAACAAGTATTGGACTTGAAAACAATCTGCAGTAATGCACATGGACAACCATGGGTGTAACTACCAGAATAGCAAGCATTGCAGCTGGTATGGGGCCCAACAGCTAAGGGAGGCCATCTTCACTCAGAGGGGATTGGGAAACTGAGTGGGATTGCATTCCAAATTTTCCTATGAAGCCCCATGGTTGCTTGCTGCATCCCTGTTATTTGCATTATAACTCCACAGCATCACTTTTTGCATGTGACAACACTGCATTGTATCTGTACGGTGACATCATTATGTGTATATTTTTTTCTTATGTTGTGATGTAACTATGTTAAATGCTTTATTGTGTGCATTATCACTGTACTGTGACATCAGTGTATGCATTATTCTGGTGTTGTGACATCACTGTTTTATAATTCTTGTGCTGTAACTTCACTAAGTAGCTAATCTTTACACTGTGACATCACTGTTCGCATAATTCCTGTGCTGTAACTTTAAAGAGTCAATTATCCTTTTACTGTGACATTACTGCACCAGGGGCACATCACATGCCCTGACAGTCCCTCTACAGCAGCATGCATTATTCCCATGATATGACATCACTGTGTTCAGTATCCATGTATTGTGATATTACTGTGAGCATGATGCCTGTGCTTTAACTTCTTTAAGTTCATTATCCCTTTAATGTGATAATACACATGACCCGACAACCCCTCCCCAGCAACACCCCTAATTATCCCTGTTCATTTGGGAATGACAAAGAGAGACAAATAAATGCTAAGCTTTCCATGCAATGAACTTGCTTCTGAAAAATGAATTTTTCTATGAGGCCCCATGGTTACTTGTTACGCCCCTGTTTGTAACAGTGGCAACAACTTAAAGGGGTTGGGCTAAGTTCACACTAGCATTAGTATACGTTTACCTCTCTTCCGTCAGAGGAAGAGAGGATCGAAAGATTAAACGGAAAGCAACGCTTCCGTTAGAATTACCATTGGTTTAAATGGTAATTCTTTTGTTTCAGTTGCTTTCCGTTTGTCTCCGTTCGCTAGGTTTCCATTTTTTTTCACGTAAACAAAAGTTCTGCAGACTGCACTTTTGCTTCCGTCAAAAAAAACAAAACGGAAACCCAATAGTTATTCTAACGTTGCTTACCGTTTAATCTTTTGATCCTCTCTTCCTCTGACGTAAGGGAGGTAAACGTATACTATCCGGGAAGTGAAAATGTTTTCTTAGGTGCTGCAAGTGAAATAAATAAAATAAAAAAGCAATAATTTCCTATCCTTGCCCCCTGCGATCCAGCCCTGTCGGTCCGGTGGCACTCCCGGTGGTTGTTTACATGCACGTAGCATGTGACTGCTACAGCTAATCAGAGGTCTCCTCGTGGGGCTCAGCGGTCATAGGTTGTATTTCTGGCATTATGCCAGAAATACGATTCATCACCAGAGATCCCCGCTGAGCCCTCTGATTGTCTGTGGTTACATGCTACATACATGTAAGCAACCACCAGGGGCTGCCGCCAGAGCGACAGAGCTTTATCGCCGGGGGCAAGGATAGGAAATTATTGCTTTTTTGTTTTATTTATTTCATTTGCAGCCACTAAGATCCCGGATAACCCCTTTAACAGATGTTAATCATTCTCATAATCTCTCTGTATCCTTCTGAGATGGAATTCAGAACCCCATTAACAAGTGTTTTATGAATAATGTGAATAATATTTGAACTCTCTATATGTTCAAGTTTGAGCACCATTTTAGTTTACATATAGAATTGATCCACAATGCTTCGAGGGAAAATACCTCCATAATACTACGCCTGTCAGATTTATATGGACTATAACAGAAAAATGCCCTCATATGCCTTAGTAGAAAATTGGAGGCATACTGATGTACAGTATGGCCATGTAGAAGTCCATGTGCAATCTGTTACAAAGTTGAGTACGATGGTGATACATTGCATTACTTATAATATACTAAGGATATTTATCATGTATTTTCCTTAGCTAACAACAGGTATCACAAAACGTACATCCACAGGTCAAAAGGAATATCCTCCACAAGGGAGGTACTAGCTGTTTTTATTCGCTTTGCCGTGGAATATCTGACCCGTCCAATGCCAACCAATGTAATCCTTTTTTTTTTTTTTCCCCTTCACCTTTCTTCTCCCAGATGGGTGGTTTAGGTATAAAAACAACATAAAAAATAGACAATATTTTGTTATATTAGTATGTCCTATTTAATATCCGTGTATCTTTTTGGTTACATGTTGAAAAATAAATAAATAGATGATTTAATTAAAAAAAAATGCTGCATGTTACTTTTTAAAAAATGTGTCTATTGTCTTATTCTTCTATTATTTTATTTAGCAGTCTTTATTTATATAGTCTCCACATACTACACAAAGCTGTATACAGACTGTATTCATTTACATCCACATCTGCCCCCTGAAGAGCTTACAATCACATTTTCCAACCCCCAGCGAGCCCCATGTAGATATTGGCATGGTTGGATTTAAATCTATAGAGTCCTCAGTGCCACCTTGTGACCAGGGCACAATGCACAGCAGCCTTTTGGGTTACTTTGGGTTGCTATCTGTATCTTTCTCTGCAGTAGTCGGTGGTAGACTGGTGACGGCAATGAAAATCTGTATAGAAATGGACTTGAACAATCTAGAAAGCATATCGTGATGTGAATATTCATATACACAAGTCTTTCATTAGCAAACACTGCTTTCCTTCAGTACATCAGAGCGTTACAGCATGATGCAGGGAGGTCGAAATAATCTGCCTTGTTTTTAGGTTGCTAAATAATAGCAGAGAATCTGGTACAAGATAACATACTGCCAATATGGAAGCCGGAAATCACAATAGTGTACAGTATATATACAAGGATTAATTATACATAAAACACAAAATCAACTCAAATATTTTATAGTCTCAACTTAATCAGTCTCATGTTGTATTTTTGCATGCAAAAACAGCACAAAATTTGCACCGTGTGAACAAACCCTTTAGAGTTTTTGTCAAAAGCTTTCCAACAATATAAAAAAGCTTCATATCACATGTTTATATATTTTTTGCAATGGCTTCGCTGTGATTAGTCGGGACAATTTTTTGAAAAACATTTTTAGAAACATTTCTAGAACTGCTTCTATAAAAACGACATTGCGGTACCGCATGTAAAAACTGTGATCGTGTTTTTTAAATATGGTCAGTCCCACTTGGGGGGGGGGCATCTCAAAAACATCAGATATAGGGCATGCTGGGGTAAGGAAAAAAAATAACATGTCAGAAAAATCTTATTCAATTCTATGTAAGACTGTGTGGTTATTTTGTATATGAGATCACAGATATAAACCATGTGGGAACCTGTGCAAATCGTCTTACCCATAGGGCTCATATACATGGCCGTATTATGAATCTGTAATATGTTAGCTTATAGCCTGCTAGGGTAGAACCTGTACAGAGGCATATAGAGGTTTTTTGTATCCTTGAGAAAAAATGTGGCATAATCTGATACTTATAATTTATGTGCATTCCCTCCAATGCCAGACATTGTACAGCTGAAGTCATTGTCCGTCCCCAACCTGATGTAGCAAGTAGGTGAACGTGTCGGCAGGGTCAGACTGGCTTATCAGCGGATCCACAGATCAACTCTAAAGGGCCTTTTACACTCGCCAATTATCGGGCAAAGAACGCTCGTTCCCGATAATTGCCCTGTGCAAACGATCGTTGATCAGCTGATCATATCGTTTTCAAATCTCAAAATATCATTTTTGGCAGCACATCTCCCTGTGTAAACAGGTAGACGCGCTGCCGACATGATAGAAATGTATAGGGACGAGCGGTCGGAGTAACGAGCGCTCATCCCTCCCTATACATAGCTCATTGTAAAAGGAGCAAACGAGCGCCGATCAACGAGCTGTCTCATTGATTGGTGCTCGTTGCATCGGCCAAAATTTGCCGATGTAAAAGTACCTTTACGGTGGTTGTACATGGACAGTGTTTATCACTAATACAGTTTGTCGATTGGTGGTCATTTGCTCCATTCAAATGGAGCAATGATTGTTGCTATGATCGCTCGTCCCCATGCATTTCCATCATGTCGGCAGTACATCTCCCTGTTTACACAGGAATATGTGCTGCCGACTAGCGACCATTTTTTTGGGCCACATAAAAGGATGCGATCAGCCGTTTGCTCGTTCACCTGATCATTGGCCCCTGTAAAAGGACCTTAAGCCCATGTGATCCAGCAGTGGGTAGTTGTAGTTGGTGGGATTCTCTCTATGGTGTTGTTTCAATCCATATTTCATGCACTGCCCCTTCAGGCCCTGTACTTGGAATAACGCGAGACGGCTATGTATAGATAATCAAAATAACTCAGATATAGTTATGTAGTATATTAAATTACTTTCCATAGAGGATATTTTAGGAACATATGTATATTTACAGGTGATATTATATTATATATTATGTATAATGCCACTGATTGCTAGTGAACAGACAGACTGCATTCTGTGTCATAGGGCAGTTATTCTTTTAGCATGCAGGTGGCGCTGTTGCTGACATCAAATCTACTTTATGGTGTGAAGCAAACAATTTATCCTACTGGAATTAGCAAGACAGGGTGTATAAATACTTGTTTTCTGTGCATTATCTCCATGTATTTCCCCTTTACAAAAGGAAGTCTCTACTAAAATAATGTTTTCTTTTACTTTACTTTTTATCTCTGCAAAAAATGTCAGTATTGTATTTAATTTAACTGGAATATCTAGAATCACTGACTTTGAGACTCCCTATAATGTCTTGTTAGGCCTTTCAATGCAGACAGTAGTCCCCAGCCAAGCCAGATAAAAATAGGCCTTTCTGTTCTTCTCCCGGTAGGTTGTGTTATTATCATTTAATCGTTAACTGGGATGTGATCAGAGCTCTATGAGATTCCAGATAATTAAGTAGCAAGGGCCTCTGCGTTAATGCTGCTCAGATACTCTCAGTGTTTTCTGTGTCTTTGTTTTCTTCTCCTGACCATTGTGACCACCATCCCCCATGCTTTACGTTTTAGCAGAATGCATTTGAAGATATCATTAGTGCATCCCCTATGCTATACATTGTGTGATTGATTATCATGTTTTATGCTCATTTATAGTAAAATACTACAGCTAAAACACTAAAAACTAAATAGTACAATGCTTATTAGCTCATCTTTGGCAAAAGGAGTGCGGTCCCCATCTTGGGATCCTTTCATATTGGCTAAAGGTTAGAGCTACATCCATTGTAGTTCCTGGCCCTAGAAAACCACAGGGTACCCATTAAAGATAATGGACGTGATGGACACACATTTGTTGCAACGGGCGTCCTGTTATACTTTGTTTTCCTTTCCCTGGGACTGTAGGGAAAATGAGAATTGAACACAGCTGTCAGGTTTGACTACAGGCTAAAAATAATCTCATGGTGCTAGTATAGGCACCAATTTTAGGCCAAAAAGTAGGGGCCCATAACCCCTTGGTCCATTAAAGCCCTCTATAAAGTTCTAAGTGCTCCCCAAATGCATTTTATTTATCCAAATCGTGTGTATCATGGCTATGGTGGTTGATAAGGAGCCCATTACCTTTAGTGCCCTGGGGACCCAGATCAATTTTAGTCTAACACTACCAAAAAGGATTTTCCTGTCTTAAGGGCCTATTACACCGGCCGATAATCGGCTGGCGCAACGAGCGCCGATCAACATCGTTGATCGGCGCTCGTTTGCTCCTGTCACACGGAGCTATGGATAGGTACGTGCGGTCGTTACTCCGATCGCTCGTCCCCATACATTATTATCATGTCGGCAGCGCGTCTCCCTGTTTACACGGGGGGGGGGGGATGTGCTGACGACAACGATAATATTTTACATTTTTTTAAAAATAAGATGAGCAGATGATGGAGCGTTTGCTCGTTCATCTGCTGATCGCTGACCTGTTTACACAGGGCAATTATCTGCAACGAGCGTTATATGAACACTCGTCTGCCCGATAATCGCCCAGTGTACAGCCAAACAATCTTTGCCAACAGTTAAAAAGTTAATCACGCCGTCAAAAGTGTGTTTCTGCTGATGACCATTACCAGTAGGATTGTAACATGAGTGGTTAGCGGCAGAGAAGACTTCATTATGGCCACTGGAAGAAAAACTCTTCTCATGCAGAAACATATCTTTATTTGAAAATGTTAAGCTTAGATGAACGTCCTCATGATTAAATAAAAAATGATTGATCAGGACTCTCGAAAGATTGTTACCTGTGGGAACCCAGCATTACGATCCATACACATGGCAAAGCCGTGGGCACAGACCATGTAGTCCCTACGAGTCTGGACCTATAGGCACTGTGTGTGCTGCTGTATATTACCACCATATTCTCCACATTGCTTCTAGAAGAGATTACCTCCGTAACATGGCATGCATTGGTATAGACCACAATTCTTTTTCAGTCGGTCTCTGTATTGGCCCTGAAACGTTTGTGGATGTCACATTATGAATCCATACCACATGGGCCCTATTGCATGACCCCATCCCGTGTTTTGCTACAGACTTTAGAATAATGCTGTAAAAATTGCTGTAATATTAACCGTATCCATCGAAGAGAGATGTTTTTTGACCTGCTACAAAAATTTCCTCCAATAGTGTCATAAGCTGCCTGTAAAAAGTACCCAAACAAACAAATTATCGTAACGTCGTCGCCTATAAACCCAGCCGTAATGTATCTGAAGCAGATTTGCGTAACCCGAGCTGCCCCTGGCACGTCAAATACACAAGTGCAGACAGAAGGCAAAGATACGGGGCTGTAAAACACACCCAATTACTATCTGAGTGGCTTGGTCCTGTGTGTGAGTCTATACCCTGTGCACACAGACTGTAGCCATTGTCTGGCTGTATCCTGAATACACCTTCCTGCTGCGAGAGCCTCTAACATTTTCTTTTCCTTTTTTTTTTTCTGTTCTTTTAGCTAAATAAAACGGTGCAATGTATGAAAACTGCCCACTTCACCGGCGCGCCCGTGTAGCAGAGTTGTGCTGATGCGAGCACTATCCCTTTGCAGCTAATCCTACTGCTCCACCTGCCTTTCAGTCTGTTTACCAGGAAATCAAGATGTGTAAACTGCAGGAAGCACTATTTGACCCTCATCCGACAGTGTCTCATTACAATAATTGCTAATCTCTGAATAAGACAGCCATGTTCTGAGTGAGAGAGAGACACAGGCAGGGAGATACAAGAAGCGGATTGCATTAAATGCATACTTGTTGTGCAAACAAGCAGATCATTGTCAATGGCTTCTGCTCTCATGCATTTAATATAACGCTCTCTGAGACATCTGCTGACCTCTGGGGTCAGGAAAAGCAGGACATCATAATAATATGTTCTTTCATCCTTCCTTCCTAACTGAAGACCTCTCTCGCCTTGTTGTGGAGTGCTCACCCTGCTCAGTCATGGCTACTTCCTGAATAATCCACTGGCCACAGTAAGCACCCGAAATATATTTTTCCATATAGGGGGGGGGGGGGATTTGTGATTTTCTTCTTTATCATTCGCGACTGGAATGTTTTTGTTGTAGTTTAAAGGGAATCGACGTGTATTGTCTAGTGCGGTGGACTACGATACTTTCTCTTAATAGAATGAAAGTTTTAGATTTTTTGTTCTTGACTATAGAATTCTGCGAAATTTGTTTTTGTTAGATTTTGATGTAATTTTTGTGATGTTTTACTGATGTTTTACCTAATTCTATTATCGAATTATTTCCTCTAATTCAACGTTAAGAGAATATGAGGTACCAGATTATTACATATTCTGTATTATGGGACTTTCTACAAAAAGTACACTTTGTTATGTTATGGGTCACCCTGCCAGAAGCTGATTGAGGGGGGGGGGGGGGAGTGAACTTTCTGCTGTGAACCTCCCCAGTCAGCTGCTTCCGGCAGGGGAGCTACAATGTTCATCTTAAAGGGGTTGTTCAGAATAACATGGCTGCTCTTATTCCTAAAACAGTGCCATGCCTGTCCACAGGTTGTGTGTGGTATTGCAGCTCAGCCCCATACACTTCAATAGAGCTGAGCTGTAATACCAGACACAACCCATGGACAGGTGTGGCGCTGTTTTTAGAAGAGGATAACCATTTTTTTTTAATCCTGTACAACACCTTTAATGTAGTTCAGTTTAAAAGTTTTTTTTTCTGGGATTTAAAACTGTTGGTGCATTTTTTTTTTTTTTGCCACAATTACCACCGAATTGCAGCAAAACCCAGAAAACGTACGGTTTTTCTGCAATTTTGTGATAGTCATGGCAAAAAACACACTGCAACCACTGCGTGAGAACCCAGCCTAAATGTAGAAGTGGTCATGCATTCGCATGCTCTTTTCATTCTTTTCTATGGGAGCAAGCGCTGTTCGTCCGTTTCCGTAACTCCCATCGAACAGAATGGAAAGAGCCGCGCGCATGCATGACCGCTTCTACACTAATTCTCCACCTCATCTGGACCACCATTCTCAATGTAGCTGCGGGACCCAGAGCTGGGACCCACATATATTTCAGACATTTATGGCATATCCTGTGGATATGCCTTTAATGTTTGAGATAGGAATAACCCTTTAATTTATCCCTAAACCCGACATATCCCGAGATATATGGTGAGAGATCTTAAACAAACATGTAAAAAAAAAGGTATACTTTTGTCGGATGTCCTGAGAGGAGTCAGGGGTAGCGACCTCGGCTTCAGCTGAGCACTGAGCATGTGCAGGAAGCCGTTGGACTCATCCCAGGACTCTTCTCTGGTAATTTACATACAACGCACGCTGTAGTATATCTTATTTTTTGCCCAAATGCTAAAACAGACCTCTTTAAATGTGGCATGTTTAGGACCCTAAACCCCAGCAGTGTAGTGGCATACGGGTGGTGGCTTAGTGTCCTAAAATCTAGTGACCGGTTCCCTTTAAATTCACTCAGAAGAAAATCACCATTGACCAATACTCTTTTAGTGTAAGGACCAGATCAAATAGCTCCCCACATCTCATCTTCCTGTGACTGTGAGATGGGGAAATAGAAAGTTAATTGCCGCCACATTTGAATATTCAGGTTTTGCATTTTAAATTTGTAAGTTGTCCACTTTAATGTCAGCTCTGAGGTGATGTCACTTAGTGATGTCACTGCCCCTTAGTGTTTTGATTGGCTACATCATTAACTTTGTTAACTTCAAACCGCAGACTGTGAGCTGCTGTTGTGTGGAGTATTTTCTTCGGACACATTTTAATATAAATGGACTATCATTAAAGATAGAGGGAACCGTCTTGCCGTGAATTTGGGACTTTTGATATTTATTTATTTTTAACTATAATTACTTCACACATTGCAGGTAAAAGCCCCATGTACTCTACAGAACGGTGTGCACGGTGGCCTTACAACTCCCCAGTGGGGAGACGTACAGACTCTGTGTGCTGCCGAACAGGCTCCATCAGTGAAAATACCTCCGCTATATGGCATTTGAAACAAACAAAAGTACACTTAGGCCCCATTCACCTCTATGGATGCCATATTATGGCTCCGTACAAAACAGGCGTAATAAATTAGTGTACAGGAGTTTTAGGGTCTGTTCATTACTATCTTGGCTTCCATTCAAAAATATATAAAATAAGACCTCACTTAAGTTATTTTCTATACATTTCTTCAGCAAATATTGCTTTGTTTAAAAATGTTTTCAAGATATTGCAGTTGAACCTCCTGAGATCTGCGCTGCACGCTGTGTAGAAACTGAGAAGAGTGTGCGCTATGAACATGATATACGTCCGTGCAACGCGCGTGATTTTCAAGCGCCTCGCACGGACCTATATTAGTCTATGGGGCCTTGCAGACAGTCCGTGATTCTTACGCAGCGGGTGTCCACTGTGTAAAGCTCACGACATGTCCTATATTTCTGCGTTCTCGCGCATCACGCACCCATTGTAGTCAATGGGTGCGTGAAAATCACACGCACCACACGGAAGCACTTCCGTGGGATGCGCGTGATTTGCGCAACAGCAGTCAAAAGTACATCACGTGCTTTTCTGTTTACAAACATACAAACAGAGTGTCATAATGATGGCAGCCGCGCATCATATGGTGATGACACACGGAGCTGTTATGTACCTTTTGCGCGTGCAAAACCCCCGCGTTTTTTGCGCGCGCAAAACGCACACGCTCGTGTAAATCCGCCCATAAAGGAATTGTCCGGTTTCAGCAAATGTATGTTATTTTTTTGTATAATAAAAAGTTATACAATTTTCAAATATGCTTTCTGTATTGATTCCTCATGATTTTCAAGATCTCGGCTTGTTGTTATTCAGTAAGAACCTTCATTGTTTACTTCCAGTGGATACAATATTGTCCATGGTCATGTGATGTACACACAGGTGCTGGGATCGTTAGAAGACACAGCTCTGATACACATACTGTAACTGTAATGATCCCAGCATCTGTGTGTCCATAACACGACCATATAGCGATCCCAGCACCTGTGTGTCCATCACATGACCGTGTAACGATCCCAGCACCTGTGTGTCCATCACATGACCGTGTAACGATCCCAGCACCTGTGTGTCCTTCACATGACCGTGTAATGATCCCAGCACCTGTGTGTCCATAACATGACCATATAGCAATCCCAGCACCTGTGTGTCCATCACATGACCGTGTAACGATCCCAGCACCTGTGTGTCCATCACCTGTGTGTCCATCACAATGTAAGTTTCTGCTTGTTGTGATTCAGTAGGAACATTCATTGTTTACTTCCAGTAGTGTATCCACTGGAAGCAAACAATGAATGTTCTTACTGAATCACAACAAGCAGAGATTTTGAAAACCGTGAGGAATTAATAGAGAAAGTATATTAGGAAATTGTATAACTTTTAATTATACAAAAAAAAACAACACATTAATTTGCTGAAACTGGACAACCCCTTTAAACTATTTCTGCACATCATGCAGCACAAACCTCAGGATTTCAGCTGCAATATATTTAAAATGGAATCAAATCCTCTGATTAAATATATTAAAGACGTCCTTATCAATGTAAGTCTTGTTTTATTTTATTTTTAGGTGGGAGGAGGTGCACTTTTAGTACAGTCATATATATGAGTTGTAGCAATTGCAATAGCAGTGTCACCATTTCCTGTTACATTTAATGACATCATTATTCACCCACATTAACAATATGTGCACACTGTTACGCCACTCCTAAAGCTTGTTCATGTATAGGTTTTTCACATAATACATTTCTCATCGGAAACCTCTTGTAAACGATAAAATATTTGGCAAAGATTATTGATTTCTAGGGCAGACATTGCACAAAAGTTACAAAGTCAGCTCTGTAATCTACATTATTAGGATGGACGACAGATGGGAAGACACCGGTAGGTTGGGGCCCTCTTACAGATTTGCATTTGGCCCAAGAGCTTCAGGTTAAGCCTCTGCTTGGCCTTCAGAATAATGGTATATGGGATTTCTTTGTGGGAAAACTACAGGTAGCACCTTGGTGGTCCAGGAAGAGTATCGGTGGAACTGCACGGTTCTGGTTTTAGGAGTGGTAGTGCAGTTTACTGGAAGGACCGGTGCTCCGGGGCCATGTACTATGCTGGTTCAAGGGATTTTCCTTAAATGCTACTTCCTTTTATAAGAAATAAGGGGCTTCAATGCAAAACTATTTAAAGGGAGACAAAAAGTTAAATAATTTACTAGCAAGTGGTTTTAACGAAGACCTGTCTCTAGGTCATATAAGTTGAACTGGTTAACTGGCCTGAATAGCGCTGTCTACCTGATTCCAGCACTGTTTTTCTTTTTTTTTTCTTGGATCCCCCTTTCCAGAGATATGGCCACTGTTGTGTTGGCTCCCTCTATGCTAATTTGCTGTAGTTAGCCAACAGGGTGGAGCTAGCTTCCCTGCCTCTGATGCTGACCAATCAGCGTGAGGCATCTTTAGGGTAGTTCATTCCCTGTTGGCTAACTACAGCAAATTAGCACATAGGGAGCCAACACAACAGTGGGCCATATCTCTGGAACATGGGGTCCAGGAAAAAAAACAGTCAGTAAACCAGTTGAACTTATATGACATAGTGACAGGTCCTCTTTAATATTATAAGTGGATTGGATGATACTACTTTTACACTTGGTACTGACCACCGGTTCTTCTGAAATTTTTCTGTTTATACACACATAGATAAAATGGTGTATAATATTTATGGAAGTGTCATATTGTACAAAAAAAATAAAAAATTTCCTTTGTCGCTGGCATGGAAAGAAGGTGTCCAGTTAAAATGTTCAAACTTTACAGATGCATCAAATTAAATGTCATTTATTTACCACAGCAAGTGTGGAAGTAATGATATTAACCCCTTTACAAACTTAAAGCAGATCTATCATCATACTATTCTGTATTACGTAAGGACAGCATAGTATGGGGACAGGTCTGCTCTACTATTAGCCCAAACGGCACGAGCCTGATAAAGAATACAGCGTATTCACAGTCAGAGTGCTCGGTATTTATGAGTGTATCGCTCCTCCCGCTTCTCCCACCAGTGACTGACCGGCTGCCGTCATATCTATGACTCGGCTGTAATCTTTATACGGTTCTATTAGCTAATTAGCCAAGCGCCGCTCCTTGTTAGCGACTCTCTGCTCTGCGTCATACAGGTGGGTCCTGAGCGAGAGATCCCACTCTATGATGTCGGAAAGGGGTTGTCTTAGTGAAATAACCCCTTTAAAGTTAGAGAGCTTTGACCAGTCGTTATCCAAGGTCAGTTCTTGACCATCGGAAGACAATGGGGGGAATATATTAAGATTATAATTTCAGACGCCAGTTTTAGGCTTCGTTCACATATCCATCAGGGCTCTATTCTGACGTTCCGTTGGAGCTTTCCGTCAGAATCGAGCCCTGACTGAAACAATGGTTTCCAATGGTTTCCGTTTGTTTCAGTCAGGGCTCCATTCTGACGGAAAGCTCAGACGGAACGTGCACGCCTCTTAATGTATTCGGTGCATTTTTGACTGTCCGTGCGATAGAAATGCAAATCTACGCCTGCTATGAACAGCTTTAGAATTGCGCCATAACTTACACCAGCTTTTGGCGTAACTTATGATAAATCTGTAGTTCTATCAGTGGCCCCGCCAACCCTTTGGCTAAATCAGTTCCTTGTCTCGCCACTTTCAGAAAGTGGCAAGAAAATTGAAAAGTCACAAATTTTAGCGCAAAATGTGCTACTTTTTTACACCACAAAACTGGCGTAAACCTCTTAAAGTGTATGTAAATTCTGAAAAAAAAATCTGATTTCTTTACAAAATGTAAATTTATAAAATGTTCGCAAAATCTCAGTATAGCTAAAGATGAATGAATGAAGGCAATACAATTTTTTTTTTATTATTCATGTTTTTCCACTCTAGTTTCTATTGATCAGTATCAATATATCCAAATATTTGTAAATATGTCAGCTCCTTTTGAATTTTTTTGTAAGTGCGATATGTTGTGCTGTAGCGCAGAAATATTTTACCAACCATTACCAAATATATTTTAATGGGTTTTATTTTTCAGTGCTTTTGGGCTGAAAATAACACTATAATTATTTTCATAGGAGAAAGAATAAAAATTCTCCTCTTGATTTCATTTCTGTAACCTTCGCCTTAATGTTTTCATCTAATTAGTGGTTACAGTGAATTTTAATGGTTCAGAGCTGCCGATTTATTTTATCTCACGTTTCTATGTTGCTTACACTTATAATTACTCCATATTTAATCTGCCCACTTTGCTGTTCAGCTTTTAATTTAATAAAGCAACCTAAGGATTTTTTTTTTTTCATGAAGCCTATAATGTTTCATGGCTGCACAATGTCTCCTGAGGTCATATTTGTGACATTGTTATACTATATTTAATTTATTATATTCTGTAGCATTTGGTGTTCTGAGTCTTAAATCATTTGTGGTAGCTATCGAATAACAAGACATATAGAGCTCAGAGTTATAGCGGTTACATTGCACCTTATTGCCAGAAGGTTGTGTACCATATATTTAATGGAAAGTATCATCATTTTCTTGAGTTTTAGCTTCAAGGGGAAATGGATACTTTTGATTCTGCTTGACCTTTTAATGGGGTGGGGTGAAAATATTTAAGAACAAAAGTACCCCCATATGGTGGCAGGATATGCTGACTATGCTCCATCTCATCCATAATTAATATAAATGAAATATCAAATATCTAAATTCATATTTTGTGTATATTTGTTGATGTTTTATGATGTTTTATGTTTCAATCATTTTTTATAAAAAAAAGTTTTGAAAAGGTTATATCAAACAGGCAAAATATCAAGAACATTTTTGGGTATTGTAAGACAATAATAGAACAATTGCTACTACAACAGAACAGTTATATGGTCTGACAGAATACATTATAGTAAGGTAAAGCATAGGAGTCGGTCATAAGCTAGATGTGTAATCAAACCATTGGTCTTACTATTGTCACATCACGTGGGGAATGAGAACCTACAGCCAGGGCAATCAAAACGAAATTAATGGACTAAATTATAGTCCCATTTGCCTGAATCAAAATTTTACGGTAGTTCAAAAGAGCATGCCCCTATGATCTGGCCCGCCAAACTTAATTTGATCTCATTACAATCAATCAGCCAACAAGTTTGACCTGCCTAGGATAAGCCTAGTCTTGACAAAATGTACTTCTTGGGATAAGAAGGTTTTAAACCAAGGATGGACTGAGAGGGATTTTTACCCACCTGGGCAATAATGGTCATTGGCTTCTTATCAATCACCATAGATATGATGCATTTTAGAAGCATTTATCTAATTTATATAGTGCATATTTTGCAGACCCAGCACTATAACTCTTAGATAGATAGTTAGATAGATAGAAAGAAGACTTTAAAAATGTGCTTGCCTATAGCAGAAACACCAGCCATCTATGTCTATAATACTAACGATTCTCACGTACATCTTTTCCTTCCAACGATTTATTGTAGAGGCCTATGGCAGTTGGCAGAAATGGCAGCAGATTGCACTGCTTCACGCAACGTAACTGTACAAATCTATGGCAAAAAGTGCTACGCTGTGCCTCGGCCACTTCAAAAAATGGATGAGAGTCATTCTCAATTATCGCTCTGAACCGTGACAGTGTCCTAGTCTCAACCAAGTGCTAGATCTGCCTGAGGGGCTGTGGGCCCCTTCTGACCCTGGACCCTCAGCCCTGCTTAGATGTCCAAATGGTCAGTAGTTAGATCATTATTTTTCAAAGAAGTTTCTCAATAATTTTGGGTTACGTTAATAATTACCAGATTAAAAAAATGAAAGGAAGGGTTCACCTTTAATAGACCAGCAATTCCTTTCGGTGCAAATATTTTTTAAAAGGGTTATCTAAACATAAGTAATGTGGGAAAGGAGTCTCCATATTGCTAAAAATAACAAAATGTACTATAGTCACCCTTTACAATGCCTGCAGTGCCCTCGATTCATGTTCCCACACCTGACGGTTCTTTTTAAAGGGTAACTAAACGTTTGACAAACTTCTGACATGTCATAGTCACATGTCAGAAGTTTTGATTGGTGGGGGTGCGAGCACTGAGACCCCCACCAATTGCTTAAACGAAGCTGCAGAAGCGCTCGTGTGAGCGCTCAGCCGCTTCATTTCTGTTCGGCTTTTTCCGGAAAGCCGATGTATCGGAGTGCGGGCTCATAGACTTTCTATTGAGCCCATACTTTGATACATTGATTTCCGGAAAAAGCCGAACAGACACAAAGCGGCTTAGCGCCCACATGGGCACTTCTGCCACTTCGTTTTAGAGAAATTGGTGGGGGTCTCAGTGCTTGGACCCCCACCAATCAAAACCTCTGACGTGACTATGACATGTCAGAAGTTTGTCAAACATTAAGTTACCCTTTAACTTCTGTGCCACATTGACATCCCGTCACTTCACCGTTGCAGTCAGATATTGGCTTAGGAGCGACATGACCTCAGTTGGTATGTTTTATTAAAGGTTGGACAACCCCTTTAAAATGGGCAGCTGGTGCTATAGTGTCATGGACATTTACGTCTGCTTGCTTTCCTTTCTTCCACTTTCCTCTCCATAGTAACAAGCAGAAATATCTAGTTAGTAACACATGGTAAATAAACATACTTTGCACACTGTATATTTGCGAAAATGTCAGGAATTTGGCAAAGAAAGGTATCGTTCTGAAGCAGTCCTATAGAAAACAAAAGCACAATTCTAGACAAGGAATGTGAAGAATTAGAAAACTTGCGTTTAGATTATTTTTTTTCTCTCAAAGCAATTATTAAGACACTTAAAGGCGTTGTATAGGATTAGGAAATAGTTTCCACTTTCTTCCAAAAACTGTGCCACAGCTGTCCACAGGTTGTGTGTGGTATTGTAGCTCAGCCTTCTTCACTTCAATGTAGCTGAGCTGCAATACCAGGCACAACCCATGGACAGAAGTGGTGCTGTTTCTGGAAGAAAGCAGCCATGTTTTTCAAATCTTGTACAACCCCTGTAATTGCTATCGATATGCTAAGTGCAAATGGACTTTTTGTGATATTCATTCAGATATATATGAGGTTTGTCTTATGCATGGACTTTATCTTGTTTAAATACTATAACTTTTCGGAAAGTTACATGGTGGTGACCAACCAATATCATTCCTCCTTCAAAATTGCTATTTGAATGGATTCCATAAACAGTTGAACTTCGCCTTTTTTGCAAATCTAGGTCATGGTGGTCTAACCGTGTGATATGCTGGACAAATTAGACTGGCCATTGTAGCTGGGTCCCATAGGAACTGTTGGTGGACCGTCACCTTCATACTGCATTTTTGGATAAACCAAATACTTTCATGTAAATGTCTTATTAATTTTAGAAGTTGTTCAGTTTAGATTTTTTGGGGTAATTACCATTAAAATGTTTTTCAATTATTGTTTTTTCATATATATTAATTCTTAGAATTGTGGATGTTGGTCAAGGACCTGCATTATTGGCACCTTCTTATCTAGCAACCGTTGGTGATTATGCCAAAGCCAGAATAATGATAAGCAACCTGGGAAGATCTTTATCCATCGATCTATCAAAATTATTCACAAAATTAAGAAAACAATAGTAATGTTTGGGCAGTTGGCCACTGACTCGAACATGTTGCCCAGCTCCACAATGTTCCTAAAGTTTCTTATTTCAGACCTAAAAGAGTATCCAGGACTGTCTTCACTGTTGCTGTTGATGCGCTGAATGTGTGAATCCAGAATTATTTAGCATAACTGTACCTGACATTATTGTTAGAAGGATTATCAGGATGTTAGTAAGACAAAATACATTGAAGATAAAGAATAAAAATATGTTAGATAAAGATACATCTCTAAATCGGGTGATTTGCCTGTGTTATGCCTACAGCACTGAGATTAACCATTGTGACGTGTGGGTAGGTCTACGTATACATCCAAAAATGTCAAGATGCATTGTGAAGGTGGTTATGATGTTTTATAAATCCTATAAAGTCAGTGACTTGAGACTAAAAGAAAATTAATGTATTAAGAAAGAGTCTATTAATATTAATAATGGTGATGGATTGGTGGTTAACCCTTCTGCCTTACTGATTTGGATCCCTGGTATTGAATCTGCCTGAAGTTATATGTCCTTCTTGTGTTTGCGTGTGTTTTCTCCGAGTGCCCTGGGTTCTTCCTACTCTAAAAATTTACTGACAGGATATTTAGCTTTGTGTGAATTTGTCCCACAACTCCCTCCCTGCACATTGCCGTATAACGGTTTTGGGAAAATCTCTCCTGATCCAACAGGACAGGATCCAAACCAGTCCGTGGCACTTAAGAGCTCATGCACATAACTGTATTACGGCCCTCGAGTTTTACAGAACCATAATTCATTGCACATATATTTCTAGGGAGGCATATGGAGGCTCTTTCTGTCTAATGATGTATTACAGAGCTATCACATACGGAGCACCACATGTAAGCACCTATAGTGCCTATAGCTCTGTAGTACAGAGCAGCAGGGACTCCTTGGTCATGCAGGATAAGTTAAATATCAATATGTTGAATATAAGTAATAATATTACTGCTTGCTGCTCCATTCATTCTCTATGGCACTGGCGGATATAGCCGCGAGCTGTACTCCGCTATCTCCGGCAGTCCTTCGGACAGTGACCTGCCGCTCTTTTTCATTTGGAGGAACTAGACTTCCATTCTCATGATCGGTGGAGGTCCCAGCGGTCGGACCCCCACCAATCAGCATGTTATCACCTATTATCATGTGGTTAGGGGATAACTTTTAATCTTGAGACAACCCCTTTAAGGCCTAATGCACATGACTGTAGTGATTTTGCAGTTTGCAAAATCACGAATCCGTTGCGGTTCATAAAAAACCTTCCATAGTGTATCTGTGTGTCTTCAGTGTTCACGGATCCGCAAAAATGATTGCAGGGACGGTCATGCACGATAGGCGAGTCCGTGCCGCAAGTACAGACCGTAAAATGACATGTCCTGACTTTTTGCGGCCAGGATTTGGAGCGAACAGCCTTTTACGTGCCAATGATCGGATAAACGAGCATTCATATGAACACTCCTTCCTGATCATTGCTGCCGACATGATGGAGATGCATGGGCACCAGTGATCGTAGAAACGATCGCTCGTCCCCGTACATTACTGATCATAGCTCCATGTGAAAGGAGCAAACGAGCTGCGATCTTCGAGCTGTCTTGTTGATCGGCGCTCATTTTTACAGCCTAGAATTGGCCAGTATAAAAGGACCCTAATTCTTCTAAATTGGCCTGTGCAGTATTTCTATAAACATAAGATATAAGTTGAAGTGTGTAGTACGTTCCACTTTAAAAACTTCTGTCTTTTTGACTGTTTGTATTGTTAGTTTATCTGAGAGGGTGTTGTCTGTGAGAAGCTTCTACAGTGATTCACCTGAATGAAGACATACAGTTCCCTGTACATTTGGGCAGGTCACTTACCTTGTTTATTACAGAAGTATTTGCCATTCAGCCCAGAGCCGTAGACATAAGCTGACATAAATCTAGAGGGAGCCACATTAATGCCTGCGAAGCATAATTGCAAAGTGCTTTAGTAAACGGGAGACGGTATATAAATACTAAATATTATTACTATTAATAGGTAAAAGTCAAAGCTAAATCACAGCGCACACTCCTGCTGTCTTATTGTCGCTGCACCGTTTCTTCCGCTTCTGTATGAAGAAAGAATTCTTTTTTTTTTTTTTTTTTTTTCTTCTAATACCAATTTTGATTTTTGAAGGGTGTAGAAGCAATTATATTTCGATCAGTGATTCTCAAAGCATGTAGAGTACAGAGAATCGCTGCTAATTCTTAGGTATGGTCTCAGAAACAGGAAATGTTCTTTGTTGTGCTTTCCTTAACTAGGACAATAGCTACAAAGACATTTCACAATTTAACTGTAGAACTGACACTTTTTTTTTTTTTTATATTTCATTTGGCATAGAGACACATCATCCGTTTGTCAGGAAAGGGTGTGGGGGAATTGTTGCAGCTTGTATTAAGTAAAAAAAAAGGTCATTTAAGCTACTTACCATATATAAAGGTTTCCAGGGACAAGTAAGAAGAAGAGAGGTCACAGAGATGATTGTAGTGGAGACCAAAGTTTTAATGGGGTCTATTACAAAAAAGATTTTTGTTTTCTTTAATTTGTTTTCTTTTATTGAAGATTTTGGGTAAGGAAAGTAAAATTTAAGTAGAATTTTTTTTTTGGGGATACTAATTCATGATTCTTTTCTGTTGTCTGGGTTGTAAAGACGGCCACTCCCTGCCACTGCTGTATACTTACCTCTCCACGGCATCTTCTGGCTCCTGGACAATGCTGCGTCCCTCCATCTCTCCGGTTTGTTCATGGCCTTTATCGCGGCCGCTCTCATCTTGCATCTCAGCCTCTTCCCAGTGTGTGCGTGCTGACCCTTCCTTACGCAAAATTACTACACAGCCTTCCCAGACTATAAAAGTATTCTACCCACACTACTACTATTCCTGAGCAATTAGGTTCCTCTCAGCTTGCTAGTGATACCCGGTTTATCATTTGTTTGGATTACCTGTGTTTGATCTCTGCCTGTACCATCCCTGCCTGCCGCCTACCCTGACCTCTTGATTGTTACCTGTGACGACCCTCTGCTGCTTTCTCTGACCTTTGGCTCCACTAACCATAAGTGCTCATCTGCCTTAAAGGGGTTGTCTGTATATTATTGGTGCGGGTCCGACACCCGGACCCCGCACCCCTAAGTCGCTCCAGCTACCTCCGGGCACCGATGTTATGGCCCGTTATGAGATGTACGGAGCCAGAAGCAGTTGGCTTCGTACATCGCATAGCAGCCGTGCTACTGAACTGCAGCTCTGCTCCTATTCACTTGAATAGGAGCAGAGCTGCAGTACAGCAGGTCAGCCGCTATTCAGTGGCCGGAGCCAACTGCTTCCGGCATGGATGTCCGGTGCTCGGAGGTAGCCGGAGCGGCTTAACAGTGCAGGGTCTGGGTGTCAGGCCCCCACAGATCATGTACTGCTGACCTATCAGTTGTCCAGTAGTGGACAACCCCTTTAACCTATTCTGTATCTGACCCTGCAAATTGTCTGTTTCTGCACCACGCCTGCCACATTGGCTTTTGCCAAGGGAGACTACTCTGGGGGTAGCAACCAAGGCCACATCTCCATATGGAAGTTAAATGGTGAAAACCTAGTCATCATTTCAGACTCTGCTCCCAATATTAGCCATATGTCAAATCTCTTGGTGACACAGTGGGTCCACACCATTCTCTGTAGACCCCCTGACAGTCCCAGTATCTACGGGCCCCATGACATGAGCTCTAAGATAGCAAAGCCTTCCACCAACCATCACACAAACACTAGAATAATGCTGTTATTGTGGATGCCTGTATTTTAATTTTACTTCAAACACAATAGGACCTGTGTTGTCGAAAAATTTCCACTTTTGACTCATCTGTTTGTAGAAATGTTTTGGCTAGAACATCATTTAGAGTTTGTTTTTTTCTTACTATCCCGTGGATCTCATTTTTGCCCAGTTCCTTTCATATTGTACAGTTATGAACATGACCATACCTGACGCTAGAGAAACCAGCAGTTCTTTAGATATCCTTCTAGGATAATTTATCATTTCTAACATCGAGGATGTTTATTTCAATGGGAAGAGGGGAATAAGCCGTTGCCAGACCCCTATTGCGCCGACTTATCCCCTGCGAAGACAAACAATCCGGTCTATTGAAATTCAGCATTCTCGATCCCTCTTTCCTTTAACAGAGGCCTCATACAATTTTAGAACCCGCCAAAATCAGTGGATTACATCAACTTTTATTCTATGTGTATGCTCAGCTTTACCGTAATTTTGGCAGTTTTACCACTCCCAGGAAGATTCACCATAATTTGTATGTCATAGATCTTTCTGTGGTGTGTTGGAGTCCCAAGGTCTTTGTCACTCTTTTCTCATCTCTTCTGGAATATTTCCTCATTTTGAACTGACATGCGTCTTTTTGTCTCCAAGTTTTAGATAAGGTAGTGGTAAAGTAGGTTACAGTGGTTCAAGATTGAATTGGAAGGAAAAACGATCATTGTGCAATGAGAATTGTAATCATGTAACCAGGATGCCGCTATTGGTATCTGGGCCCCACCAATAATTCTTTCCTGCATACAGTAATTTTTATTCTTATTTTATATATAACATTTTATGATAGTGATAGTGTTGCTAGCATTACTTTTCATCTTACTCATTGCAATGTGGAGAAGTAGACAGCTAGCATTCTGCTGCGAATTGTGCAACATATGTTCAGCACTTGCTGGGGTGTTGTGCAAATATTTTTATACCTTACAAATACATAAGATTGACTTAAATCTTTCAGGAAGTTGGCAAATGCTCTCATAGAGGTTTAAAGAAGACAGTCAATGAGTCTTTTCTCCCTGCTCTCCCTCTTAGAGAAAGGGGTAAAGCCACGAGCCCCGGAACAGGACAGATTTGAAGCTTCTGCATTGATCTCATGAACATGTCTCAAGTGCTCATGTAGGATTATCATGATACAGTAAGTATCATTTGATTTTCATTTAGTTGAATTAAAAGGTTCTGTAATTATCATAAATGCTGCCCAATAAATAGTAAATAGCAAAAAAAAATCATCATATCTGCACTGTACATTTAGCCTGGGTTCACACTTTGCGTTTTTAGTATGCGCTTTTTTAACGTTTTGGTAGATAAACTCCCATGTCTCTTAATGGGAGTTCATCAGCCAAAACAAAAAAACGCATGCTAAAAGCACAACAAAAATGCACAGTGTGAACCAAGCCTTATTTAGTCTTGTACGCTTTTGCTGTACCTTATGTGCTCTTCAGCAGCTGTAGCCTATCAAATACTTGTAAGGCTTTCCTTAGGATTGTTCTGCTCTACAGGATAGTCACTTTACCCTCTATGTATTCCCCTGCACTGTCTTTATCAGGGGCGGACATAGACAGCACAGATCCCCCATGCAAGAACAGTATACAGGCCCCTAACACACCCAAAGCTTGGGTTCCCTCCGCCTACTGGGCCCTGTGCAGATGCACAGCTTACACCAATGGTATGTCCGCCCCTGATCTGGATGTCTTCTGCACCCTCTCCTCCTCTGCATATGTGATTATTGCTCTGCTCCTCCTTGATAAAGATTAGTTTATTGTACTACTTCATGAACTTGGGTAGAGCTATTTCCTAGGAACAATATATTTTGGGAAGAGACATGCAGAGAGAACAGTTGGCTTATAGAGAAGGCAAAGTGACTGTCCTGGACTGTACAGGACAATTCTTAAGATAAGGCAACAAGTGTTTTTGATACCAGAGCAGCCGGAAGGCCCAAAAAGTGCAGGAAAACCGCAGAAGATTCAAAAGGATTTTAAAGACTTAAAAAATAAAAATCTAACCGCTGCTAATAGCATAAAATAAAAAAGCACCTTCTGAATCCGCTGACACTATACACTGCAGCCGTTCCAGTAGACTCCCATTGGTTACTGTTTACATCACTGCAGCCATGGCGTGTTATACCGACACATGACCACTGCAGCCAATCACTGGCCCCAGAGGTCATGTTTCCGTAAAGCATGGCATCACTTCAGCGATGTAAACAGAATGGCGGGGAACACTGGACGGGCAATGCTGGAGTGTCGGAGGATTTGAAAGGTGAGAAGGTGCTTTTTATGCTATAAGCAGCTGCCAGAACTTCCAGAAAACCACTTTAATAAAGGTATATTTTAGATTTGATATTTTTTGCTACTTGCTACTGATTTAGGCAGCATTTGATAAGTGAGGAACCCCTTTAAGCAGCAGTATTTTGATATTGAAATACTATGGTTTTATCGTTTTTAATGCCTTTAAAGAGGATTTGTCACTAGGTCATATAAGTTGCAGTGGTTTGCTGACCTGAAATGTCTCCCTGATTCCAGCGCTATTTTTATTTTTTTCCTGGAACCCCCACTCCAGAGATATGGCCCACTGCTTTGTTGGCTAATTATATACAAATTTGCTGTTATTAGCCAACAGGGCGTGAGCTACCCTGAAGCTGCCTCGCGCTATTTGGTCCGCATCAGAGGCAGGGAAGCTAGCTCCACCCTGTTGGCTAAGTGCAGCAAATTAGCATATAGGGAGCCAACACAACAGTGGCCAAATCTCTGGAATGGGAGTCCAGAAAAAACCGCACTGGAATCGGGGAGACAGTTTGATTCAGGTAAGTTAACCAGTTCAACTTATATGACCTAAAGACAGGTGTTCTTTAATGCCATAAAGCGAAGTTTCCACTTCCTTCCACTGCTTTGCAGAAAACTTCAGCGGTATCTTAGTCTGTATTATATCAATCCCTACACATGCTCCATCAGCCAATCACATCAGCCTGTATCTGCAAAGTTGATTTATTGGATAATGTTCTCAAAATGGTATTACAATTTATTTTTCAATTCCTGTTTACATCTGGAGGCCTAAACAAGTACATACCTAATATTTTAAAGTTTGGTTCTAGGATCACCCAGTTAGTTTTCCTTATAAGGCCTTGTTCACAAGGAGTGTATTTAACGAGTTTTTGACGCGTTTTACGCGCCGAAGAAATGCGTCAAAATGACATCAAAGGGAAAGCGCATTGTAGTACATACGACACGTTCTTTTTTTTACGCGCTCGTGTTTAAAAAGATATAGTGTGAAAATAAGAAGCGCCCGGTCAATTAGTAAAACGTGCTGAAAACGCGCCTAATTCCCATAGTCAATGAGAGACCTAATTACGCACCAAAAAAAACGATGGAACATGGCAACATTTTTTAGCTCATTAATTCATAAAATCGGAGGCACTATATAGTGTGAGCCCATATCTAACTAACTATGGGCGCCATATTACTGATCTGTATGACACAGGCCTAAAATATAGCCGTGTGCATGAGGTCATTCAGGTGAAAAATAAAATAATATGTATATAAATAAGAAATAGGGTGGCTCTATTTACCTTCTTTTTAGTTCACAGCGTGACCCTTCATCTGGTTTACGGTGTAGAATATGCTTATTTATCACTTATGTATGATAGTTCTTTATAAGGTCGGGCGGTTCACAAGGGGATCGTCCATTAATAGAGCATCGAGTCCTAACCAAAGAATGTATTTTACATTCTTCACAAACATTTTGAAAGTACAAAACATTTTTCTTGCAATTGTCTTGAAATGTATTCACTTGAAATCAGCCAAAACCATCAACTTCCTAAAACATTTAACTTATGCAATCCAAGCTTTATTTTCTGACCTCAGATTACCTAAGCCGTTTCACAATAATGCACAAGTTATGGGGAGAAACATGTGCAGGTTTGCGTATTTTAAAAAAATTTGGCTACATTTGTTCTAGACCAGATGTGCCCTGGTACTGTATGATCTCTATGATTATATAGTTACTGAATTCAGTCATAAACGATAAGCCTATTAAAGGGGTGTCCCATCAGAACGACTCCATATACCCTCAGTGAGGGACAATGCATAGCAATCCCAGCTGTTCACTGGGGGGGTCTCAGTCTCTGTGATGAGACAACCCCTTTAATAATTATATTAATAATCTTGTAATTTTAAACAAGAATACATGCTAAAATTTTCACTTCAATCTGAACAATGTTGTCCAATCTTGAATCCTCATGATAGAAACACTTAAGGAAAAACTCTAGCACGGCCATAACTTTTCTTAGACCAGCCTACTTTTTATTTTCAGTTACTTATATAGCGCCAACATATTACACAGCGCTGTACAGAGGTCCTCTTTTATTGTCCACATTGGGGCTCACAATCTAAATTCCCTATTGGTATGTTTTTTCAGGGTGTGGGAGGAAACCAGAGTACCCGGAGGAAACTCACACAAACACAGGGAGAACATACAAACTCCATGTGGTTGTTGACCTTGGTTGGATTTGAACCCAGGGCCACGACGCTGCAAGGTAACAGTGATAACCACTGAGCCATCGTGCTGCCCTACCAGTCTAAAATCACTCCCTAAAATAACAAATAAAGCAATTTTTGCAAATAGTCTTAAAGAGGCTCTGTCACCAGATGATCAAATCCCTATCTCCTATTGCATGTGATCGGCGCTGCAATGTAGATAACAGTAACGTTTGTTTTTTTTAAAAAACGATCATTTTTGGCAAAGTTATGAGCAATTTTATATTTATGCAAATGAGCCTTTCTGCTCGACAACTGGGCATGTTTTCTCTTATTTCCAACTGGGCGTGTCTTGTGTTTGTAACATCGGGGCGTGTTTACTTGTTTTACTAGCTGGGCGTTGTGAATAGAAGTGTATGATGCTGACGAATCAGCATCATTCACTTCTCATCGTTACCACCCAGCTTCTGGCAGTGCACAGACACACAGCGTGATCTCGCGAGAAAGCTGCCAATCATCGACGGGTGGGCGGGGATAGCTGCAGCTCAAAGGTTGAGGACTACTTAGTGTGCTAAGTAGTCCTCTACATTCATGACCTGCGGCTAGAAAAATGTGATTTTATGAAAACCACAAAGTATTTCAAAGTAAGTGACAGTCTACTTTATTCTACCCTCAAATAGGGCAACATAAACCTGGTGATAGATTCCCTTTAATTAAAAAATTTGTGTCTACAGCACCTATGCAGATCTATAGGTCTCTATGGTTACAGAGTGCAAATAGACCCTCTGTAGTCTGATCCAAATGTGTATTAACAAGAACAGATGGAAGGTAGTATTACTATGGAATCAGATGGCACAGGGTTATTTGCAGTTTGTAACCATGGAGACACATAGATCTGCATAGGAGCTGCAGACACTAAAAGGTAGCATCATTTTAATCAAGTCAATTCGCAAAGTTGCTGTATTTTTTTATTTTAGATGCACGGAAGCAATAAAATAAAAACAACTAACTTGATAATGAAAGTTATAGGAGAAAAAAACTCATTAAAGAGTCTGAAGGACTCGCTATTTAATAATAATGATGGGAAACTGGAGTTCCCCTTAAGTTACTTATAAAGGAATTGACCATTAAAATAATACTCTGGGTTCAATTTATACATTGTTTTAAGCCTAATGCAGGGCCAAAGGGGCGGTGCCTGACAGGGATTCTGCAGACAGTACTGTGTCATGCTCCGCCTCCTCAGGCTCTGCACTAGACATAACACAGTGCATCAGTTTTGCATGAAGTGTTACTTTAACATACACAATACGCAGATACGCAATATACCAAATTGGATCATGTGTACAGATTATTTTTCTAACTAAGCATTTTGTTATAATAAATGCCACCTTCATTCCTAAAAACAGTTTTATTGACCAAGATGAATGAGTGCGTCTTCAACCAGATTTAATGCACCATTGTTTATTATAATGTATTCTTCATTTTGACAAATCAGAACCACTGTAGAATTAGTGTGATAACACCGGGATTTTAGATAACTTGCTTTTGGGAGAGTAGTGGCTTATTCAACGCATACACGGCTCTTCTGACTGGTGGTCACTAAGAGGCTTTACTGTGCATGTCAGTAGAGTGCCTCGGGGGCTTAGTGAGTTTAACTCCTTCATTGTAACCTTTACTTACCGAAAAACACCAGGGACAATCGTCTTATCCTGAAAATAGGACAATGCAGCCATCTTTCTAATTAGTCTTAATTATAACATTGCTGTAAGCATAGAGTGGAGTCTGCAGTGTTTCTGTGCCCTCTGGCCATGAAGGGGCTAATACTGCACATATCATTTGAAATGTGTTTTGTATGTTCGAGACTTGTGTGTGTGTGTGTGTGTGTGTGTGTGTGTGTATATATATATATATATAATAAATAGCACCGCCTGATGTAGTATCGGGTTCAAATGCTTAGCAGACACCCAAATGGTGTCCCTTAGTAGTAGCAAAACAAGCCAAATATGAGGTAGCACCCGATTGTTGTGAAAAAGTGAAAGATCCTTTTATTCACTCAAATGCAATGTTTCAGCCCTACTCCATGAGGCCTTTCTCAAACATTGGAATAGGAGTAGGGCTGAAATGTTGCATTTGAATGAATAAGAGGATCATTCTCTTGCTCTATAACTGGAATGCTGCCTCATAGTTTGATTTTTCTAATCTATCTATCTATCTATCTATCTATCTATCTATCTATCTATCTATCTATCTATCTATCTATCTATCTATCTATCTATCTATCTATCTATCTATCTATCTATCTATCTATCTATCTATTTATCTATCTTATCTATCTATATCTAGTGATTTGCTGTTAAAATCAATGTTCTCACTGGTTGTTAACAGGTTTTTCATTGTTACCAGACTTAAAGTGGTTACCCGGGACTTTTCAAAATCGGCAGCAGGGCAGTGTATGTTATTAAATTATAGACTGGCAGATACTCACTACCTGAAGTGCCCCCCGCTCCAGCGCTGAGGCCTCGTTCTTCACGGCTCCGGTTCTGGAAGCTACTGCAGAGGTCACATGCCATTCATCAGTCATCTGATGTTTTTCGTCACAAGCCGCTGCAGCCAATTGCTGGTCTCAGCAGTCACGTGCCATTCATGGCAGCATAACTGCTGAGGCCAGTGATTGGCTGCAGCGGCACGTGACCGTTGAACGGCACATGAAAGTTGCAGGAGCTTCCGGGAATAAAAGCAGGGGAGAACGGGGCCCCAGTGCTGGAGCAGAGGTACTTCAGGGGTTAAGTATCTGACAGTTTATTATTTTAAACGATCCCTTGCCCTGCTGCTGATTTTAAAAAGTCCTGGATAACCACTTTAAAGAGGAGCCGTCACCTCTCCTGACATGTCTATTTTAGTAAATACTTGTATTCCCCATGAAGTGAGAATTCTGGAACATATTTTTTTTTCGTAAACTCTGCGTCGTGCCGTTCTTTTCTTTTTTTTTCTCCTAGAAATGTATGAATAAATTGACAACTGGGTGTTACCATTCTCCTCGTCAAAGGGGGGCCTGTCCCAAACAGTCTCACTCTGTCAGCACTGATTGGACACTGTCAGACTTTGAAGGGACACACCCCAAACTGGTAACACCCAGTCTTCAATTTATTCCTACATTTCCAGGAGGAATAACAGGAATTGCACAATGTAGAGTTCTAAGAAAAGATGCTCCAGAATTATTATTTCATGGGGAATACAAGTATTAACTACAACAGACATATCAGGAGAGATGACAGGTCCTCTTTTATTGGTTCAGGACTGCCCACTGTTTATAAACGGCGGCGGTCCAGGTCCTAAAAGCCTGCGCCATAGTATATCTACAGTGCAGGCTTTAGCTGACTGCCTGAGCGATCGGGGACCTCAACGTCCGGTTTCCTCCAAACTGAGCGTGCATGTGTATAGGAAGTTTGGGAGGAATAGCCGTCAGCCAAGTGAGCATTTGGCTGGCAGCTGTTGAAGGTGTATGACCACCTTGATAGCAGTAAATTATCAGTGGGGCATTGTACTCCAATATCAACTTGGAAAAAGGTGCCATGCCACTCTAACGATTACCACCTGGCAAACTGAGAATCCGTCAGTCTGTAGTTGACCATAGACTTTTTAAAAGGATATGTGCAAATCTACACCTGCTGGCTCATCGCCCAAGTATAAAGTGGAGTTTAGTACATTTCGAGATGAAATAAGATTGTGGACACATTTTCCATTGGAAGTGAAACCAATTACCTAACTAAAAATCGCTCTGGCAGGAAGACAAATACTTCCCTTCTGTTGTTACCCAATTCCACCTTGAAACCAGCATAATAAATATAAAGAACCCATACTCTATTACTATCGGTACTGGATAGAAAAAAATCAAAATGGCAGAGCTCCCCGAAGGACGGTATGTAGCAACAGTATATAGTGCGTGCGCATAGCTGCAGATAGGATTATGGTCACCAATTTGTGTTTGTGTAAATGGCACAACAGCTTATCAGGCTTTTGGCATGGGTAAGAGGTGCAGATCAGTGGAGGACGATAGGAAAAAAGACCTCATAGGTACAAAAATACCTGGATAGGCTCAACCTTCACGAGATCACACCAGAACTGGAGTCCATAGTAGTCAAAATAAGTTGTTTTTTTAATTAAAATCTCATAAATTACGTGTTTCGAGGTAGTATGACCTCTTCATCAGATAACATTTTATCTGATGAAGAAGTGATACCACCTCAATACGTGTAATTTCTGAGATTTTTATAAAAAAAAACAACTTCTTTTTACTACTATGGACTCCAGTTCTGGTTTGATCTCCCGAAGGTTGCGCATGTCCAGGTATTTTTTCCTATCATACTCTATCGCTTGGCATTCGCTCCAATCTTCCCGGCTCTCGGGTTGAGAGCAGAAGGGCTGGTGTCACATGACCAACAAGTGCCCGCAGCTCTATTGCTTAGTGGCAAGTGATATCACTAGTCTTCACGGGGGCATGGAGATCTATCTGCATCTGTCACCTGACCCCTCTTACTAAGCCACAGTTCAAGCATATTTAGACTCAGCCTAACAAACCGTGAACTCAAAAAATGAGTCTCACGTAACAACGGGAAACGTTTTTTGTTTTTTTTTGTTTATGGAATGGATACTGATAAAATACGAAACTAGAAAAGCAACCTAAGGTGAACGTTCATCTTTCTGTTTACTGTTTTTCCATGAACAAGCAGAGCACATACATTGTCAGTCAGTATGTACTTCATTTTTTTCGAATGAGCGTCTTATATCTGTTTAAATTTGCTTCATGTTATAGAATTTTGCATTTCGCTGTAAGTGCCTCATAAACACAAATTAGAATTAGAGGCAGCAAGCCGGCAGCTCTGTTTACAGAGAGTATTGAAAATGTTCCCTATGTAGCTTGCACGATCTGCACTTCCATCAATCACGCCTTGTGACATGCTGCGTTCCCGTAATCTGGTCTATCTGACTATTGGCTAATGGTTTGTACTAAGGAGATTGACAGCTGTGGAACTTTGATGGCTGACATTGGTGCTAAAGTATACAACCCTTTGTCTGTTTAGGTGTGTGAGTGACGGTGACAACTAACGATTGTGGGGTGGGTGATAGTAAATGATCTGATGGACTTTAAATAACGGGAATCAAATATCCAGAAATTCTAAAAGGAAGAATCCCAAGATTAAATTAAGGATATATACGTATAATATTTACATATGTCCTGATCATAGAAGATAAATTACTGCCCTGAGCTTCCAAAGTACCGACATTACAACACTCTTAGACAACCTAGACGCCAGGGGCAAATATGTATTAGGCACAAAAAGTGCCCGTGTGCCACTGCAGAAATCTAGTAAGGGTATGTTCACACTTGGTAGATTAGATGCCGATTTTCGGCAACGGATTTTATTGCGGAAAATCAGCAGCGTACTACAGTAGCGGCAAAGTGGACGAGATTTGAACAAATCTCATCCACACGCTGAGGAAGAAATCAGCCGGAAAAACATTTACAAAATTTACATGCGGTGTAATTTTTAATCCACAGCATGTCAAGTCATGCTGCGCAATTGCTGCACTTGCGGGTTTTACCTATGGAATTCAATGGAAGGTAAAACCTGCAACTAATAGCAAATGTTGCAATTTTTGCGGCGGAAAAGCTGCGATTCCACTGCAAAAAGCGCAAACCGTTTTTTTTGTTTACATTGAATAAAAAAAGGCAATACTTACCGCCCAAAGTTGCCATAGCGACGTGTTACTCTGTTCTCCATGCAGCCCGGCCTCCTGGGATGACGTTTCATCCCACGTGACTGCTGCAGCGGTCACATGGACTGCAGCATCATCACAGGAGGCCGCGCTGCACATGCTGCGGAGAACAGAAGGAAGCCCCAAAATCTGCACCACAATTTGGGGATTTTTTTTTGTCTGGAATTCCCTGCGGGTTCTAGGATGGATACGCTGTGTACTTTTACGCAGCGTAACCGCCCTGTGTAAACATGCCCTTAGTGTTTAGAAAATGAAGGACACTAGTGAATGTTCTAGTTACCTTATAAATACAACCTTTCCTGGGTCAGATGTAGGACAATACTTTCCCAATGACCACATTATTTCCAATGATCCAGATCATACAGAGGTCACCATTTTGGGATTTCCACTAATAACCAGCTTCAAACTTGCTAAGAAATAAAGACCTCTCTAAAGTGTGTTCGTTGCCACTGTCCAGCCAGGGAATTGATAAACTTCATTCTCATTATTTTCAAGACCAGACCTGAGACTCGGTGTAGCTTTGGTTTCTAAACAAGAAACCCTAAGGCCTCATGCCCACTTCAGTTATTTTCTTTAGGGTGCTATCCGTTTTTTTAACTGATAAAACCCTGACCCATTAATTTCTATGGGCCATGCACACTTCCATTGTTTTAACGGTTCCGTTCGTCCATTCCGTCAAAAGTAGTGCATGTCCTACTTTTGTCCGTCGTTCAGTGACCGTGGGGCCCATTGAAGTCTATGGGTCCGTCAAAAAATGGATGGCACACGGAGGGCATCCGTGTGCTGTCCGTTTTTCATGGATCCGTTGGCTAAGCAACGGCAGGGTATGCCAAAGTTCCCTGCATTCAACACACAAGATAGAATTTAACGGACCGTTTAAAACGGAAGCACAGCATCCGTTTAAAACGGAACAACAGAATGGACACGGAGTGACAACGGAAACCACACGGATGTCACAATGGACACACTGATCCGTTTTAAACGGACGTGAAAACGGTGAAGGATGTGCGCATGAGGCCTTCTTTCTCCTAACTATAGATGAGTCAATGGATCTTCCTATTGCCAGTTTAGTTTTTTGTATTTTATGGACCCAGAATCAACTAATCCAATTGTCTTTCGATTTATCGAAATATTTATTTCTGTTATTTATATCACACCAACATTTCCTGCAGCTCTTACATCAGTCCATGTCTCCAAAGAGGCTCACCTGCAGAGGACCATTTCAAAGGAAGCCAATTTAAGCTAGGGCTACACGGTGACGTTTAGTCGTGCGTTCACAGATCACTGTGTCGCGTTGTGTACATCCCAGTAATATAAGCGAATGTGGTCACTTTGCAAACCGTAAGTTGCCGCGACACCACATTCGTAAGAAGTCCAGCGAGTCTGCATTCCTTGCGACTGTGGTGTCGCAGGCACGGCAATTTGTGGGTTGCAAAGCAACCAAATTAACTTTCATTAGCTGTGATGGAGGGCGACACAGTGGTTTTTTGGATATGTCGTGACCAAAGTCGCCATGTGGCCCTAGCCTAACAGTATATGTGTCAGTAGGAGAAAATCGCAGAACTGGAGGAACCCCATGCCACCCTGGACGAAATACCAACTCCAACTCCAATGTTGCCCTGGTTAGGGTCCAACTGAAAACCCCAGTGTTGCAAGCTAACAGCGCTAACCACTGACTCACTGGGCTATCCAAAATATCTGAAAGATAAACATTTTAAATTCCCAATTTTAAAACTTGAACCAAGTCGTCTCATTTCTAGTTCTAACATTGGTTTATTCTGCACCAAAGTCGAACCTGACACATTTTCCACTCTGCCTAATGGTTATCGTGATCTTCTCTCTCTGGTTTTCCTTAGTGGAAACTTGAAATCTAAAAATAAATGAAGAGAAAATTGGTATAAACAAGTTAGCAACACTCAGTAATGATTTCCTGAAATTCTGATCACATTACGACTTCTCGTCTCAAGTTTGTTTGTAGTGCTGATTTGGCATTTGCAGATACAGAAAATGAAGTGGCACATGGGTTCTGCAGGTTGTTTATGGACATTTCTGCTAAGGTCTCATTAGGATTTTCTTAAGAATATGTTATTTCGTGACTGGCGCAGGCTCTCTGACACCGAGACGGGGAGCGCAGTGGGCAACGAGGCTCGTTCTGACAGAAAGGCTAGTGATAGATCGACATTTGGTCTGATGTCTAATTACCATTCATCCTTACTAATTACTGCTGCAGGGATTATTTTGGTGGTGACCGTCTGTTCTGATTTGCAATTTGCCAAAGATGAGAAAAAAATACAACTTTTACATATAAATCATATTTTAAAAAGCTGCAGTCAAATATTGTTCTCATTCTGTATTGTTATGTAGAAGTTCAGATATACGTCTAATAATCAGATGTGTTAACGCTGCCTGATACGTGTCTGTGTCGTGTCCGGGTAATCTTCATGAAAGCCATGTATTCTTAGATAGTGTCAGACAGAATATATTCAGGGCATATTTTCGTGAGTCTTTCACCCCAGGAGATCTGTGTCAGACGTGAGTGCCAGGCTTCCCATCATGGTACCATGTGTGGTGGCTATTATTATTTTTAACCCCAGAGCTAGTGCAAAACTATTTAATATATCTTCGGGTGTCGAGGGTTTCAGCAGTAAAAAATGTTTTGTCGTTTTTTGTTGCTTTTTCTTAGAAAATATCTCATATTTTGTAAAAATTAGCAAAAAGGATAGCTGATAGGACACTATTGGTGATGGTGGGAGCTCCTTCCTCCTGACAACATAATATGACCGGGAACAAGCCTTAATTTAGTTCACTTATATGGCCTAGCTAACAAATAGCATATGAATCAGGGACCCAAAGACTCCTGCACAGATCAAGTTTTTGTTTCCCTGTCTGAACTTAATGGGGGGAATTCTGAACTCAATGGGGGATTTATCGATAGCTTTGCACCTATTTTTTTGGCTTAAAAAGGTTGCAAATCATGTCGCACGACATATTTAAAATTGAGACCTTTCTGAGAATTTGCCAATTTTGAAAATACTGGGAAAAGTGGGTGGGGTTTACTGGGAGTGGGCGTGGTCTTCACATTTTTGACAGATTTACTAGTAAATCTAGTCATTGACTACTAAAGTCAGAAAATGTTGATGCAAAACTACGCCTGCTCATAGCAGGTGTAGATTTCATTTTCTGATTTTAGAACAGTCCAAAATGTGTTACATTTTTGAAGAGGCGTGCGCCAATAGATTTGATGCAATTCGCTCAAACCTGTGAACACCAGTCTTAATAAATCTGCTCCAATATTACATTGTTAGCGAAAGAGAATTTCTAAGTTTTTTATTCACACATTGCACATTTACCTGAGGATATCTCAGCATGCTCTAGCCATAACTTTGGTGTGTAATATTTTTCTCATAGACTAAGGCTATGTTCCCACAAGGCAGATACGCTGCGTAAAAGCACACAGAGTATCCGCCCTGGACGCCGCATGGCATTCCGGACGAAAAACCGCACCAAATTGTGGTGCAGTTTTTCGGGCAGAAAGTGCGCTGCGGAAAATAGCATGTTATAAAAACCGCCACATACTTACCGGTAGCCATGGCGATGCGTCCCTCTGATGTCCTGCAGCCCGACCTCGTGGGATGATGTGTCATCCCATGTGACCGCTGCAGCCTGTGATTGCAGGAGACCGGCCTAGACGAGAATCACAGAATTTTGTATAAATATAAGATTTTTTTCTTGAGTTGTGATTTCTGTGGCGGATTCGCAGCTTTTGCGCCGGAAAAAATTCAATATCTGCTATTTGTTGCGGGTTTTACCTCCCCATTAAATTCGATGGGAAACACCTGCAACAAAAAAGCAGCGATTACGCAAATACAATTGACCTGCTGCGGATTAAATAAAGGCACCTCAGGTCAATTTCTGAGCGTTTTTTTCCACTTATTCATTTACGCGGCGTGTGGAGATCTCATCCACTTTGCTGCTACTATATTATGCTGCAGATTTTCTGCAACTAAATCCGTTGCGGAAAATCCACAGTATTTACGCTACGTGTGAACCCGGCCTTAGAGGTAAAGAACGTAAACTAAACGTGAACTAAAACCACACACACTCTGTGATTCATGACTCCATATGATAGCTGATTTTTTTTATCTACCTATTTTTGATTGACAACTTGGTGAAACTCTCATGACAAACTGCATTTTGTACTGACACATTACACTAGACCAGCCTCTCCTGAGACATTTAGCTTGCTAAAATATATTCAGTTATGTTACAAGAATAGGATCACCAACATTTAAAGACATTACAATTGCTCTCCAGATCCGGCATAGTTCCCATTAGTTGCTACAATTATGTACGCCATTACTTTATAGCAATATGTCTGTCTATCTTATCCCTATGTCTATTGTCAGGAGAAAATAAATCATAGCCAACATCCTTTGTCTGTTAGCTGGTAGGTTCTGTAGATCGGGTTGTAGGGAAAGGGGATGAGGATACCCTGAGCAAAAATTTAAATAAAGCTCTCCCCGCTCTGGCTCTGCCACTGACCCCAGATCTAGAGTAAGGGTATGTTCAAACGGCAGCATCCGTTACGGCTGAAATTACGGAGCTGTTTTCAGGAGAAAACAGCTCCGTAACTTCAGGCGTGTAATGGCATGTTGAGGCGCTTTTTCGCTGCGTCCATTACGGACGTAAGTGAAGCTGTTTTTCCATGGAGTCAATGGAAAACGGCTCCATTTAACGTCTGAAGAAGTGACAGACACTACTTTGACGCTGGCGTCTATTTACGCCCCGCCTTTTGACAGCGGGGCGTAAAAAAAATGACTGTCGGAACAGAACATCGTAAGACCCATTCAAATGAATGGGCAGATGTTTGCCGACGCTATCGAGCCACATTTTCGGACGTAAATCGAGGCGGAAAACGCCCAAATTACGTCCGTAAATAAGCCGTGTGAACATACCCTAAGAGGAAACCATCTCTTGTAAGCGAAAGCAGTGGCATGAGTCTTCTTTCCCTTTGTTTTCGAAAGAGTTAACCCATTGGAATTGGGGATATGGCCTCCCTGAGTTCCATATATGTGATCGCAACCACACGTGCGACCTTTGTGATGTTTGTATACTTTTTCCACATTCTCGGATTTCCTTCCGTGATAAAATGATAGACTGGTAGTTTAAGTGATGTTTGATTATATTGGCCTCGTCCTAGGGAAATTAATCAAGTTAAGGTCCTTTTACACTGACCAATTATTGGCCAAACGAGCGTTCACAGAACGCTCATTCCCAATAATTGCCCTGTTTAAACAGGGCAACGATCAGCCGATGAATGAGCAAATGCTCGTACATCAGCTGATTGTATCGTTTTAAAAGTGCAAAATATTATCTTTGTCAGCATCACATTTCGCTGTGTAAACAGGGAGACGCGCTGCAGACATGATAATAATGGATGGGGACAAGCGATCGTAGTAATGAGCGCTGGTCCCCATACTAGTTCCTTGTTAGGCCATCAATATCTGATTGGTCGGGGTCCAACTACCGGCACCCCCGCAAATCGGCTATATTGAAGGGGCTGCGGCGCGCAGCTTCCCCTTCATCCCTTACCTGCTCATACTTTGAATCGCTGACACACTGGTGGCGGTTGTTGACAGTATTACAGCCTTTCCCTTGAATTGGAGACGGCTATAATACTGTGAACCGCCGCTACAAGTGTGTCAGCGATTCAAAGTACGAGCTGTGACCGTAGTGAAAAGGAAGCAGCGCTCATACAAGCCCCTTGAAAACAGCTGATTGTTGGGGGTGCCGGGAGTCGGAGGCCGACCGATCAGATATTGATGCCCTATCCTGAGGATTAACCATCAATTTCTTAGCACTGGAAACCCCCTTTAATACTTTACCTGTTTTTAAGACCGGGTAAATGGAGTTGCCATAGGCTGGTTAGAAAGAGTTTAGTCTCTGAATGGAAAGCTTTGTGATCTCACTGATATTTCATTGCCTCTAATACTATATTTATACATGGATGTTGATTGTGTTCATGTTGAAATATATTTTAGGTGTAAATACACTTCTAAAAATGTGTTTTTGTTGAGAGGTGACAAGAGCACTATACTAAAAGTAAAGTCTTAAAAAAAAAAACCACATAAGAAAGCCGTACATCATGAATGCAGGCACGCAGAGGTCAGCTCTCCCGTTTTCTTGAAAGTGATGTCACACCGCCCCATCCTGATAAGCTTCATCCACCTCTCCGTCAAGTCCAGATTGCTGCATACAAATGACATTTTGTTTGGCTGAGAATGTTATATTTCCATTGACCTTGACAGCTGTGCACACTTGGACTTAATAATATTCATTTGAAATGTGAGTGGAAGAAAGTTGAAGCTTGTGTGGAACATCATTGGTAATGCATGACGTTACAAGCTTATCCGGCCTATTCTGTAAATACTGGAACGGTTTATTTTCTCTTGTAGATGTAATAGGGACTGTAGGGTGGGGGATAAGGGGTGTTAAGTAATAGTTAGTCACCGAAGGAATTATACGGCATAGAGGGATCCTCTTAATGATGGTTATTTGGAAGAAATCTATTTTGCACTTCACATTTACATATGTATTCAAAATATCACATATTCCAAGCATCCTCTCAGTCCAAGAAAAATATAAGTCTTGCATTAGATTTTCTATTTTTCTTGTAGGAGGGTTGAAATAAAAAACATTTATATGGATGCACCTTCAATACACTTAAAATGAATGTCCATCTTTTAACACTTAGGGTATGTGCACACGACCTATTTTTAGACGTAAGTCAGGCGTTTTACGCCTCGAATTACGCCTGAAAAGACGGCTCCAATACGTCGACAAACATATGCCCATTGCTTGCAATGGGTCTTACGATGTTCTGTGCAGACGAGCTGTCATTTTACGCGTCGCTGTCAAAATACGGCGCGTAAAGGAGTGCAAAAGGAGTGCATGTCACTTCTTGGGCCGTTTTTGGAGCCGTTTTTCATTGACTCTATAGAAAACAGCTCCAAAAATGGCCGTAAAATACGCAGCGAAAATCGCGAGTGGCTCAAGAAACGTCTGAAAATCAGGAGCTGTTTTCCCTTCCCGAATTTTCAGACGTTTTTTAGTAAGCGTGTGAACATACCCTAAGTCATTTTGTAAGTCCAGAATTCTGTGCTGATTAATTTCTTAATATATCTTTGCACCGCTAAATGCTTTGATTTTCTGATACAGAACTTCAAATCCCCTGCATAGACATACAATTAAAAGATGACATGCTGGCTGCCTGCAGCCACCACTAGATGCCTGAGCTTACTGCATATTGTTCTCATTAAAGGGGTCACACATGTATCCCCACAGGATAGGGGATACAGGTGTGATCGCTGGGGGTCCAACTGCTTGGACCCCCAGCGATAAGGAGAACAGGGAATCCCCTGTGGATCACATGTATCCCCTGTGGATACACAGTACACAGTTAACTCCTCAGCTCCCTCTAGTGGTGGCTGCTGACTGACATCTTTTAATTCTATGTATGTAAAGATAGATTAAGAAATTAATCAGCATGGACTTTTGGCCTGTTTGATAAAAAAAATTGTTTAATAGTGGACTTTCACTTTAAGGCTTCATGCACATGGCTGTATTACGGATCCATGCTGTACAGATCCGTAATACCCCACCCACAAACATTTATAGGCTCATACTGTACCTTTTGTATGCTTCCAATTTCATGCACTCATATAATATCTGTGAGGAAAAAAAATCATGCCATGTGCCATCACATGCTGTATTACAGAGGTACCATGTGCCGCCATACAAGCATCTTGAATTGTAGAAGTCTAAGGGCCAGTTCACACGTTGCTCAAATACTGCCGATTTTCCTGCGGAAAAAACGCTCAGAAATTGACCTGCGGTGCAGAGTTTTATTCCGCAGCGTGTCAATTGTTTTTTCGTAAACGCTGCTTATTTGTTGCGGGATTTCCCCATTGGATTCAAGGGGTTGTAAATCCCACATCAAATAGCAGTTGTTGTTTTTTTTGCGGCAGGTTCGCATTGATCCCTTCGCAAATACCGCAACTCAGAAAACAAAAAATATATTATACTTACCTAGGAGTCTGTGTTTCATCCTCCTGAGATGACCCTTCATTCCATGTGACCGCCGCTGCAACCAATCACAGTTTGCAGCGGTCTCCTGGGATGAGACCTCATCCCAGGAGGCCGGCCTGCCCACAGCCTGGCTAAGTACTGCAGATTTTCGCAGCAGACATCCTGGGCGAATAACTGCACCACAGTTTGGTGCAGTTTTTCACCCAGAATTCCCTGCAGCACACAGGGCGGATACGCTTCGTGCTTTTACACAGCATATCCGCCGCTTGTGAACTGAGCCTAATATCATAGTTATCTCCTGAAGTGCAACCCACTCCAGCGCTGAGGTCCTGTTCTACGCTGTTCCGTTCCCGGAAGATCCTTCACGAGTCACGTGCCGTTCGTTGGTCATGTGCCGCTACAGCCAATCGCTGGCCTCAGCGGCCACGTGCCGTTCATTGCAGCATCACTTCTGAGACTGGCTATTGGCTGCAGTGTCATGTGACCGATGAACGGAACGTGACCACTACACGATTTTCTGGGACCACAATGGCGGAGAACGAGACCTCAGCGCTGTAGGCACTTCAGGGGGTGAGTATCTTTTCGTTTACTATGTTATGCAATCCCCTGCCCTGCTGCCAATTTTGAAAAGTCCCAGACTTTACATCTGTTTCAATATATTTTTGGGGGATTTAGGTTTTTTTCTGCTAAAGAAAAAAGATTTAGTTTTTCTATTCCTATTTTTTTTCATCTTTTATGAATGACAAAACTACAAATGGTTCTAAAGATATGTTTTCTGGGATTTTTTAATTTTCTTTACAGCGGATTTATGAAACAGATTGAAATCCCTTTATCTGTTTTCCAATCCATTTTGATCTGATGTTTAAAAACAAAGTGCCCCCAAATATCCACAAATGATGTACTGAGGTTAAAGAAGGACATGGGTTCAATAAGTTCGGTCAGTAATTAATTAGACATGTGTTATGTTGATTAAGAGGAAAGCAAAGCAAAATCTCCAGTGAGCCATCTGCCATAGGGACCACAAAGGGGGAAAAAAATCCTTCCTCACGCCATATATATCTGTCATGTCATTCTTTTCTTAATTATTCAATTTAAAATTGATAGTCAAATCCAACTTCTTGTCTAGCTTCTCTTTTATTCAGTGAATCCCACCATCTATCTACTCCTACACTGAATAATCCGTTCTTTCTGAGGTTGCAGTCCATTGTACAGTCCTTGGTCTGATTAGTTTGTCAGGCTAATTCTTTTGTATTATCCTTCAGAATATTTTTAGACAAGATCACCTCGAAGACTTGTTCACATACAACATTTAAATATAACACTATATATTCTCTTTAGGGTATTTTCACACATTTTGTTGCAGTTTTGCCCCTGCAGTAATTTACCACGGTGGTTGGATGTGACATTGTAGTAAACGGGATTTCTTAAAAATTGCAGGTCAATCTTAAGGGCAATTCTCCCTTGAAAAAAATTGTGCAAAATAGCCTTCCTTCGGAAGGAATAAAACTGTCTCTCTACTACTCCTGTATGTCAGGGGTAGGCAAATTTAACGAGTTTGAGATCTACTGTAGTAATTTGGGTGGGTATTGAGATCTACTTGTACCGAGTTGTAACATGACCATGGGGGGAATGAAGTGTATGTTATCAGGGGCGTTGCTAGAGTCTTAAAAGACAAGGTCCCTGGATGGATATTACTTTTTAAATTAACCGGTCCTTAAAACCCGCGCCATAGACTATTTACGGCACGAGCGAGCACCGTTTTCGCTGCTTCTATCTTCTATCTTCTATCTTCTCTGAACTTGTCACATGATCTGTGGCAGGCTGCTGCTGGGCCTTACTAGACCCAGCACAGCCCTATTAGTGACAATAGTCACTATGAGAGGGCTGATTTTCCCTGTAACTGGGGCTGCTGTGCAGCCCCAGTTACAGTGGGAAAGCAAGTTGTAAAAGAAGTAAAAAAAAATAATAAAGTCCTTTTCTGACATTTGGGGGACAGACCATAATAATAAAAAAATAAAAGTAAAAAAAAGTAAAATAAACTGCAAAAATGTTTATAATAATTACACATAAAATACCCACCCCCAAAAAAAACTTTCCCCTCCCGCCAATCATTGTCGTAACGCTAGCCCTGACCCAATTACCCTAATATAGACATGTAAGATATTAAAATTTACGGTAGACAAGGACGATCACAAATAAAAGGACTATTTTAGGCTAAAACTATGTTATTACCAGAAAAAAAAAGCTAAAATGTAAAAAAGCAAATTTTTTTACTATTATTTTCAAACTTTAAGCCTAAAAATTCTAAAATAGCAAAAAGGGTGTGTATGAAAATGATTAAAAAAAAAACCTGCATTGTCTACGGAAAAAACATCGCAAAAATCATGTCGCTAGCCCAACAAATAAAAAAAGTTATAACCGTCTAACGCGTGCTAAAAATGGCTAAACGGTGTCTTGTCCTGAAGGCTCAAAATAGCCCGGTCCTGAACCAGTTAAAGAAAATCTGTCAGCAGTTTTGAGGCCTCATGAACGCTTCTTTCAGCCACAATTCATCTCTGCAGCGTTTGAGCTCTAGACATTTAAGGTTTCTCACAAACTCCCCATCCTGGTGCCCTAGTGTCACCCTGCTGCTACTTCTGATACTGTGCCTTCTATGCTGCCGAGTGTCCCCCAAATACTATATTACAGAAATATTTGTGCCACACAGATAGTAACTCTGAAAATACTAGTACCACACATAGTGCCCCCTACAGTAATAACTGCCACACAGTACCCTCAAAGATAATTGTGCCAAGCAAATAGTGAGTCTGATAGTAATAGTGCCACAGACATAGTGTTCTCCAAAAATAATTGTGCCAAGATGTCAGTGCCCCTGACAGTAATAATGCCCAGTAAGTACTCCAGAAAATAATTTTGGCAATATGTTCATGCCGCTGACAACAATAGTGCTCAAGTAGTGCTTCATAAAAAAATTGTGCGAAGAAAAATTCATTAGTAATAGGGCTCACCATAGTAATAATGCTCCCCCAAAGTGCCCCATTAGTAATAGTGCTCCCCACAGTGCCCCCATTAGTAGTAGTGCTTCTTAACAGTGCCCCAATTAGTAATAGTGCTCCCCACAGTACCCAAATTAGTAACAGTGTCCTTAATTGTAGTAATGCTCCCCCAGAGTGCCCCAGTAGTAATAGTGTCCCCAAAAGTAATAATGCTCCCCAGAGAGCTCTATTAGTAATAGTGCTCCCCACAGTGCCCCCATTAGTAATAGTCTCCCCCATAGTGGGCGCATACGTGCGCAGCATCTGCTCCATGGCAACCCGGACATTCTTCAGTCAGTACAGCAAAAAAAATAATCATTCTGTACAACTGGTTGATTCCTGGCTGCGATCTACTCGACACTGGTCAGCGATCAACGGGTTGCCGACCCCTGCTATAAGTCATCGATTGACTCTTTATAGAGCCTTGAAACATGACAGGTTAATAGACAAACCAGAGACAGCACTGTTTTAAAGTTGTTGTTACTTATCAATACAGAATAGGGTTCTGGTTGACTGAATGAGATGCCAAATTTTAGAAAATAGATGACCTCCTACAATAATGTGACGCCTGATGATAAAATGTCTAGTACAATCTCCCAAGAAATGTTCTAATAATGGCCTGATTTGCTTAATTGCTATCCCTAATTATTTTTGGTCACTAACTGTGAAAAATTGCACTGATTTACATCATTGTTGTTTTTTTTAAATAATGATAATGGTATTTTGTGACCATTAGATGATTTAAGGTCTTAGCTCTTGCTATGTTTTTTTTTTACAGTAAAGCATCTAGGTAATCCTTTTGGAACAGGAAGGATTACTACAGTTAAAAAACAGATTGCCTTGGCATTTTGTAAGGAACCAACTCCAAGCCCCTGATGACTTTGAGAATCTCTCTAAAAATATATAAGGTATTAGAATGCGTGATATATTTGTGGACATCTTAGCAGGTCAAGTCATGCTTGAGATTTATGAAGCACAAGTGCTGAAATTGCAATCACTAACCTGAATCATAAGAAATGATGAGTTTGTGGGGGGGGGGGGATCCATCCTTTCAGAGAGCAGCTGCTTAAAAGAGAACTACTAGAAACATTATATAAAAGCCTTTTAACATTATCTTATGCCTGTGTGGGGTTGCAGAACCGAGACCCTCAACTCTAGTGTCTGACAACCTTCCTAGTGTTCTCAGTGTTGACATAGCATCTGATCGGCCTCTTGCTTCTAACTTTTTTTTCTGTAAAAGAGGAAGGGAGCCGTTTCAGAGCACAAAGTATGTATTTAATGGGCACTATGGCTAGTGTTCTATGTGCATTATGGCGATTGTTAAATGGGCACTTTATGTGCACTATTAAATGAACACTATATCTGGCATTATATAGGTTCCTGAGCGGCACTATTAAATGGGAACTATGGCTGGTACTATTCAATTATATGGCCACTATGGTTGGTACAAGTGTATGGGTGTGCTATGGATAGAGCTATTACATCACAGCTGGTTCTATTATATGGGCACTATGGCTGATTCTTTTAGATGTGCACTCATATGATTGTATGGCACTTTTATTTGGAAAGTGTATGGCAGCATTATTTAGCCATTGCTATTTTGGCAGTATACCCCAGCACTGAGCACTGTACAGCATTGTTACTTGTGTAGTAAATTGTAGTATTATTTATTTTATTACACTATTGTATGGCAGTATTGTGAAGGCAGTGTACAACAGTATTATGTGGGATCTGGAGGTATTACTTGGGCAATTTATTGTAGGTTATGGAGGTATTATTTGGACACAGGGGCACAGTTTTATAAATGACACATCGTAGGTGGGGGGCCCTGTTACCAATTTTGCATTTGCGCCTAAGAGCTTCAAGTCACGCCTCAGTTTGGATACTGTATGGTATTATTCATGCCCTGGTTAACACTATACTATAATGGACACTATTTGCCGCTAGTTTTGGAAACTGTATAGCTCTATTATTTTAACACTTTATAATAAAACATGGCTATGAATGCTGATTTCTATTTATAAAACGACCTTCATTTTTAAAAACTAGTGGAGATTCTAACTTTTATTAAAGGGGTTATCCTACGGATAGGCCATCAATTTTTGACAACCTGAATAACCCGGCCGGGTTCCCACAGGGCGGATACGCTGCGTAAAAATCACACCGCGTGTCCGACCTGGAACCCGCAGTACGTTCAGTTCGAAAAATCGCACCACATTGGGGTGCGGTTTTTCCAACGGAATTTCCGTTGTGGAATGAATCCATCCATACTTACCCCCTCGGTCTTCTTTGCGCATAGTCCGGCCTTCCACGATGACGTTGCATGCCATCGGACGCTGCAGCCTGTGATTGGCTGCAATGGTCACATGTGATGAAACGTCATCCCAGGAGGCCGGACTGCAGGAAGAAAGAGGGCGTTCTGGGTAAGTATGTTTTTTGTTTTGTTTTACGTAGTTGTGATTTTTGCGGCGTAATCACTGCGAATACGCTGCAAAAGTCGCAAAACACTTGGCTTTCTGTTGCGGGATTAGCATCTGCATTGAATTTAATGGGGAAAACCCGCAACGGAAAATCAACTAAAACGCAGCATAAATTGACAGGCTGCACCGCAGGTCAATTTATTACCGTTTATGCTGCGGTTTTTTTCCGCAGCGTGGGTATGAGATTTTCTAAATCTCATCCACTTTGCTGCCACTGTAAATGCTGCGGAATTTCCTCACAGAATTCCGTTGTGGAAATTCCGCAGCGTTTACGCTAAGTGGGAACCCGGCTTAAATATTACTAACTGCATCGCCTGCAGCCGTCTTTCTTTCTACAGTCTATCACTTTCGGCTGCCCTGCTGTATTTCAGCATTCTTCTATTCTGTTAATCTTTCAATGTTATGGAATTGTTATTCATGTAATTTCATCTTCTAATTAGGTTCAAAAGTGAAGAAACAATTTAACTACATTAATAATGTATCTGACCCTGTGTGTTCAGTAATGCTGAATATTAATCGCTTCTCTTACACAAACTGTCGGTGCGTAGAACTTAAGCGTAACCCAGAGACCTTTATTATGCGGTTTTGGTTTGAGGGGTGCGGTTTTGAGGAACATTTTTGCTTTTAAATTCAGCTCCTTACAATTAACCACTGACAGCTGCTAAACCACACGTACTGACTGATTTTTATGGTTTTGCAGCCAAATTAAGTTGTTCTACAAACCCTGACTCATTGATCGGCGAATGTGAGAAGCTTATTAATAAGCGGGTGATGTATCATATCAATTATTACATTTTCAGCACTTTGTTTTCTAAAGGAGTGTTCACTTGAGTGTTTTTTTCGCCAGAGCAATTGATGAAATGAACGCTAAATTCTGATTTGTTGCTATGGGCAATAGGGTACTTTTTTGTTGGATAGTTTTGATAAATGTGGCCCAATGCATTATTTCTAATTTCAGACCCCCAACAGTTTGTAAAATATATTTTTTTTATAAATTGGGATTTACAAAATGCTAATTTTTAACATATTTTTTTAAATATTCTGATTTAATTTGGCAAAGATTGAACATCACTAAAATAATCATGACGGCAAATCTCTTTCTGCTTGTGTAAGTCTTACAACTTAGCTCTCCTCCTCCTACTACGCTGTTTTCTTCTTCATGGTCGGGAGTCACACGTGTCAGTCAGAGCACAGAGCGCTAGAACAGGGTTTAGGGGCACCCGTTCTAGAGATAGATGCGGGTCCCAAAGGTGGGACCCGTATCTATCTGACATTTATGGCATATCCTGTGGATGTGCAAGAAAACTGTCTCTCTAGTGCTACCTGTAGGTAGGTACCCTGTAAGTCAATGTCCTACCCTTTATGGAGACTTGAAACATGACTAGAGATGTCAGTCAAACCAGAGACAATTATCTGCAGACAGCACTGTTTCATAGTTTTTGCTCCTCATCAAGTACAGAGTAGGGTACTGGTTAACTGAGTGAGTTGCACCTTGGAAGGTAATGTTTTGTTTTTTTTTCTTACAGAGATCTAACTGGTAAGGAGTCTTTTCTAGAGGAGAGATATTTAGCAAAGTTTTCCCAGGGAGCATTGCTCTTTAGACTCCCTACCAGCTGGATCTTCGCAAGGAGAATCAATACCTTCCAATAGCTGCTTCAAATGCCTCTCACTCAGCCAACCAGAACTCTACTCTGTACTGATGAGGACTAACAAATCTGAAACAGTTCTGTCTACAGATATGTATCTTTGGTTTGGCTATAAACCCAAGTCATGTTTCAAGGCTCCATAAAAGGATCGGACATTGACTTACAGGGTAGTCACCTATAGGTGGCAGTAGAGAGAGTTTTCTTCCTTATGATGAACAGCTATTTTGCATACTATTCCCAGACTCCCTACCAGCTGGATCTCCACAAGAAGAATCAGTACTTTCCAAAAGTTACAACTGCTTGTTATATTCATTTTGTTCTGTGCTGTTAAAAAAAAAATAGTATTTAAACTTTTTAGTCATTTTCCCAAACATATAACAAGGGAAAATCTGAGATACAGAAAAAAAAAGGGATAGGATTATAAGGGAAACATTCCATTCCAGCTGACACATGTGGTAGTTTCAACTGTGCCTGTTACTTGATGATGCTACAGGTTCATGTTGCTTTTAATGACCCAATTAATACATGAGAGTAATAAAATTGGACACTGACATTCAGTTTTATTTTTAAAGTTTAGTGCTGATTTACTGCAATAATTACAGCTTTAGGTGTAGAGGGTGTTAGCCCAGTATCAATGTGTAGAAATTAGTATGGCCGGATTTACACTCTTTCGGTATGGATTCTGTATCGACATTCCACACCAAAGTGCATGTAAATGGGATTCTCAAAATCCTAATCACATGCGGCAGAAAATCAGAGCAGATTTTAAGACTGCCAGTGATATTTAGAGCAAAATGGCTCTAAGGAGAACTTAAACCCTGTTGACACTGCTTAGCGATTTCTACATTTCAACATTCTAAGCAAAGGTCGATTCTTCTAATCAATGACCGTCTGCTTAGAATACTTTGTCAAGATTTCCAAAAAACAGAAATCTCTAAATGGAGCCAAAGGGGCTTGAGTGCTTTATTCAGCCCTTTGTTCTCTAAATCGGTGGTAGGCTAAAACTTCACCAATGTAATCTTCTTAGCTGTATCTATGATATAGCAGAGTATCATTTTTACTGGATTTCTCCTTTTAAAGACCAATGCCACCAACATAATGTGTCCTTATTTATACAAATCTGACAAGCTGCACCTACAGTGCCTTCTTAAAGGGGATGTCCCCTTTGGACAATCCCTACTTGTTAGAAGGCTCCCTTAAACATGAGCTGATCACAAAGTATAGCCATGCTGGGACTGCCAGTGATCAGCGGTAATCTTTGGGGAAACCTGGCAGTAAGTGATCAATTTCTCTGCAGCGCCACCACAGGGGAAATTAAGCATTACACAGTGGTCATTCATATCAATGGGCTGTCTGTATAATGTAGGACAGGACAGGTCCTCCGAGAGATGCTCTTTGTAACTGCTTTGAACTCTGGCCAAGAGATGAGGATCCCGAACAGAGGTCCCCCTCTGACTCAAAATGAATTCCTAATAGGGTATGTGGAATTGGATTTTCTAGACTGGACAACCCCTTTAACACAAAATCAAAGAGCACATCGCCTCCCCCCCAAAAAAAAAAAAACAGTTTATGAATTGAAAATATAGACAACTTTTTGGGTAAACGACAGCAGCAATTTTTTTTAATCATAGGAACCACTGCGAATTGGAATTCAATATATAATTTGCTATGATTTTAACTTCAATCTACAAAATAGCGTAGACTTGTAAACGTTAGGTTCCCTTACAATAAGTTCCAGTATTTCTGAGTTGATGGTTTTGAAAGTTGCTGCTCGCTCATAGGACTTTACAAGGTGAAAGCGTGTGTATTGTGGATGATATGACGTTTAAGTTCACCTTCCAAAGTCCTGTCTCTAAATTCTCCACACTGCAGCCATATGTTGAGCTATCAAGCAGCATGACAGATGTGTTATGTTCTCTATATCCTAAACAGCTGCTGGAGATCATGCATATATACTGTAGATATAGAATATTACACTTGTCCTTTTTTATATAAATAACATCATTTGTATCATAGCAGTAAAAAAACAAAGCAGCCTGATCTTGGGAGGTTTTATGTAAGGGCTCATGAGTTGTACTTTCATCGATGATATATCCACACGAGATGAGCCACCGTCACCTTTCATAGATATAATCACGTTATTACCATGGCCATCAAGTGATCACACTCATGACATTGCCAAAGCTGCATGGCCCAGAGAAATAACATCCTCCCCTTATTATTATCTAATTCTACATTGAATAAAGGATGCCCTGGAGTTTCAAAAAGTACAAAGAAGAGCAACATAACTGAAAAGAGGCATGGACAATCGTAGTTATGAGGAAAGATTAAAAGCAAGAGACAACTGAGGAGAGGGGGAGATGAGAAAGCGCTCGTCCCCATACATAGCTTCTTGTGAAAGGAGCAAACGAGCGCAGATCAACCAGCTGTCTTGTTGATCGGCGCTCGTTGACAAGGTCCCCCTCAATCAATGCAATGTTTGAATAGTGATCCATTCTGATCTCCACTTGGGGTCAGAAAGGAATTTTTTTTTTGATGGATTGTTTTTTTTTCCCCATTCCTGGATCAGAAAGGAGGAACAAACCTTTTTGATCCACATCTTCACCCCTCCCCTGGTTAAACCTGATAGACATATGTCTTTTTTCATCTGTACTACGTAACAGTTTTGTTGTATAGATCAATCAATGAATGATATGTTTGTCTATGTGAGGCCACTTGCCAAACACCAGCTAGGATTTGGGGAACAGTATCGAGGGATGTCTATAAAATCAACCTTCTAGGTTCGTTGTATGACCAGCAAAATGTCTTCTATCATCATAAGGGACTATTATTTACTCATCATCTATACAGTGCCAAGATAATCCAATATTGTGTACACTCATACTGGTACCTGTCCCCAGAGGGATCACAGTTTAATTTCCCTATCTCAGCGGTTCTCACATATGGTAGGGTTTCATAGGAAGCTAATAATCCTAAATGCTGGATGTTTTAAGAGTATGCAAGGAAAGTGGATTATTTGGAGCAAAAACGTACAGATATCGTGAGTATAAACAGCAGAACATTCAAAGCCCACGGAGATAACGGTGTTGTGGACCACACACAGATGAACCATATACCAGGGGATCATCTGCCCACGTAATATCAAAATGGCCAATAATATTTCACTCTAGCTAATTATTCTTTTATGTAATGCTCTAGTTGCCTGACCAGTTTATTTATTTTTAGTTTTATTTTATTATTGGTGATTCATATTAACTTGTTACTGAATTTTATAGGATGACCTTGGAATATGATACGGTGACTTTGATGAATCATAAGTGGAAATGTCACCAGTCATCTGTTTTTTTTGTGCACGTGTATACATACATTTATTTCTTTTTGTTATTAAGAAAGGATTGGCCAATCCACATACTGGCCTATCTGGTTACAGATTTAGGTCAATAAAAGTCATCTGTGTAACGAAAATCCATCCAAATACTTTCTCGACAGGTTTAGTTGAGTTGAATGGAAAATTTGGTCTCCTGTAGACTATACCAGCAGTGGGGACCAGGCACCTCTAGGCATGGGATTGATGGGGGTGGCAGCATTCGAACCCCACCATTCAGAATTTTATGGCATGTCCAGTCCATTATCAGAAAAGTATGATGATATTGTATTAATGCTTATGTGACTATGTCTCATCTACACAATTTATTGCCTGTGCCATTCACCAAGCCTTCAAAGATTTTGACTCTTTTACTGTCTCAAGAAATGTGGTGTATGGGACCTATGGAGTAGCGAACTTCCATGTAGAGATTGCATCTGCTCACATTGAAGTCTTAAAGGGGTTGAACAGGATTAGTAAAATATTTTCATATATTCTGAATTAATAGCAGGGAGGTCCTCTTTTCAGGATACTCATCTCAGAGTGAAAAGCGGGTACAAAGTCTGTCTCTTGCTCTGGAGCCAGTCCTATCCTGCATTACACAGTATTGCCCGTGGTGGCGCTGCAGGTAAATTGAACACTTACTGCCAAGTTTCCCCATAGATTACAGGGGTCCCAGCAGGCGGATACATTGTGATCAGCTTATTATGAAGGGACCCTTCTAACAAGTGGGAATTGCCCAAAGCGGACAATCCCTTTAAGCTGGCTATGGGCCATGAGATATTTGTTGGTGGATTTTGCCGACGTCAGTGGGATCAACTGTCAATCTAATGTCCATGGGGAATCCAAACTGTATCCTGACATCTCCCTTTGAAGGGGTACAGAGATTGAACATGTTGGGTTATGATCTGGCTCATACTTTTTGTCCCAGCTGAATAGAGCTGAACAGGCACATTATTGGGGAGTCTGGGAAATTAGCTCTTCATCCAACAATCTTCTTTGAGAGGACGACACTTCTAGGAGAGCATTGTTAATGCAACCTGTGTGGTCGTCTCAAAGCGGTTACACTGTAGATTATTAATATAAACGGGGGATGTCAGGGATATTTTATGTCTATGGCCAATTGTTTGGCCAATAGTCACCTTCCCCGACTCCCCTATTAATAATACAATACATTTTCTTAAACTGGTTATCTGACATCTATGGCCAGTTTTATTTCTGCTCTTCTTCCTTCGACATGATGCAGGTTCTTATGTAGTGTTAGACAATTGTCATTATCAGGTTACTCTATTGAATATATATTCAATCTTTTTTAATGCTTTCTTTCAGACATGGAGTCTGCAGAGAGGATAACAACATCCAACCCATCGTCCGTGACTTCTTCCTCGCCTTCCACCTCATCTGTAGCATCAGTGGTAACTAAAGGAGGCCTTACCACAGGAGTCACCCCTCTGAGCTCCTCAATTACGGCTTGTGGTAAGCATTCTTAGACATTTCTGAAGATACACTGTACCCAGGGGCTAACTAATAATAATTTTCACTCCCAGGCTATGATTTATATCCTAATACTTACTGTCCTCATTTCATAAATAGCACTGATACCACTGAGTTCTTGGGCATGTTAATTCTTTTGAAGCGTTCAGACAATAATAGAACTATAATATAATAATACATAGAATTGTATTATTAGCAATTCCTAACATAGTCCTAAGTGCTACTCTCATTCCCATTACTCTTCGTATAGCTATGGTTCTGCCTAAATCCCTTCCATTTCAACAGGGGGCAATTCAGGTAATTGATGCAAGTTAGAGAACTGATGAGAAAGCAATTCCCTAATATACAAGCTTAGGTCCCAAATAATGTTTGCTTTAAAGGTAATGTTGACCTTTTAGCACCATGTCATTTTTAGTGCCAAAATTATGAACTGATTAATTTCTTAATATATATTTCTAGCAGGCATAGCCACATTTTTCTAATACAGAGCTCCAAATCCCCTACATAGAGGATTATTTTTAACATAACATCCGGCTGCTTCAGCCTCCACTAGTGGGAGCTTATGAGCTTTCTGCATACAGCTTTATTACGTAATAAGCTCCTAAGCTCCATCTAGTGGTGACTACAGGTAGTCTGCATGTTATCTTTTAAATCTATGTTTATGCAGGAAATTTAGAGCTCTCTATCAAACAAAGCTCCAACCGCTATAAAGATATATTGAGAAATGAATCAGTATAGAATTGTAAACCTGTTTAGATAAAAAGGAAACGGTGTTAAAGGGTGTGCATTTACTTTTCCAAGGTACGTTTTTAGCTGGGCCCTATTGTCTGCGAATGGAGAAGTCGCCTTAGTTACCAGGCCCAATAACAGCTCCTTGGCTCCATATTGATCGATACTGCCGAGCAATCGCCCAACTGTTCAGTCCAGTCCTGTTAAATCCTAAAACCTTTCTTTAATGAAATAATGACAATGTATTAGCCTAGATAATGAGCGCTGACTGTGTTTCTATTTGGTACTTCTGTATGGTTTTATATATCTCATCTATCACACAATGCTGTCTAATCATTTATTTACCTCTATTTATGTATATTTCTGTGCGTGCGCTGCCTGTTCACAGTGACATTTCAGAAGGGAATAAGTCTCATCAACGTTACAGGAAAAACAGTATTTAAAATGTCAGCTCTCTGCTAGAACATTAATCATGAGCTTAATATACCTATTGAGAACTAAACTCTGCCCACAGGAATGTGTTTCATCGGGGATTATGGAGTATTTCAATAGTTACATTTAAATAAAGACGTTTTTTAAATAGAACGCCTGGAATGGATAAGTGAAATGCATTAAACATTACCTTGTTTAAGAAAATTTCCTAAAGTGTTTAAAGAGAAAGCATGGTTTTCTATGTATATTTCATATGTTGGAGTACTCTCACATTAACGAGCCTTAAAGCGTACCTAACCTTTCAGGTGACTTTTCAATAAGCTGTCATTTGTGTGTACATGAGGCATTACACTCGTTCTGACCATTGTATGACCTGTATTCTGCATTTTTTAACAGTTTTCCCCTCTGCAGGCTCTATCTCTAATTCTCCGTTGTCTCTGAGCTAGTGGGTGGAACCTAAAGGCTATCACATCTTCTATACACAGCACACACAGAAGAGGAGACTCCTGCTCTCCTATCTCTATCTATCACATATATATATAGAAGCTGAGGCAGCATGGAGGACATTACATAGCAGTACTGAGCAGCGCAGCTGAGAATCCAGCAGTGGGATGGGCTATAACTTACCAGAAAGCTGCTGCAGCTTCTGTCCGTGTCTCTGTTTCTCACTCTGCTCCTGCTTCCCTTTCCATAGACTTGTATTGGCAGCGTGTCTGTATCTCTTTCTCTTCTTGCTTTCTCCACCTGCTTCCACCTCCATAGACTTGTATTGGCAGCTTGTCTATTTATATTTCTCTTCCTACTTCCTCTTCCTGCTCCCACCTCCATAGACTTGTATGGGCAGCTTGTCTGTGTTTCTTTCTCTTCCTGTTTCTTCCTCCCTATCCCACATCCTTAGACTTGTATGGGTAGCTTGTTTGTGTCTCTTTCTCTTCCTTCTTCCACCTCCATATAGTACAGGGCCTGAGGGAAAAAATCCCTGTGTCATGCTTTGCGCCCATAGGCATAACGCAGTGAATCACTTTTTCTATAAGCGTTTATTTTATGATTGTCATTTCCCTTGGTGAAGCTATATATTCAAGAATATGGAGAGCTCTAAAAATTTACGACAGATCAAAGATCACCTTACTTTTCACTTTTTTAGACCAACATTGTTGCATATTATTATTATTATCATCATCATCGTATAATGGTTTTATGTTTGTGCACTTGTGTGTACATATATTAGCATGTTGGTCATTATAGTAGATGAAAGGACCCCTACATCTTAAAAATGACTCTGCAACCAGGTGGCCCTAAATAAAATCTACCTCTGAGCAACTGATCTCAAAATTGTATTCTGTATGGTTTTCGGTTCTGTATTTTTAGTTTTTGTTCTATCATTGTGCTGCTTATATTACCATAAAAGCCGTTTATTTAATCTCAAAGGACATTTTCAGAGACAGAAGTACTATATTAACATCTTGGCGTTTTATTGACGTGTCATTAAACTACTCCAGCATTAAACGGCAACGTACGTAGAACTAATTTAGGAAAAACAAACATACTTTCGGCACCCTCTTAACTGTTTTAATGTGCAAGTGCATTTGCACAACACTGAGCACTGTGGTTTTTTATACCGTTGCGAAAGGAACATGTAAGCAATTCTGCCTGCTGTTTTTTTACTTTTATTTTTACCTTCTATTAAAAGAAACATGTTAGCAGCTTAGGAAAAAAAAGATCCTGAGTTTTTTACTGACATGTGCAAAGTGCTTACCGATGTCAGCAGAAGTCCTTAATGGAAATGGCCATTAATATATATTCTCCCTGTACAGGAAGAACCGCATAAATTCACTTAGTGTCACTGAAGAAGCAAGCTTTCCGTCACAATATATATATATATATATATATATATATATATATATATATATATATTCCTGTTACTGTCGATTCAGGGAAACAAAGGATTTTTTTTACAATTGTGACATTAAACGTTACAATAAATTTTAAAAAGGGAAAAATTGACCTATATAATAATCTGTGATACGTTTTGCAAGTTCCGGAAACTGTCTCATATAAAATCTGGCATAAATTCTACTAGTCCTCTTTGGAAAAGAAAAGGTTAATGGGTGGAGTTACCTAAAAGGGGTGGAATTCAGATTGTTTGATTGTGGGTATATGCTACAGCATTCTGTCTCCTGCTGCACACAAAGCAGACGAACCCCCGCCCAGTTTTGAAACATTATTTTAATTGCACTAGCAATGGGGGAAAAATAGATGCCTCCTAGGACACATAAAAATACTTTTTTTGTGTTTTTGTCTCTTTTTGTAACTACCAAATTGAGTAGAACAGGATAAAAGAAAATGAAGAATCATGTTAATGAGGTATTCCCGTCTTATAAAGGGATAGAATAACACTAGGATATTCTATCACTATGATCGGTGGCGGTCCGACCTCTGGACCCCACCAGTCCTGAGAATGAAGGGGTTGCAGTTCTGATTTAGCACTGCGTACACTTCTACCTTTTCCTTGCACATCACTTCACTTCACTTGAATAGGGCCTGCTGTAGTGCCCTGCAAAGTGGATGGCCAAGGCGCCGCTATTCAGGGAAACACAATGAAGGGGCTGCAACGTTGTGACTCCTTCATTCTCAGGATCGTTGGGGGTTCCAGAGGTCGTACCTCCACCGATCATAAAGTGATAGCATGTCTAGCGGTGTGCCATTACTTAAAAGATTGAATTATTCCTTTACGTTTTGAGGGTAATTTTTGTTTTCTTGGGGGTTTTTTTTTCAGTGTCGCTTTAAGATTATTCAGAATTCAATAGAAAATGAAGGCTCAATACTGGCTTTGTGGCTTTCAATGTACTTGTCTGAAAAGAATGCGGTCTCTAGGTACATTACAACTATCAGAGATAACACACAGGCAGACATTATCAAGGGTCCTTCAGGAGACCAAAACATTCAAAACATCTCTAAATCACCAGAGTATTTGTACAGAACAAAATGAGCGGTGTGAAGGCATGCCTGGTGTCAGCCGAAGAACAGATGTAACCTGCAAATGATGAGTTTTTAATGATATATTTATATGGAGTTATTTAAAGATTATAGCTGACATCCAGTACAAAATAAATTTGCAGACTTCCTTAGAGGGGTTCTCTAGGAATATATAACTGAGCTCTAGATTTTGGTACACAAGATAACTGGTTGCAGGGATGGGTATTCTTAAGTGTAGATTCATCTTTGGTTCACCTACAGATAAACCGTGTTTATACGGAACGATTTATCACATATAAAAGTATCTAAAGTGAATAAGCAGTACGAGCTGCCCCCTGTAAAGTGCAGTTGGTATAGAGTAAGCATGCAGGTGGTGCCCCCTTGACTGCTTATCTTCTCGGAATAAATCTTGCCTCTAGTAATGCTTCTTGGAGTCTGAATACACGGTGTGCTATGGACGTACTGTCACAAACTTGTGGTATGCTGAAGTTACTGTAACAGTCCAGACAGACACAAGGTGTAGCAGAGGCTTTGGCACGGTAGATGACAGCAGACATGGCGGAAGACACGGAATGTGGCAGATGACAACATGACTCCAACACTAGATATAACTCGGGATCAAGCACAGTTACGGGATACAGGATACAGGTAGTAGGATACAGGAACACTGGGAGCAGGATAACAACTAAGGGACCATTTGCAAGACTAACATGGGAATACAACAACAATGCTCAGTAGTAGTGGAAGGGCGGAGCCCTTTTTATAGTCCAGGATGATTTGGGGATTGGTTAGGGAACATTTAGTATGCGCGCGCTGGCCCTTTAAGGCCGGGGACGAGCGCCCGTGCAACTTAGTAAACCGTTCAGAGCAGGACAGCCGCGCGAGCGGTCATCGCCGAGGAGGGAGATGCTGGCAAGAAGCCAGGAGTCTGCAGTCGCGACCGTCCGAAGGTGAGGGACGGCAGCGGTCCGTGACCACAGCCGTTACACGTACTGTGGATATGTGTTGCATAGACATACTCTCAAGACTCAGATTGGGACCTCGAGAAACGACTGTGGGCACATGCTGCCAGACAGGAAGAGCACCACATGTGGTTGTTGCCACTAGCAATGGGTCGTAAGCACAAAATCTGGAGGACAACATGTTTCATTGAACAGAAAAATGCTATTAAATGTGTTTGGCCATACAGAATTAGGCTTCATGAACACGGCCGTATTATGGCTCAGTTTTGTACTGAGCTGTAATAGGGTTCCTATTAAATGTATCTCCGTATGCCTCCGATTTCATAAGGTTTTTGTGGCATTCTCCATCAGATGCTGAGCTTTTCTCCCTTATCGTTGGGAAGATCCATACATCGGCAACCGACTGGGCATTGTACGGCGGCACACGGAGTCTGTCGTGTACACAAGTCCTTAGATTTAGGCCTCAGACTCACAGCAGATCCATGTGTATATCCCTGCAGCTCGGTGGCACAGAACTGTAAGCACTCCGTTTTCTGCCATATGGTGCCTCCGTACGGAGATATTTTCCCGCAGAAGTGATGTTCTAGAAGAGAATACTTCCATATCGTGTCTGATAGAATATGGCATGTTTTTCTTTCTGTCCGACAGAATGAAATCAGAGGCATAAGAAGGTACAGTGAAGACCCCATATAGTGCTTGAAGGTCTAAAATAGCCATAATACGCCTGTGTACACAAGCCCTCAATTTGATTATTGTTGTTGTTAAAAAAAAAAAATACATACAAATGGGAATTCTTGTGGGTATGATTATATATTTCATTGCTTTTGTACACATTGGCTGATAGTCTTTTCTCCCACAATGACCACCCCCAATATAAAGATATTTACTGCCACTTTAACCTGCAGTCGGTTCCTACTCCGTGCATGTTATCAGTTCTTTGTAGAAGTCATTCTGCATACAGTTCTGCTTTGTGTAACATTGACATTTCGGACTAGTAATGAGTGATTGCTTTGTGATCTAAAGCTGATTTCCTCAGCTGGATTCGGAGATAAACCTGATATGTCTTTTCTGGTACACATCTTGGCTCACTGTAGCGTATTCATCTTTACACCAACAAATAATTTATGAGTTTACAAAGAAGAGATTCTTTCATGCAATGCAGCCAAAGTGACCTCGAATTCTTATTCTTGTATACCATATAATGGTCCTACATTTTCCATGTAGTGTTTTTAGCAGATGCAGTCACCTTTAAAGTAACATGGTATTTGTATCCTCTGTTGAAAATTGATGTTTTCCTTTTACTTTAGCTCCTTCAAGTGACTGCATATCGACTAATTAAGTATACGCGTATGACTAATGATGCCATTTAAATTCTATACACATAAAGATCAAAGCAAACCGGCAACTTATTTGTGACAAATTGTGATAGAACGGGGGAAATTTTGTAAAATACGACACAACGTGTAAATTCATTCATTTTGAGGAATGAGATATAGATGATATCTGCCTGAGCGAAGAACCCGAGTGTTTACAGGGCTTTAAAGGGAATGTATCGCTTATATATTTTTTTTCATAATTAAAACCAGATAGTGAAACATAATCTTTTTTTTCTGATCTATTTTTATTTTTTGATTGTAGATTTTTTTTAATTCTATTTTCTGTACATGATTATGGGAGCAGCCATCTTGCTGAGCTGCTGTTAACAGCATTTAGAGATCTGCTTTATAGCAGAAACATTAATAATAGGAACCTGTGAACAGGGGGGAACCCATTGACATCTATGGGAATTTTCTAGGCATGCTTTGTGACCTGTGCAGAGGTCATTGTGCAGTGAGGTGGAGGACGGGAGCTGTATCCATCACCTATTGTCAATGGTGGTTCCGGTGTTATCTATATATAGGAGTTACTTGTCAGTGTAATCCTGCCTGTGATGATAATAAAGGTGACTGCTGAAAAGTGATCTCTACAGAACAGGATGGGTCAGTCTATTATAAATGGTGGATCCTGTGTTATTTATATAGAGGTGTTACCTGTCATTGTAATTCTGCCTGTGATGATAATGAGATGACTGCTGAGAAGAGATCTCTACAGAACAGGAAAGATCAGTCTATTATGATTGGTGGATCCTGTGTTATCTATATATAGGTGTTACAAGTCAGTGTAATCCTGCCTGTGATGATAATGAGATGACTGCTGAGAAGTGATCTCTACAGAACAGGAAAGATCAGTCGATTATGAATGGTGGATCCTGTGTTATCTATATAGAGGTGTTACCTGCCATTTTAATCCTACTTGTGATGATAATGAGATGACTATTGAGAAGTGATCTCTACAGAACAGGAAAGATCAGTCTATTATGAATGGTCGATGCTGTGTTATCTATATAAAGGTGCTACCTGCCATTTTAATCCTACCTGTGATGATAATGATATGACTGCTGAGAAGTGATCTCTACAGAACATGATGGGTCAGTCTATTATGAGGCTCAGCGGCCAATATGAAATCTGCAAGATTTAAAGATTTTTTTTTAATAAAGATAAAAGAGAAAAAAAAAACACCCAAACTTCTTTAAAAAAAAATGTCTAACATAAAAACTTCATTTAAACAATAGGTTATTTTCTCATGACACATTTCCTTTTACAAACGTGTGTGTGTGTGTGTGTGTGTGTGTGTGTATACAATGGAGCGATCTAATTTAATGATACAGCGTTGCTTCAGAAGAAGTTAAGTTTTACATGATACTCATTGGAATCAATAAGCTGTCTTTATAATACACAGACTTGCTGGGTTCTCCAGAGAGGCACTTTTTGTAGCCATTTCTCGGATTGGCTAACAGATGAATGAGTGGAACCTCTCAATAAATTCTGAAATCCCTAATAGAGTATTTAGGCTTTCTAAACCAAACAACACCTTTAAATGTAGGGTGGATGATTATATTGGACTCAACCTATTCATATTGTTTTCTTAATGGGACACCTCACAACAGGATTCCCCTATAAGCCTATAGTAACGTTTTATCGACCTCTGGCGTTTGATTGCGAGTGGTGAACTTAGGGGAAGATACACCTCAATTCATTGTCCATTATGACTATGCTGTCACATAAACCAGCAGACAAAGCAAGTAAAATACACATAAATTAAAGTCATGGCTAGAGCCTGAAAGGTTCTCCAGGTCCTCTCAAAATTTAACGAATCCCAGTAGGCAGGGGGAGGAAAGGGGTAAGAGTAGTCATATTTGTTTCTCACTAGTCACATCTCTGATGGATTTCTGGACCGCTAGGCACAGCTGCTGGTACTGGACTTGTCTCAGGAAATGCAAAAGTTCAGTGTGTGGTCCTCTGTAATATTGATTTGCACGATCTTGTATCATAGTTCATGTCATAGACTGTGCCGTAAAGCGTACCTAACTTTTCAGGTGACTTTTCAGAGTAAGCTGTCGTGTGTGTACATGAGGAATAACACTATTTCTGGCCATTATATGACTTGTATGTGGCATTCTGTGGCAGTTTTCCCTTCTGCAGACAATATCTCTAATTCTCAGTTGTCTCAAAGCTAGTGGGTGGCACCTAATGGCTATCATGTCTTCTATATACTGCACACATAGAAGAGGAGAATCCTGCTCTCCTATCGCTATATATATATATATATATATATATATATATATATATATATATATAGGAGCTGCAGCAGCATGGAGAAGATTATACAGCAGTAATGAGAAGTGTAGCTGAGAATCTAGCACTAGGGTGATATAGAAATCTTACTAGTAGCTGCAGCAGTGTCTCTGTGTGTTTCTCTCTGCTCCTGTTTCCTCTCCCTACTCATCAGCCCTCCATAGACTTACACGCTGCATAACTTTCTCTCTGTTCCATCCTCCTGCTCCCCCCTCCCCTCTCTATAGAAAGTTATAGCAGCACAGTGAAATGACAGACCCCTACCTTCCGCGGTCCGTCTCCTCTGCCCTGTAACTAGGGATGGCCAATGCTTAACAACAAGGGTTGGGCAGCAGATTACAGGAAAGGAGACACCTAGTGGCAGTAACTTCACACAGGACTTGCATAGATAGAACACTACATTTTAACAGAAAGTAAATGGCAAAGTTGTTTTATATCAGGTATACTATTATATAAGCATAAGTTGTTTGAAAAGTTTGTGTCTATTTAAAGTAAGGTCTGTACATAATTTTTTTTTACATCTTTTATTTTGCGATTTTGTTCTAAAATAAATTATTCAATTAAAGTGAAGTGAGGAATGGAGGAGTAATTTTCATTATTCGAGTCTGGCTGCGGTAACCGAATGCCTCAGCAGGTCATATTTTGTGTATTTGGACCAATCCAACTCACAGGTATAATTTCAAGGAATAACTATGGATTTCTGCAAGTTCCAACCATATTCATGGAATTGATTTTCAGTTGCAGAAATTTCTGCAACAGAATCTGCGGCATGTGACTGCTCCCTTATTCCTCTTACATAATAACCTTACACTTATGTGATACATGTGTGTTATAGTTTTGTTATTTTGTATACCCAATATGTACTGTATGCCCAATCCTCTCGGATTATGACATGATATCATGCATTATATAGGTTGGTCATATTCAACAGTCTGCGGATATTCCGTAATGGTGAATAAGCCTCAGGCCTTCATTATAGTCACTTTACCTGTTTTACTTTTGTGTATAGGATACCGTACAATTTGCCATACTTAAACAAGCACAGACTTTAATATTGTGGCAATGGAATTAGGAAGCTGTTTATTCATCTATGTGAGGAAGTGCTCTGGGTGTGTACATGACCCCACCTCTGTGAGAATAATACAGCATATAATAGCTCGGCTTATAACAAAGTTCTGTATTTGACGTGAAACTGGGAAGTTACACAACAAGGTTTGCTTTCATTCTTAACCTGTGCACAGCTTCATATATCAGATATAAAACTGAATGACCGAAGTTATACATTTTATGTACCGTATCTAAAGCTGTCATGTGTTTGTTATATGTCACTTATATAATTAGATGTTTTGTATGTTGTTGTATCTAGTATTGATCAGCAGAGAATTTGTCCTCGCATATATACATATATACTTGTCCCTGGATTCTGCAATTTCGAGCCCGGTTCTAAAAACAAATAAATATTTATGTGTCATATGAGAAGAAACTTGTAAGGCGGCCAAGCTCTCTTTTTATTCTCCATAATGGGGCAAATTTTTACAAAAATACGAGGTATATAAAGTAAATTATTAAAACACATGAGATAACAAATGCAATATAATGACTAATGTGCATTACATAGAAAGGCCATTCGTTTTAATAAGCATTCAAACACAGTTCCTAATTTCCCCATCGGTGGAGCTGCAGGGGAATTGAACACTTGCTGCCGATCTCCTCTACAGATTACAGTTGATCACTGATGGTCCCTGCAGTGAGACGCCCTGTTATCCCCTTAATATCAAGAGACCCTTCTAATAAAAAGTGACTGTCCAACGCATACAACCCTTTTTTTAGGAATTTTTACAAGACTAAAACATTGATGGCCTACCCTTAAGATAGGACATCAATATTTGATCTTGGAGATCCGACCCCCAGGATCTTTGCTGATCAGTACAATGAAGAGGCTATGGCGCCTCTTTATATTTTATTCATGAAAAATCACTTTTATTACAGAAACAGTATAACTGAACCTAAAAGCCATATGACCAAGGTGTCTTCAAATAGCCAGACATCTGTTCAGACAATATGATGGATTAGAAATGGATTAGGACGATGCCCATAACTCAGATTAAAAAGTCTGTCTGAGATTCGTGTTTTCTTTTCCTTTTTTTTTTTTTGTTAAAAAATGAACGGATCCAAGCAGGATAAAGAAGGAAAGGAACCATATCTTTACTGGGATTCAATTCTATTCTTGGCAAAAAAAATGTTGTTTTTTTTTAAGGGAATATGGACCTCAGATGCGACCGTGTAACGAAACCCAGGAAGACAAAATCACCTAAAAGAATGGCTATAATTGGTGCAATTTAAAAATTCTCTCACAATCAAACATAAGAAATTGTCATGATGAATAATGTTATAACTTTTTTATGTCAAATTTGGAAATGTTATGTAGATATTATTAAGTATTCTATTAGAATATTATCGACAGCCTCAGACTTGTCTTAAACTTAAGTGCATCTTATGTGTGTTGTGAAGTGCGTTAAAGGATGTGTTTGAGTCAAGGACTACAAGAACTGAGGTGTAACTTAAATAAGGAGTAAGGTTAATTAATAGAAGCTCAAGCACCGCTTAGAAAATCAGAAACAAAATTTTAAAGATTACTTTTAGTTAAAAAAAAAAAAGTGCTTGGATTGTTATGTTAAAAGATTTATTTACAGACTGCGATTACTATTGTTGAAGGCTGTGTTCACATCACCGTTGAGAGGTTCCGTCTGAGGTTTCCGTCGGGTTAACCCCTCAGCGGAAAGCAAACGGAAACCTCAGCTTCCGTTTCCCTCACCATTGAACTCAATGGGGATGGAAACGAGCTAATGGTTTACGTCTGTCACCGTTGTGACAGGGTCCAGTCGTTTTGACGGAATCAATAGCGCAGTCGACTACGCTATTGGTTCCGTCAAGAACAACGAAACCCTGTCACAACTGTGACAGATGGAAACCATTAGCTAGGTTTCCGTCACCATTTATATCAATGGTGAGGGAAACAGAAGCTGAGGTTTCCGTTTGCTTTCCGCTGAGGGGTTAACCCGACGGAAACCTCCAACAGAAGGGCAACGGTGATATGAACAGGCCCTAATAATTGTATTAATAACCTGTATGTGTAATGTCTAATGTAAAATCTGTATAAATATATACCTTTGAAAAGCCATTTTGGAGAAACCGTTGCCCCTAAACTCATGGAGGGTCACTGGTACTCTGTGCTGGCCAGTTGGGATCCCCCTTTTGTTGCATTTGGGTACTATGGGAAATTATTTTACCCACCGTCAATCTTTTGTTTGGATGCACCTGCCAACACACACCTGTGGAGGGAAATGCAATTGACGTATGGCTGACACCAGGGGTGGACACAAACAGCAGAGGGCCCCTGTGCAAGGGCAGTATATGGGCCACTTGCTCCCCAACAGCTCATTAACATACACTAGCCTTTAACAATCTACCAGTAATTGCAAGCATTGATATTCATTAGCTCCTTACATGCAATTGTATAGGCAGTAGGACTCTTCTTTTAAGGCTTTATTTACCCGGTAGACCATAGGTTGCACCTATGGTAAGTCTGCCCTTGACTGACACATTTATTGGTGTAGATAAAAGTGCATCATGAACATAACAGCCAAAAGTTGTTACAGCGTAGAAACCTTACAGCAACTTTTTTCACAGTGTTCAGTATGACAAGACATACAAGTGCTATGCAATTACCATGTAATTACCACCACAGATCACTCCATAATCATACATGTTTAGCTCAGCTATGGAATTAGCAAGTAAACTCCAACCTGTCCATTGTATTTTCTTCCCTGGAAAGAGACACCACCGGAAGCCTGAAATTCTTATAAACGGTAGATTCTTCAGAAGACCAGAGATGCCCGATCCACGAGCACACGCGAGAACTTTACCTCACGCAGTACTCTCCCTTGACTGAATGGGGCAGCATTTTGCCATATACAGTCCACCCCTGCACTTTCCCATCTCCAATTTGGGTGGGGCGCCATTTCACTTTTTACCTCCGGCAGCAAAAGGGCTAGACAACTGCACAATTTGTCTTCCTGGGTTTCTATGAGAGATCACAAAAAAACTCCGCTCTGCTACCACTGTGGCTATTTTTTTTTCTCTGTGTAATAATACAGTCATTGACATTTTATCATGTCCTACATATCACCCTATAGATGCTCTTCAGTAATATTTTAGATTATCAAAAAAACACTTTGCTGTTCTGACCCTGCACTTTCCAGTTTTTGGGGGCTTTTGATTATGGACGCAGAATTCTCATTGTTTAAGTATTGCTGTTTTGCATGTTTTCTGGGATTATATTTTGTATAAGAAATCCACTCACTTTATTAAATCTGAAAACGATTCAGCAGCCGCTGTTTCAGGTTTTGCAGTGTAGCATCTCGTTGAAACCATATTTGTGCCGCGCTCTCTTATTGTTCCATTTCCTGGGGATGTTTTATCTATTTTGCAAACTCTAAATTATAGCAAGAGAGAGCTTTACAGGAATACGGCTAAGATGAAAGCTAATTGCTATGAAAGTTAAGTAGGTATTTTCCTTTGTCACCATAAATGTATAACTAGCATTATCTGCAATGCTCTGTAACGTGGGCAGATGGACAGAAGTATTAAGAGTCCATGGTATAATTAGTGTTGTTGTTTTGTAAGGATTCAGCCTATGCAAAGACCTCTGTCTAGACATGCCGTAAAAGCTGCCGTGAAATTAACAGAAGAGGACAAGTAAAAAAAGGAAAGAAAATAGATTTTCTTCAGCCCTTTCTGAGCTGTCACATAGTAGGTGGGGGCCCTGTAACAGATTTTGCTTTGGGGCCCAAGAGCTTTAAGTTTTGCCTGGGGTAACAGATTTGGGGTAATAGCTATTATTGTAGACCCTATTGGGGGAGGTGCTGTACTAACTTTGTCTGGTCTATACCGATCATATCAAGTGTTACTCCTTTTTGTTCAATTCAGCCGATTTATCTCTGAGCTTCAGGCGTGAGCACATCCCACCGCGCAGGAGCATGGAAGAAACTAGGAAAAGGCTATTCCTGCTCTGTTAAGGCGGATCTGATGCTGATACTTATAGGGGTGCTGTGTCTGGCACTTATAGGGTTAATGTGGCTGATGTTTATGGGGTTAGTGTGGCTGGCACTTATGTGGATATAGTTGATAGCCTTTCTGGACACAGCGGCTGAATATTATAGTGTTCTGGCTGGTATTTATGGAAACATCTTGGTTAACGCTTCTAGGCACTATGGCTGGCACAAGGAGGGCACTTCCAGTCTCTAATCTGACTACTGTGGTAGCCTTTATAATGGGGCACAGTGGAGGGCACTGGCTGTCTTGTTGGAGCACTGTGACTGTCACTGTTGTGGTAGTACTGTTGCTTGGTCTCTAAAAGGGAAAATCTGTATGTTTGTATAGTGTGTGTGTGTGAATATCATATACATCTGCATTGTTATGCAATATAATGCAAATTTATATGCTATTCAGTGAAAAGTTGGGTGACTGACACTAATGGCATCTATTCATGGAAATGTAAGAGTAAGATTTATGTAACGCTGAACTGGCTTAACCCACTTACCAAATTGCATGCACGTAGAGGATGTGGAGTCTGTTCTTGCGTTTTAGCTTGAGCTGAGTACTGCAGAAGGAGTACTTGTCACCCCAGTGGCATAGCATTTTGGTGTTTTTGGAGGTCCTATACAGAGTGATGCCATTCTATATGACGGTGTGTGATGATTTGACAACTCGTTGGCAGACCAAAGTATAACTTTTGGACTGAGGCTCAGGAACCTCCAGGCATGTCTATGAGTGGCTTTCTTAGTGCTGTCTAACTACAGGTCCCACCATGCTAGTTTATGTTGGGGGTCACTCTGAAGTTTTACAGTAATCCCACAACCCCTAGAAATGCTCAGGTTTCCTTAAAATTGAATAAGGCTTATAAAATGATATATTAGTAGCCTACAGCTCTTCTTCATCATCTGATAATCTACATGCAAGCATTTTACTTCAGCATTTTAGACAATGAGCTTCAATTCCCAGCTGCTTATCTGGCGTATTATATAATAAACTATAACCTCTGCACACTTGGCGTGCATTCAAGACGATGAATGTTTAATCCTATTAAATCTGCAGATTACATCCCTGTTTTGTTTTTTTTAAGTATTGTATACCCATTTTCTAATATTGTATATTCAATGTAAAGCTGAAAAAGTCGTTCTGCAAGTGTAGTGTCTGTATTTGTAAGAGTGTTACTTCTACTAAGAAATAAAAATATGATGGGCACTGAATATCTGGACACTAAAGGGGGTTTTACACAGGCCGATTATTGGGCAGACGAGCGTTAATATAACGATCGTTGCCGATAATTGCCCTGTGTAAAAGGGGCAGCAATCAGCAGATGAACGAGCAAACGCCCGATCATCTGCTGGTCGTATCGTTTTAAAAAACGTAAAAGATTATCGTTGGCAGCACATCTTGATGTGTAAACTGGGAGACGAGCTGCTGACATGATAATACTGTATGGGGGTGAGCGATCGGGGTAACGACCGCTCGTCCCCATCCATAGCTCTGTGTGACAGGAGCAAGCGATCGCCGATCAAGGATTTCTCGTTGATTGGCGCTCACTGCACCGGCCGAGTGGCCTTTAGTCTTCTGAGGTTTTAGGTTATCTTTTTGGTAAGGCATATTCGCCAGGCAAAATATTATTGGTAGCAGCAAATATTTATTTATGAAAGGGGATTTCCCATCATCATCCTATTAAGAAATGATGACATCATAGAGGGGGTGTCCACATCTCAGAGCTACTAAGACGCAGATCCTGTGTACTCAGGCTGCCCACGTCTTACATGGGCAGCCATTCATTTGATTGGCTAGTGAACAGCCGAAGGCAATTTACCCTGGCAAATTCAGCTGCCAGGGATATCAGGAGCAAGCTAAATACCGCCGCGGCACTAATATTAAAGTTTTTGTCTGTTTAATTCAATATTGAAGTGGAATTTAAGTGAGATTTTAAAAAAAGTATATACTTAGGCCCCATGCACACGACCGTTAAAATCGTCCGTAATTACAGTCGCAATTACGGACCTATTCACCACGAACACCTTCCCGTTCATTTATGGGAAGGTGTCCGGGACTTAGAAGTGTATCGCAAAAGATAGGACATGTCCGTTCTTTTGCTTTTTACGGCCCGTGCTCCCATACTTTGTATGGGAGCATGACCCGCAAATGACCCGCAAATGCGGATGGCTGTCCGCGGCGGGCCGTGCCCACAATCACGGGCCGTGATTATGGGTACGGCCGTGTACATGGGGCCTAAGATGGGGTTTTCCAAGAGTCAATTCTTTTTTTTTTTAAAACAGGCAATGTGATAAAATTACAAAAGAAACATTACTCATTTGGTGTATCCCCTGCCGGTCTTTGTTAGCTATCCTGCAGTGATGACGTGGTTACTACTCGCAGATGACCGCTGTAGCCACTCACTGGCCTCAGCAGAGGTGCAGCGATCATGTGTGGATAGTCGGCATGTGTTCAGTACAGGACAGCTAACAAAGACCGGTGGGACCACTGTAGCACAGGTATATCGGATAAGCCATGTTTCTTTTTTTATTTGATCACATTCCCTGCCTTAAGCCAATTTATTTTTGCTCTCGGAAAAAGCCCTTTAAAGGGAGTTGTATGAGATTAGAAATAAAAATCCACTTTTTTGCTGAAACTGTGCCACTCATGTTCATGGGCTGTGAGTGAGAAAACAAACAAACAAACCCTTTATCACATCTCATACAACTTCTTTATATTTAACCATGGCTAAGCCATGAATGTGGAAAGAATACTCATATAAATGTTAAACATCAGTATGGCTAGAGTAATAGCACAAGGTATCCAAAGATGGATCCAGGATGTTTTGGACAATCTGAAGAAAATTCACTACTGGGTGGTGGGAGAAGGCAAAGAAATAAGAGAAATAGAGGGGGTCATGGGCAACATTTTGCTGTAGAACGTAGGAAAAGAAAGAAGACATGCCAAGTAATATGTTCATCATTATTCAAGTTGCTCATGAGTTTAGTATTGGGTAATGATGACACTTTGATGGGGTGAGATTAGGGCCACTTGTTCTACATACAAGAGGCTGATCCACTGGACAAAATCAGCACTTAGTACCCATTGTGTCACTCGCCTCACCCCCTTCTTATGGTCACTGCCCACTCTAATTTTATGTCATTGTTTGATAGTTTTCATTTGTTATTTTTATAGGTTTATTTCTTCCCCTGATTGTAAATCCCTGTAGAATATGTTGGCACAATAAAGACAAAGATATTATGCAGGGTACAATCATAAGACAATCTCCATGCGATGGTTACGATGTGATGATGAAGATTCGAGAATGATCGTGTCTGTGAGCCATTGTCGACACTTGGGTTTAGATGTCACAATTTCTTCTATAAAGTGACTATGAGTTTATGGACATAAATGAGCAAACCCATCAAGTGCAATCATTATCTGAGGTCCAATCTTTATCTGAGCCACCAAAAACTTTTTTACAAATCAATCACGGCACGTTAATGATGATCGCATGGAAAAATACATGTGTAGTGTTAAGGGCATTTACTTTCCTTTATAATTGTTCTTATGGATGGAGATTATCCATGTGTGTAAAGAGACGGTTTAGACAGAGGTTCTGATAATTTTCGGGAGGACTATCTTAATGGAGCTGAAATCTGTACAGTATATTTGTGTGAGATTTTTTTAAATTAATTTGTGTATTCGTCTCTGATTTTCTAGGACACTTGTTCAGAGCTTCTGGAGATCAACCATTCAATCTGTCCAGTGCCTTTCCAATGATCAGCCACCCACTCTTCGGCCTGCACGCAGCCAGCTCAGGACATTCCGAATTTGGTGGTTTGGGAACGCTTGGTGCACCCACAGCCTTAGCAGCACATCCCCAGTTAGCACATTTCCCAGGTAATATTGGAACTAAACATTATAGTATATAATATAATAACACTTAACCGTTTATACTACTTTGATCAGCTCTGGTGGTCTAGCTAAGCAAATGTTGCTGATATATAGAGATTTGTTTCTGATAAGGAATATTCCAGCCATTTCCATATATCATTATCCATATCTATTTCCGTACCTCCTATAGCGTTAGGGTATGTTCACACGGGCTATTTTCAGCTGTTTTTCGGCCCGTAAACGCCCCAAAAAACGGCTAAAAATGTGGGGGCTGAATGCCTACAAACATCTGCCCATTGATTTTAATGGGAAAAACAGCGTTTCGTTCCCACGGGGCGTTTTTTGTGCGGCCGTTTATAAAAACGGCCACATTTTTTTTAAAAACGCCTCGTAAAAAGAAGTGCATGTCACTTCTTGAGCAGTTTTTGGAGCTGTTTTTCATTGACTCAATAGAAAAACAGCTCCAAAAAAAACGGCTGTAAAAAACGCAAATTGCTTAAAAAACGTTTGAAAATCAGGAGCTGTTTTTCCTTGAAAACAGCTCTGTATTTTCAGCCGTTTTTTGTTAAGCGTGTGTAGGGGCACAGCGTATGCTTGGCCAACACTCTTCCCTACCACAGCTTTCTTCGTGGGGAGGTGCAGGGGTCAACAAATGTAGTGCTCATGAGTGTCTCAGTGGTCAGACCACCACGGATCTAACATTTATCATGATCCATGGTATAATGGCTAGAATACTCCTTTAAAGATCATTTAACCCTAAAATAAAGAGAAAAAATATCACTAGTAAATATAAGCCCATGACTCTTCTGCTGTCAAGTCTGTCAAATCTTAATTTTATCTTGCGTTTTTTGGGTCAGTGGCGTTTTTCCAAAATTGCAGCAAGCTTGGCTTCGGCGGTTTTTGCATCATTTAGTGGCGTTTTTGTGCCATAAATATTAATATATTTTTTTTTCTCTTTTAAAAAAAAACCTGTGTCAATGTGTGTTGCGTTTTTTATGGAGTTTTTAGTGGCGTTTTTTCAGAAAAAAAGCACGAGTTACAAAGAGGAATCTTCGCATCACATAGTCTTTGAATCACATGATTTGCAATGTGAAAAACGGCACATAAAGAAACGCAGGTAGTAAAATACACTATTTTGAAAAACGCCACTAAAAAAATGCCCAAAAAAAAACCCAGCATGTACAATTTTACTAAAAAACTTTTGCCCAAAAAAGTCACACAAAAAGTGCGTGTGAAGGAAAGCCTTAGGCCAGATTCACACGCGCAGTTTTGATGCACTTTTTTGCTTCGTTTTTTGAGTTAAAGCCAGAATTCGATCCTAAAGGAAGGAAAGTTAAAAATAAAATACTGATGCACCAAAGACTGCATCAAAACTGCGTGTGTGAACCTGGCCTTAAAATGTTTATGGGCTAAACTGGCAATTTACCAAACTATTGTATAAAATTGGGCCTATTAGGAAATAATGTTCCTGGTGTTATTATAATAATTATTATTACATTGTATTGGTCATATTGTTTCTCTCCTTTTTTGTTTCTCATTTTCTTGTTGAAACAAAGTTTTAATCGCACAATGTTAATAACAATGGGTGGAGTAGTGAACTTACCTGAATAACACACAGACCTGCCGGAGTGCAGTTTACCTGCTTTGTCGGGTTTGTGAATTTTTGGACATAGGACATGAACAGACAGAAATAAGCAGAAGTCGCGCTTCTGACTCCTACAGTTTTGATTTTAAATGAGCGCCCACAGAGCGATGCCAGTCACAAAGAGGCATCAGACATAAACCTATGGTGTTCCCGCTGCTTCTTTTCATCACCCATGTCCTCTATCCTCTTCCAGCATGACAATAAACCTCCCTGCCACATGGATTTATACCTGTACATAAAAAAAGCAACCCGCCAAATTCTAATTCATAGTTTGCAAGTAAAAGAGGATTTCGCTTAAATAAAAAAAAAATACTTATAACATGTAAAACATTTAGGGCTTGTCCGCACGTAGCGGAATTGCGGACGGAAAATACGCAGCAGAGTACAGTAGCAGCAAAGTGGGGGAGATTTAATAAATCTCATCCACGCGCTGCGGAAAATTTCCGACCAGAAATTGACCTGCGGTGCGTATTTTTCGTATCACAGAACGTCAATTCCTGCTGCGGAAAGTGGACTGAATTGCTGCGTTTTTCAAAAGAGATGTCAACATCTCCCAAAATTGAGAAAAGCGCCACACAAACTGCACCATTTTCTGCAGTAAAAAATGCAGGAAATAGTGCGGGGTTTCCGCAGCGGAAATCCTGCTAGTTTCTGCGGAATTGCTGCAGAAATTTTCTGCAGCAATTCGGTTACGTGTGGACAAGACCCTAGTTGTTCACATGGAGCAGATTTTTGCAGACATTTAAGCCACTGTCCCATTCATCAGAATGGGCCTTGCAGAAATCCATGCACATGCTGCAGAAACAACCACGTCCAGATGTATGGGACAGATTTTCTGCAACAAATCTGCAGCTTGCCCTTAGTCATTTCTTAGTTATATCTGAGGATACTTTTTCAAATTGATAAAAAGTAAATCTGCGTAGACTTGTTCGGGGCTGTAAGAAAGCAGAGTGTCAGCTCTTGTCTCGCGGTATATTACTTGGATATGCTGTAGAAAGAAACGGCTGAATTGATATGTAAAGACTTGATAGGAGTGAACAGCTGAGTGACTAGGGGGGAATGATCTAGAATGATCTTAGACCTCAGCACTCAGGGGTTACATGGTGCCAAAGACTATATTACAAGACGTACAGCACCAGGCATGACTTGACCATTTGGGTAGTGTCTAAGGACCCCATAGCTCTTTAGGGCTCATTTAACTTTAAGTTCAGGGCCTCTAGAAAGGTTGCTTGTAAGGAACCAATACCCAGGTGGACATAGACAGCATAGGGCAACTGTTCAAAAAAAAAAAAGGATGTGAGAACTTTGTTATGTGACAGCTAGTTTATCAATAGTGAGACGCTCATCATTGTGCTCCTTTTAAAGCAATTGTCCAGGATTAGTAAAATATGTCAATTTTCTTTCAGAAACAGCGCCACATTTGTCCACAGGTTGCGTGGGGTATTGCAGCTCAGTCCCATTTACGTCAATGGAGTGAGGCTGCAATACAAGACACAACCTATAGACAGGTGTGGCGCTGTTTCTGGAAGAAAGCAGTCATGTTCTTCTAATCCTGGACAACGCCTTAAATGTTGTGCTAATTTCTGTGGATTGTAATGCATCATAAATTATAAGCCATGGCAATCATCAGTCCTTTACATGCAATCTGGTATATGGAGGAAATCCCTAAGGTATGGAAGTTGTTGTCAGGCAGAAAAAAATCTGGCCCAAATTTTCTGAAGGATTTGTGAGGCAGATTTTGAAATGCCGGCGTTTTTTGCCGCTTTCCTTAGGCTTTTTTTATGAATCAAATGCAAATTCCCTTGCAAAAAATGCAGCAAACCAGCATTATTTTTCTGTATCCCATTGATTTAAATGGAGGTTCAGCCTGAATGCATTTCTATGCAGAATGTGGACAGAGATCACAATTTCCATAATATTTTTTTTATTTGTGCTAAAATGGGCCGGCATTCTGAGCCTGGGAAAAGAAGCGCCTCTGCCTCCCATTGAAATTTGAGATTTGGGGTGCTTTTTGGTGCTAATTCCAATGCGGTGTCCGTGTCAAAATCAGCGCCAAAAAATCTGTATGAACTGGGCCTTAGGCCTGATTTACACGAGCATGTGCGTTTTGTGCACGCAAAAAATGCAGCGTTTTGCCTGCGCAAAAGGCACATAACAGCTCCGTGTGTCATCAGCGTATGATGCGCGGCTGCGAGATTTTCACGCAGCTGCCATCATTATGACACTCCGTTTGGATATTTGTAAACAGAAAAGCACGTGCTGCTTTTCTGTTTATATTCAGAGTTTGACAGCTGTTGCGCAAATCACGCAGTTCGCACGGAAGTGCTTCCTTGTGGCATGCGTGATTTTCATGCACCCATTGACTTCAATGGGTGCGTGATGCGCGAACAGCGCACAAAGATAGGACATGTCGTGAGTTTTACGCAATGCACTCGCGCTGCGCAAAATTCACGCACTGTCTGCACGGCCCCATAGACAAATATAGGTGCGTACGACACGCGTGAAAAGCACGCGTGTTGCACGTGCGTATATTACGCTCGTGTAAATGATGCCTCATAGTTGTAAGCCCCTTTGACTTAAAGGCTCTAAATACTTCCCCCCTCCCTTACATTCTACAAAAGTTTGACTTATCTGTGAAGCATCTTTCTAGAAATCGGGAATCTATATAAGAAGTATTCCCTCTATGTCCCTCAGGTAGGTCAGATTGGGGGGTGTAGTGGACCCATAATCTTGGCCTTACACTTTATAGAACATTTAATTAAGGAACATTTCTCTCAAAATTAAAAAAAAAGCTGGTTGATAATATAACAATCCCTATATACAAGGGTAACAATCCATATAGCAGCTGTAATGGATCATAAACAGATATAAGGAAGAAATTTGGCTGACTAGATTTTACTTGGAAATGATTTGAGGAGAACCTTTCACCTGTACATACATGTGTAGCTGAGTGCAGCATTTAATAGGCAGGGTTGCACAAACCCTGGGGCACTTTAAAAAAAATTCCTATATTCCTCCGTTATTGAGATATCAGTGCCGTTATATTTGGAGCCCAATATTTAAATAACCCCCTGAACTGTCAATGGGGCGTGTAACATCACTGTGACACTGTCCAATCAACTACAGGACAGTGTCACAGCAAGTGCTGGAGAGCATATGCGTGCGCACTAGCAGCTCGGCGCTGTGCAAGCATGCGCGCGCGTGCTTTCACTCACTCTTCAGCTGTCGGCAGACAAGGACGACAAGACTGTGATCTCTCGCGAGACATCACACAGTCTTGTCCTTGTCTGACGATAGCTAAAGAGTGAGTGAGAGCGCGTGCCTGCCCCCTTCATGCGCGCACAGCTGCGATGCCGCTGCCAAAGATACTCCCGCCGCCATGGAACAGAAGAAAAAGAGTTCACATTCTTCTTCTCTTCAGTTCTATGGTGGCGGCGGAGCTGCACGTACACGTGCGCACACGCTCTCCTCTCTCCAGCTCTTGCTCTGACACTGTCCTAGCTAATTGGACAGTTTCATGGCGATGTTACACGCCCCCTTGCCGATTACACGCCCCATTGACAGTTCAGGGGGTTATTTAAATATCGGGCGCCAAATATAACGGCACCGATATCTAAATAATGGAGAAAGCTAGGAAAAAAAATTATAGTGAGACAAGGTGTGCGCAGCAGTGCCTATTACATGCTGCACATGTATGGTCAGGTGAAAGGTTCTCTTAAGGCCTTGTTCACACGGACGTGTCCATTTTGCGTGCGCAAAAAAATGCTGCGCTTTACGCGCGCAAAAGGTCTGTGTGGCATCAGCATATGGTGCGCGGCTGCGTGATTTTCGCACAGCCGGCAGCATTATGACACTCTGGTTTTATGTTTACAAACAGCACGTGGTGCTTTTCTGTTTTCATTAATTTATTTTACAACTGTAGTGCGCATCACGCGCGGCACCCGGAAGTGCTTCTGTGTGCCGAGCGCGATTTGCACGCACCCATTAACTTCAATGGGTGCGTGCTGCGCGAAACACGGGCAAGTATAGGACACATCGTGAGTTTCACGCAGCGCACATACGCTGCGTGAAAATCACTAACAGTCTGAACAGCCCCATTCACTAACCTAGGTCTGTGCGTATCACGGACGTATAACACATTCGTGTGAATAAGGCCTTAAAGTGATGGATTTCCTTCATGGGGTAAAATAGAGAGATCTTATTATTTGCTCCATATTGTGAAAAAAAAAAATATTTTACAGAAACCGGTACATCTAAGGAAACATCATTAAAAAAAAAATCCTCCTATTTAGAATAAGACAGCGTCTCGATCATTGTAAGGAACATAAAAATTCTAGTCTCAGTTACCCAGGAGAAGTATTTTACTTGTTTCCTCCGAGACAGCTTATTTTTGTTTGATAAGTTATGTAAGAAAGTTTAGTTATACACGGAGTTGTTGTTCTACCTCGGAGGGCATATTATGTTGTGCCGCGGGCACCCCAGAGGTTTTACACATACAATCTCTGAAGCTATCAAATCTCCAGCTGTTGTTGCTACTTATTTTGTCCTCTTTGGAGGAAATGAATGGTACTTGTTACTGCGGCTCTCCAAAGACATTTGAAATCATTGAGTATGTACTACCCTTTAGGGAGCCATTGTATATATTGTAATCTACAGCCTCGTTCTAATAGGCTTTGTACAGTGGCTGAATCTATGTTCTATACCGTTATCCTCCTTTATATGTATAGAAAGCCTCAGAGGCGTCTTGTCTAATACCAGAGTCCTGATCAGAAGTCATTGCCGGCCTATTTTAGCACAAAAAAAAAAATATTATGGAAATTGTGATCTCTCTGTCCACATTCTGCATAGAAATGCACTCAGGCTCTATTAGAGTGTCACAAATCACAAGCCATTATAATGCATCCATTCCTGGAATATCAGCAGGAAACTTACTTTGATGTAATAGTAAAATAAAACATGCCAACTCATCACACCCGCTTCATGTGAATTTTCTTACTTGCTCTTCTTTCAATCCTTGGTCTGATAAAGTAATGGGCCCTATTTCTAACAGACAAGACAATGGCAGTGAAGAAGGACGCGGAAGCCGTCTGAAACGCGTTGGCAACGCATACCTCTTACATCCACCTTTCGTTGTGGGACATTGTTTCCCAAGTTTACTACATCTCAAATAAAATTGGAACATGCTTCCATTTTAAACCTTTCATTTTCTAAAGAATCATTTTTGCGCTGGACTCTACCTTGCTATTTCCTGAAGACAATGGCAGTCTCAAGCTATGCAACTGTTATAGAGAGGGGTCCAGCCATGGTTGGTCTCATTCCCTTCTCTATTGGGTAGCTGTGCATCATTTGTAGTGCAGAAGGTGCTGGGGAATTGGCCCAAGAGTTGTGGATGGGCAGACAAAACAGAAGCCTTTCTGTCCTGGGTGGCAAAACCTGACACCACAATAATGGGCCCATTTTCTTCTTTGCAATGGGGCCCCCTCTCTTCCATGTACATCACTGGTGGAAGTGCTGCCACTGGAATCCTTACCAGTCTCGACAATAGAATGCATAGAAACTGGGATTGCAGCAGCCCGATCTGTAGATCGTGGGGATCCCGTTGGCAAACCCCTACCAATCATTGATTTGTGACATTTCCATTTAAATTGAATTTCTACCCCAAATATAAACATGGCCATATATTGGTAAATGAGAAATTAGTGATAGTCGATTGTAAATACATTTTTATTTTATTTAGCTATTGGCATTTTGCTACATTGGCAAGCTCACCTGTCACCATATTAGTTGTCTCTTATGTATCAGTAAACTCTGCCCACCGCACCATCACTAACGCAACATGTGGACTTACTGTTGCTTCCTTAACTCTACCATAACTTAACTTTGTGTTTATCCAGGGCAAGTTATCACATTGTATAGATCCTTAATGATCATTCATTCTCTATATGGCTGCCTTGATGTGACGGTGAATGGTCCAATAAGAATCTAGCAACTCCATGATTTATTCTAAGTTATATCTGGATGTCCATGTAATCTCTGTATCTAATGTAGTTCCCTTTTATTTCGAGGTGCAGAATGGTGGAGAGCGACAGATCCACACACCCGCGCTGCTTTCTTCCCGCCTTTGCTTGGAATCCCACCTATATTTAGTCCGCCATCCCAGAATCATGACTCCTCCTTTCATCTACGGAGCGCTGGTAAAAATAACCGTGGAGGAACCGAGAAGGGTATGGCATAAACTGTGCATGTGTATTAGTTGGACAGTGATTCTGCGTTAATCATTGAACTTGATGATTAATAATTGGGGAGTTTTTATCAAATAAACATCCATTATAATTATAGTTATTGCTGTTTAATCAGTCACAAGTATTCTAATTACAGTTATTAGTTATACTATACAAATGTAATTCATGTTTGCCTTGAGTACATTTAATCAATTTCTTACAATGTAATTGCACTTGGTTATTGTTTGCTCTTTTGTTTAGCGTTTTGAGGACTTTTTATTTCCTTTTTACAGCAATTTTTTTTAACTTTTTATACGTTTTCTGTGGATCATAACCTGTTTTTTTTTCATATTTACAGGTATAAATGGATCTATAAATGGAGGTAGCCCTACACTAGTGACCAGTAACTGCACCTCTATGTTATCAACCACTACCACTAATAGTCCGGGACAGGTGAAGACTGCCAGCTCCGGAGCAGGGAACCGTGCAAGCAGCCAGAAGCAAAGCAAATCAGATAGCAGTAATGAAAAGAATAAAGATAAGGTCTGGTATACTCATGGGAATTACACTAAATATGTTTCAGTTTTCTGACCTTTTCTGTAAGAGCTTATGACATAGCTCCCACCATCGGGTAATGCCACAAAGGAACGATTGCCTTGGTCACATCAGTAATTCGGTTATTACGGCTGAAAATCAGCGCTCCTATCTACAGTATAATGCATGCATCATGGAGTGTAAATGGTCGATTTAGTTGGGTCGAACATTTATTAGACTTACTTGCCATCAAGAATATCATGGCAGCCAAAAACTTCTTATAGGGCTAAATTCAGGAATTCAATTGTAATGATATCAAAAAGTCCAAATCAATGGGAATTATGTAAACTCACAAGTGCTCTAACTGATAGATTTCAGTAATTCTCATTGATTTCCATTAAAAATAGGGACCGTGTATTATTCTTGACACCTGGTTTGTCATAAAAATCAGTTGTCAGGATACCACTACACAAAGGAAAATGGCAAATAGGACTATGTTTGTCATTTGCATAGGATAATTATTAATGCAAAGCAGTTAATGCAGTTAACTAAGGGAGAGTTGTAGCTAGAATTTCCTTCACCTGGGGCAAAGATTCGATTCCCTGCTCTAGCCCTCTATCTTTACCTTGACCAAGGCAGAGTGGTTTGTTGCTCTCTTTGGCTCCCAGCATCGGGGTACATGCCTCATCAGACCCCCACCTTCAGTCACACCCCTAAGGATTATGTTTAATTTTAAAATGTGCATAATTTTGCTCATCATTTTATTTATTTTTCTAATTTTCTGCAGCAAAAACAAAGGAAAAAAACGGTTGAAAGTTCAAGCTCCAGCGATTCCGGGTCTTCCTCCGATACATCAAGTGATGGAGCAAGTAGCAGCGATTCTGATGACTTAGAGGAAGAGGACCAAAGCATAGAAGAGAGTGATGATGACGACTCAGAGTCTGAGAGTGAAGCACAAACTAAAAAGAAGAGCAAGGTACAAATCTTACACTCTATATTCCAAATGAGATCCGTGTGAAACACCCACCAGCCTGTGGGTTATTCAGAAGACCTGCCTAAGAAAGTGGCTTGATAACACCTCCAGCAGTCCTGCTCCATACATAACAAATTGCTCACATGGGTCAGTCCTAGGTATTTTGTTATGTAGGGCTCAGGGCTAAAGGAGGCATACAGCTTTGGCTTAAAACTGGGACCACTGGAGTCAAGACCATATCCTCCCTCTAATCTTGGGAAAGGAAGACTTGGGGAAACAATGATTGGTTGGTCCAATCTCCAGCAAAAGCTTCTTAGCGAGAGATTGAGGGGTTGTTCCGCCTCATAATAATCTGTTTTCAGCTAGGGCTACTGCAGGTAAACAAAGAGTCTGAAATCGATAGGTGTCTTGTTTTTAAATGGCATCTGCTGTCAGGAAGTCCCAAATGTCAAGGTGGATGAAACTCTCCGATATTGACTAAGGCCCAATGCACACGACTGCAACTTTAGTCCGCAATTATGGACTGTAATTGCAGATCAAAATATTAATCTCTATGACCCATGGACACCTTCCCGTATATTTACGGGAAGGTGTCCGGGTCGTAGAAATACTTTATAATGGGAGCACGGCCCGCAAATGCGGGTTACTGTCCGTAGCTGGCCGTGCCCGTAATCACAAACTGTGATTACGTGCATGGTGGTTTGCATGGGGCCTAAAAGTTTGCAATAACACTCATACAAGGGTTGTCTAATAAAGACAACTATGATTCAGCACTGATCCTCTATGGTAGCTTCTTTGTTCTCATAGGTTCTCAATAAAACTAACAGCATCCTTTCTGACTCCTTATTCCAGAGCCCTTATTTGTTTTCTATAAGTGCCCCCATTACTCTGCTAAGATCCCTGTTATTTTTAGCTCCCAGTATGTTAATTAATGCATACATTGACAACTGGGAAGTATCCACAGACAAGTGTCAAAGGGGCATGAATCCGAGCCACTCTGTCAGATTGTCCCGGTTGACTGGACACTCAGAGCGGCTTTAGCAGAGTGATCTCGTCAGATTTACAACATCTCACGACATCACGCTGCAATCTGTTATCATTACAGAGAGAATAGGACAGTGGATTGGATAGTGACAGATTCATGCCCCTTTTGGAAGACCTCCCAGTTGCCAATTAATTTATCAATTAACATACTGAACACCATAAATAACGGGGGGCCATGCCATAGAAATGGGGGCACTCACATTAAAAAAATGTACTCTTGAATCAGGAGTCAGGAAGGAATTAATGTATGCTGCCAGTTTTATTTATTTTGACAGGTCCTCTTTAAAGGGCCATCTTCAGTTCCTACTCGGCAACTACTAGTGAACCCGTACCAAATAGACACATAAGGACATTACATTTTAGTTTTAGTAAGCTGAGTGATGTGAGGAGTTACCTAGCAGCCACCAATCATAGCATTCAGAAGACAATTTATGGAGTCAATTTATGGAGTCACTGGTACAGCCCCTTGTCTGTTGGTCCATTAGCAAGCAAATCAATATTGAATTTGGCAAATTACCCTCATAGTGTTCCTCAGCTGGCCCCAATCGGTTAATCAATTCACTACCATTTGTTGGTTAACTTCTTGATCCAGGTCTGTGATTAGAGTTCAAGCTGACAAAGTCATTTAGAGAAAATGCTCCATAAATTAATATTAATAAGTCGTTATTTAACTCACCTTAATCATAAAAGTATTTCATAACACTTGACATTTCTCTGTGCCTAATCTGTACCCATGTAGTACATTTTATTTAATCTGGGATTCTAAAATTGCTAGGTTATAAAACATTCCAGATTATCAGACGGACTTTAAGGGTTCATGCACGTGGCCGTATCACAGCTCTGTGCATGAGCCATATATTTACTGCTAGAACCTGAAAAGTATGAATGTGTTAGGTTTTGTTCACACTGCCATGAGCGCCTCCGTCGGCAGTTCTGTCAGATTTGACTGCGGCTTCTGCGTCAAAAACAGTGCCAAAAAACTATGTGTGAACATACCCTAATATTGCATATCTGGCCTGAGCAGTAAACACTACAGCGGCAAAACCACAAAGCATTTACTGTCTCTGAACCTGGCTTAAAGTAGATCTGTCATGAAGACAACCCCTTTTTGTCATTAAGCTGATCTCTGTGGATCCGTTTTCTGGAAACTCCGGCTGATATTGCTGGAAGTCTTGTCTGCAGGGTAAATATAGTATTACATGGCATCCATTCAAATGTAATACATGGCCAGGCCAAGTATGCCAAAGGGTTAGCCATTCTTACTTAGGGGCTCTCTGCTCTATATAATAGATGGGGGTCCTGAGAGAGGACTCCCTCTATAATGTCCATATACCCTAATAGTATGGAAAACACCAGACTATGGGGTATTTCCGGCTTTTCCGATTTTAGGAATTTTACAGTCATATGATGTAATAGTTTATTTGCTTATAAGGCTAAAGTCTCTTCTCTAGAGCAGTCATCAGCTACAAGAACCGGATGTCCAAGGTTTCAGTCCAACCAATTAATTGTACGACATTTGTGGGCTAAGGGTTCTTTTACACAGCCCAATATGGGCCAGGAAAATAAGTAGCGATCAATGAGACCGCTCGTTGATCGGCGCTTCTTTGCTACTTTCACAAGGAGCAATAATCGGTTTATGTATGGGGACGAGTGATAGTTACTACAATTGTTTGTCCTCATACATTTCCATTATGACGGCAGCAAATCTCCCTGTTTATACAGGGATATTTGCTACCGACTAGCAACCATTTTATTGGCCGCGCAAACGAGGAGATCAGCTGATAATGGGGGCATGATCGGGAATGAGCGTTTATATAAATGCTTGTTTGCCCTATCATTGGCCAGTGAAAAGGGCCTAAAGGTTTTTTCTCTTTTTTTTTTTTTTTTTTTTATCAGCCCCATACACAGATTTTACTTGATGTGATTTGTTTAGCCATCATTCTTTCTTTTGTGAAAATTCTACCGCCGCATAGTCCTAAAAATGTAGAATCTCTTTTGGAATACAATGGAAAAGAAAGTTGCATTTACTCTGTTTGTACAGGAACGATTCCGGGGCCGGTGTCAGGAGTCCAGCTGTGTATTTGTGTCATTATTCTTTAAGAAATAGGACATTTCCTTTATTTATTTTTAGGTGCTAATTCATAACATCCCTGACCTGAAAACAGATGGAAACCAAGTGGAGAAGTTGCCGGAGAAACGTGTACACCAGCAGTTACCTCTTGTTCCCGACTCCCAGAACCGCTCACCATTCCAGTCCCAGCAAAAACATCCTCAGGTTTTGTCCCAGCATCTTCCCTTTATATTCCAAAGCTCTCAGGCCAAGGAGGAGGCTGTGAACAAACACACAAGTGTAATACAATGTACAGGACTGGTCTCCACTACCAAACCCTTGAGTTTGCTCAATCAATCCAATAAGAATGCTAGCTTGAAGCTTGGAGCCACCTCTTCTGATGGACTCAAACCAGGGAACAAAAATACCTCTGAAGAACCCATGCCGCAACCCAGCGACTTGAGAATTAAAAGGGTAGGATGATTCTGTTTTTCTTTTTTTTTTTCCGCATTGCTATAAAATTGAATCTTTGCAACAAACATGTTGAAGCAGGTCAGCAATATATAGGGTATTGTCCTATATACATCCCCACTGAAGAAACCCAGTGGCTGCCATTACTAAGACCTTATTAGGCCCTGCCTTACCCGCCTGATAGGTGTCTGTCAGTTTTACATTGACAGGCAATAATAAATTAGAATACATAGGCATTATTTTTGCCTTCTATTTTTTTTTTACTAAATATCATCAGTTAAAGTTCCGTAGTGGGACAAAAAAAGACCCCAATAAAATAAGATTTAAAAAAAAAAACAAAAAAAAAAAAACAACGGCGGAATTGCTTTTTATAGCATTCTCTTCCAATAAAACAAATGAATAAAAGTTAAATGCTCACGCAAAATCGCCCCATTAAAAAATACAACTTGTCCCACAGAAAAAAAGGCCTACGTACAGCTATGTCAACAGAAGGCTAAAAGAGGTAAAAGCCCAAAAATTTGTCCTCATCCTGAAGGGGTTCAATCCAGCATGTTTTTCTAGCTTTATTTTCTGTATGGGTTTCTCCTCAGATGTTATACGTAGGACAGTGATCCCTATATCAAGACATTTTACATACACATCCCATATCTAGAAAGAGTCACAATGTGTTAATACATGAAAGAATTTAGCAAAATCCAAAAAGGTGAATCTTGGGTCAGAGTTGGATTAAGAAGCTGGAATTTGCTCTGTTCTATGAGGGACTATGATGTGTTAGTGATACTTATCTGAAGACTTGTGGCTTTCTAACACATGTATAACTTTAAAATTACTTGTAGTACATACTGTGTATGGCGATAGATAGAAATATATATATATATATATATATATATATATTTAAATAAATAAAAATATATATTTTGCACCTTGTAGCTCCTAAAATTACAAATGTTTAAAGAGCAGCGTTGCCACAAGATATCTGTAACTCTGCGCACTCTTAAAATAGCTCAGAGATTCCTGCTGTGCAATTCAATGTCTCACAACAGGAAACTTGGCATAGGAAAAATAGCTTCTTACCGACAAAATGGGTATTTCAGATATTTTCTGCATTTATTAGTCAATGGTTATAGAAGATAAACCAAGCAGGCCTTTTTGGTTACTGAATTCATTTTCATGAAAATGGAACCTGTCTATTCACTGGGGAAATATAATCGAGGCCCGAGGCATAAAGTGCCTCATAAATGTTTATCTATATAATATTAGATTTCAATTAAGACCCAGAGCCCTTTTGGGCATACCTCTGCTTTTATTTCAAATTGACATATTTTAGGTCTAATTTTGGTTTTTATACAGTGGGGAGATTTAATAAGCAAAATGTGCAAAATGTATTATGTGTTTTTAACGTTTTTTTTGCACCTTTCCAGTCTTTAAAAGTGTCTAAAAAAGGGTGTGGCTAAGAGGAGTCGCTAAATGCGCCAGATTTATTAATAAATAAAAGCACGCCAGCCAAGCGGTAACATGAGGAAGATAAAAGTGTCTACCATGTCTAGATGCACCAAATTTATCATACAGCGTGCGCCAATGTGATAAATTTGGCGCATGTTCTTTCGTTTTCAAATGCTATATTATATCTTCAATATGTTCAAGAGGTTTAGCTATGGTCATAACTTGAACCTACTGGTCTCTGATGCAAAAAGTTACGCTTGGGCCGACCTCCTTACAGGTGACAACTTTGCGCTCATCCATATGTGATTACATCCGGCTGCACAGGTTCTATATACACTATAAAGAATTGTTTAGTATAGGAGACATGATTACATCAATGCACAATTATAAATTTATTTGGAATTTTTCAGGCCCATTCTAGTCGATATCTTATCTTGCAGAAAAACTGAACTGAAGGTCATAGGCCTCATGCACACGACCGTAGCCATGTGCACGGACGTGATTTTCGGGTCGGCCGGGGGCGGAGTGTCACCCGCAAGCCGCCCGCAAATTGTGGGCCGTGCTCCTAGCCATTATTTGCTATGAGCCTGGACCGCAGAACATGGCCGTAATAAGACTTGCCCGTTCTTTCCGGGCTCCTGGGCCATGCACGGACTGTGGAAACCACGGTCATGTGCATGGCCCAAATGAATGGGGCCGCAATTCTCCTGTGGATTTTCGGGGAAATTGCGGCCGCAAGGGAGTATAAAAAAACACTCATAAAACCTTATGTGTCCTCTTTGGACTTCCAAATGTAGTGAGGTAGGCCTAGAATAAGCTTGTTATTTGGTTAAAGAGGTTAAAAAAACATGGCTGCTGGTTTAAGAAAAGAGCACATCACTTGCCCACAGGTTGCGTATGGTATTGCAGCTTAGCCCCATTCACTTTAATGGATCAGAGCTGCAATACCGGACACAACCCATTAATAGGTGTGGCGTTTTGGAAGAAAGCAGACATGGTTTTCCAGTCTTGAAAAATGGGTTTCAAGTGTTTTTTTTAATATCCAGTTTTGGTGGCGTTTTTTATTTTGTGTAATTTTGTACAGGAATTTTTCCTGCCGTTTTTTGACGTCCTATAAAGAGGCCTATTGAAAAGGCGCCAGAAAAAAACGACTATACCCAGAGCATGCTGTATTTGAAAAAAATGTCATTGACCTAAAAAGTGCTACAAAAAAACGCCACAACGCAAAATGCTGTGTATATAGTCATTTTCATATTTCACAAAAAATTTTAGTTACATACAGAGTTTCTGGGCAAAAAAAGAATGCCAAGCAAAAACTAGTAAATGTGTTCGAATCCAGCCTTACCATATTATAAATATACCTAAGGGCCTGTTCACATTTCCGTTCCAGTGTTCCGTCTGAGGTTTCCGTTGGGTGGACCCTGCAACGGAGAGTGAAACTGAAACCACAGCTTCCGTTTCAGTCACCATTGATATCAATGGTGACGGAAACATCGCTAATGCTTTCCGTTCGTCACCATTCTGGCAGGTTTCCGTTTTAACGATGGAATCAATAGCAGAGTCGACTGCGCTATTGATTCCGTCTGAAAAACTGAAACCTGCCGGAATGGTGACGAACGGATATCAATGGTGACCGAAACGGAAGCTGTGGTTTCAGTTTGACTTTCCGTTGCGGGGTTCACCCGATGGAAACCTCCGACGGAACCCCGGAACGGAAAGCCAACACTGATATGAACAGGCCCTTAGCAAAGCTTTAACTGTAGTGTGTAAACTGTCACCAGATCACTTGTGAACATCCTCTGATATGGCTATTACACATTCAGAACTCTTAAGGTACTGGTTCTGCTTGCAGAGATCCAGCTGGTGAAGGGAATCTTACAGGCAACGCCCTCTGGGAAAAGTATGCAAATTAGCTCTCCTCCAGAAGGAAGAAAACTGTGTCTCTGCTGCCACCTATTGGGTAGCTACTCTGTAAGTCAAAGTCCCACCCAATAAAGAGCCATGAAAAATAACAGATGGGTGTCTCTGGTTTGGCTGATATCCCTAGTCAAGGCTTTATATATCCCTAGTCAAGTGTTCTCTCTTCCTGGAAGGAGAGCTCATTTGCACACATAGGACAGGCCCCATGCACACGACCGTAAAAAACCTCCGTTTTTGCGGACCGCAATTGCGGTCCGCAAAAACGGAGCCATTCACTTTCATTGAACACTGACACCTTTCCGTAGCACTACGGAAGGGTGTCTGTGCCGTGGAAATGTTCCGGGAATTATGGAACATGTCCGTTCTTTCGCATTTTGCGGGCCGTGCTCCCATACTTTGTATGGGAGCACGGCCCGAAATTGCGGCTGTCAGTCAGCGGCCGGCCGTGCCCGCAATCGCGGGCCGTGATTGCGGGCACGGTCGTGCATAGCAGTGAAGAAGAAGACGACAATATTTAACCTAAAATGTTGTCATCAGTGTTGTTTGCCTCAGGCGAAGTCTTGAGAAATCAATACAAATTCCTAAGGGTTTATTCAGATTCTTAAAAAAGAAAATGCTGGACATTTTTTCCTCAGGAATTACAAGAATGTTTTAAAGTCTCAGCTCAAAGTTCATCTTAAAGAAAATGACTATCCCTGTCTGCTAAAAGATGGGGACAAGGCTGGATTTCAAGAGAGAAGGGAGCACTTTATCTGATTGCCCTTTGTCCTGAGCCAATAAAGCAGAAAGCTACCTCATCACCGGCCTCCTAGTAGCACGCCGTTTCTTTGCTGACACCAGACTACAGGAGCTGGTTGCTGAAATTTCTCTCAAAATGGGAATTATTTGCTGAGGAAATGGCTGTGTTGCCTTCATGATTGTGACACACTCATAAATCATCACAATAATCTCAACAGATAATGACTCTTGAGAAAATCATCTATTCCAACATTGTAAAAGATAAACTGAATGGAACATGGTGTTACCTCAAATTACCCCGTGGGAGACATTTCGTGTTTTAGCCCTAACCGAGCCTGCCCTCTTGTGCGTTCTCTAAATCAGTAAGGGGGCTCGTAATCACTAAGTGCAATCACGTCTTGTATAGAAACTTGGAATTTGAAGTCTTTTTATTCATAGTGAGAAGCCATTTATCCCTGGAAGGATCACGTGTAACATTACGCAGGATATTTTCTTATTTTTAGGCACGCACACAGTCCATATTTTATAATAGTGAACAGTTTGCAGAAGTCTAATTTGAAACCAATGAGCACTTTGCATAGTAACATTTAAAATTATAAGTGTACAAGTGTCTGCATAATTAGACATAATTGATTATTAAAGGGGTATTCCTATTTTGCATATCCAAGAGATATGCCATAAATTACTAAAAGTTGCTCCGGAACCCGTACCTATCTCCAACGGACCATCGTCCCTTCCCTTGTGAGGCGACCACCGCACCCAGTCAGAGAATCAATAAAGAGGTGGCCACGTGGCTCTCTTCATTGATTCCTATGGGCATTATGGAAACAGCTGAGAAAGCGGGCACAGTTGTTTCCGTAACTCCCAACAATGGAGAGATCTATGCACATGTGCGGCCACCTCTTTATTGATTCTCTGCCCGGATGTGGACAGTGGTCGGATGACCCCCGTTCCGGAGATGGGTGAGAATTACCCTTTTTAGATGGTAACCCTTTCAGCATTTATGAAATATCCACAGTGACCCCAGTCTGTCGATTTGTGGCACCCGCAGTCCCAATAGAGCCCAATAGGGGGTGAGCATGTATATGTCATAAATGCTTAACATGGGAATACCCCTTTAAAGATTATCCTTTAAGGATCTTCCCTCCCTACAATTAAAAACTCCTTGAGTCGTCCTCTTCTGTCAAGTTGCTTTCTGGGAATGCGGGATGACAACCCATATGGCCACCATTACAGCTCCTACAGGGATTTTTACACAACGCTTTCAGACCACCAAGTTTTTCGGTGCAGGAGAGGGAGGACAAAATCCATGCCATCCCTTTCCTTCCGTCTCATCTCTGCTCCAATGGTAAATGTATTTACCTGCACATCTGTGTGTTTACACTATGGGAAAGTCCTAGATAGTAAAATAATACTTCTAGGGCATTTGTATGTATTTTATTTTTTCAGAGATGCAGTCGTCCTTTTTCCCCCAAACCATGGAACTGATCTGGGACTACGATCCAATGCATCGAAGCATATGGTCAAATCTTCCAAACGCTGTCTGATCTCCCATAGACTTCACTTCGGTGAGGTAGAAGAGGAATGACAACACCTCACTTTCCTACATGTGGAACAAGTCCTTAAAGGGATTGTCTAGTCTTAAATAAAGTTTCATTGTGGTTTCATTGTTTAATGTGTGGGTGTCCAGTCTCAGAACATTAAAGGGAGTATATAATAAACCTATATAAATATGACCTGATTAAAAACGGACATCTTTTAGACGCTCTTTCTAAATCACATCAGAGGGTGTTATTGCACCTGCTGAACAGCCTCCTGAACTCATGTATGCAAACTAAGGTTCTTCTTGGCCTGATTTGGAAGAGGAGTCATGTGGTCACGGCCATGGAACTTTAGATATTCTTTCTAAAAAAAGGTGACAATTTCCTTTTAAGAAGAATGTTTTCATTCACTGACAACAAGCAGAAATCTTGAAAATGGTGCGGAACTGAAACAGAAAGTATATAATGAAGCTGCCTACTTTTCATGCTGCAGTGATGTGGTGGATGCCACATTGTGACTGTGAGATTCTTGCCTGACCTAGGCGTCATCTGCGTGACATTTGTAAATTTTTCCCATTCCATTATCTTACTGGCAGAATAGATGACTTGCTATGGTATGTGTGTGTCTTTATGTGCATATATGTGGTACAGAAATTAGATTGCAATATTCACTGGTTCACTGGTAAATGTTTTATGGATCCTACGTTAAAGAGGATCTGTCTGCTCTTCTGTCATGTCTGTTTTAGTAATTACTTGTATTTCCCTTAAAATAACAATTCTGGAGTTTATTTTCTTGGAACTCTATATTGTGCTATTCCTATCTTGTTTCTTCTAGACATTTATTAATAAATTGACAGCTAGGTGTCACTAGTTGGGGTATGCCCCTACACAGTCTGACATTTGACCAGGAGAATGGTAACAACCAGTTCTCAATTTATCTAAATTTCCAGGAGGAATAACAGAGGAACGGCACAGTGCAATTTCTAAGATGCTCCAGAATTGTTATTTCATGGGGAATACAAGTATTCACTAAAACAGACATGTCAGGAGAGCTGGCAGCTCTTTTTTAAACACTGTAATATTTTGGCAGATTGTAAAGGAAAGATGATAATTAAAGTAATAATTGTGCTCAGCGTATTAAAATCACTGTGAAAATGGAATTTTAATTTGGTTTGCGAATTTCCTGGAACTGAACTAAGATACATTACATCCCTAGGCTTTGTGTGACAGACATGTTTATTGTAGATACTATACTAGTACATGGTTCCTTCATTGATCAACTTAAAGGTTAGAGCCACCTTCACAACCATTATTATTTTTTTATTACTCTATTATATCTAAAAATAAAAAATGAAGCAACTTTGCTAATCATCTTGATTTAAAATTTCCTACTGTTTTGTGTTTACGGCTCATATACAGACTTATGTGTCTCTATGGTAACAGACTACAAACATACCCTGCATATCTTGGACTTGCAGTCCTACTCTTTTGGGCCACCTTCAGCTTCAGGGCCTGGGTGTAACTGCAAACTCTGCAACCCTATAGTTATGACCCAACATATTTCATCTGGTGCTTAGAAATCAGTAGGACCAAATCCTTATTCATTAGAGAGTCCAACTAAATAATTACCAGAGAAGAGTCCAATTGCTTCCTGCACATGCTCAGTGCTCAGATGAAGCCAAGACCAGTACACCTTGACTCATCTCAGGACTCTTCTCTACAAATTTACATATAGCGCATTCTGTGTCATAACTCATTTTTTTACAAAATGCTAAAACGGACAGTTTTGAGAGGGACATGTTTCGGATGCTAAACCCCCAGCAGTATAAGGCTAGATTCACACGAGCACATTACGTCCGTAATGGACGGAACGTATTCGGCCGCAAGTCCCGGACTGAACACACTGCAGGGAGCCGGGCTCCTAGCATCATAGTGATGTACGACGCTAGGAGTCCCTGCCTCTCCGTGGAACTACTGTCCCGTACTGAAAACATGATTACAGTACGGGACAGTTGTCCGGCAGCGAGGCAGGGACTCCTAGCATCGTACATAACTATGATGCTAGGAGCCCGGCTCCCTGCAGTGTGGTCGGTCCGGGACTTGCGGCCGAATACGTTCCGTCCATTACGGACGTAATGTGCTCGTGTGAATCCAGCCTAACAACACGCTGGTGGTTTAGTGCCCTAAATTCTAGTGACCGGTTCCTTCTAAAGGGAGTATCTATCTTTATCTTCTGACATGCTATGTCAGACATCTCAAAAGATAACGTAAAAGTTTCTCAGTCATTTTTTTAACCTCTTCAGCAGTAATAACATTAGGAAATGTCTGTAGCTCATTATATCCCATACAGCACTTACTCTGAAAAACCATAAAATCAAATAGCTCCCTGTAAGAGATATGTTGGAGATTTGCTCATGCCAATACCGAAATCCAACGTTCCAACCAATATCTGGGGATCAGTGGTGGGCTATATCTTCTGACATGTCTCCATGATATGATACATACTCCTAATTATTGCTTTATCCACCGCTGACCCCCTACGTGGAGGGTAGGTGACTTTTATTAGATTTTATTGACTTTTGTCAATCCAATCTCCGTCTCTTTACAGAAGATTTTTTTATTTCCATACAGGATCACCACAAACAGACATTCCCTGCACAACTAAAAAAGTTACAGGACGGCTCCAAGCACCAGAAAAAGACAATTGCATCACCGCCAGTTCCCAGTCCCATTTCTAACTGTCACCAACACCAATCCTTAGAGAATAATCACTCCAATCCCTTCTTAACAAACGCTTTGTTGGGAAATCACCAGCCAAATGGAGTCATTCCCTGTGTTATGCAGGATGCCCCCCTGGCGCTTACCACCAAATCAAAGCGGGAAAATAAAATAAGTGAAAATATATCGATTTCAACTAGCGCCCAGTTTTCCACTCCAATCAATCTGAGTTCCTGTTTGAAAAAGAATTCATCCAGCAAATCAGTCCTCGGGCCAAGCGGTTCCCCGTTATTACACAATCTTTGTAAGGCGAAAACTCTGGATAATAACTCATCAGCAATAAAAACATCCGATCATTTAAATGCTGCAAAGTCTTTACTAGACAAGTTCAGAGGAACGGACTCTGATATCCCCAGCAGCAAGGACTCCGATGATTCCAATGAAGAAGATGACGATGAGGATGATGATGAAGATGATGAAGAGGAAGATGAAGATGATGAAGACGATGATTCAGACAGTCAGTCAGGTTTGTAACACACTTTTATTTAGAATTCGATTTGGGGTTTAGCAAAAATATTTGTTTAAAGATTTGTTATTATATATCCACATGGGTCTGAAGCTCCTGAACTGTTTAGACCCAAAAATATGCCTTTGCAAAAGACCCACGGGCCATAGTGTGATACATGGTGTAACATTTTTTTACGGGTGTCCGTAAATACGGTCCGTATTGCATCAGTATTTGATACGTATACACGGATCCGTAAAAAAAGAGGGAGGTTGCAAATGATTTCATCAACATGTTGCCTAGCAACGCTTCCGTAAATACAGACTGTTTACGGATGCACATCCGTAGCCGTCCGTATTTATGGAAGCTCCCATAGACTTCTATGGGAGAGTCCGTGCCGTAATTACTGACAAGCATAGGACAGGTTCTATAATTTTTTCAGCACGGACACTCATCCGTAAAAATACTGAAAGGCGTCCGTGGCCAATAGAATTGAATGGGTCCGTAATTACGGATGAAAAATACGGTCGTGTGCATGGAGCCTCAAGCGTTAACTTGTGCATAAAAACTTAGTAGCATTGAAATGGTTCTCTTGTGGACACTTAAGCAATCAGCTATGGCCCCAACCATTTTGGGCTTCCCATAAGGATGACACGGCAATAGAAAAAAAGACCTAGTCACCAAAAAAGTCCTTGTGTTTTAGGGTACAATTTCATTTAATAAATCTTTTGTAATGACCACAAAAACTATGGTCTCCAAAACGGTTGTACCCTGTGTATGCAACGCATGTTGTGTATATTGTTTGGCAGGAATGACTTTCCAAGGACTGCACACAAGAGCGACCGAAAAATCCAACATAGATCAAATTTTCCACGGATATCTGTCTTCAGTGTCATGAAAAGGCATCGGCAGTTGGCAGAAATGGTCCAAATCGGCCTTTCCGGTCATCCAAAATCTCGTGTATGGCCAGCTTTAGGTTGGACCTTATCATGCTTGATAAATTTGTATATACATCACATTTATATAAACGTACTATAGGTATAAGTTGCAGCTAGCACTGTGACTTGTTCCCGTAGGTATTTATGAAAATAAGGTACACAGACGCATCTGCTGATATGTCCTCTGGTCCATGAAATGGCCAATGATGATCGGAGTAGTTCTCAAGAGACGGCTGCAAGGCTCAGCTTGGATTCTCTTGACAGACAGTCTCACCATCTCCATCCTATTCTATGCATGAGTCTAAACATGAGCTGGCTAATTTGACTTGTTTTTCCAAACAGAGTCCGACAGCAATTCAGAATCCGACTCGGAGGGATCGGAAGATGATGATAAGGATGAATCAGACAGTGATACAGAAGGAGAGAAATTGAAGTTTAATAAAACGACTTCTTCTGCAAACAGCACAGCAAAAAGCATCACAGCCCACTCCACACCTCTGAACCTGCAAGTGATCAAGAGTCCAAGCTCTGCTCCTGCCGCCCTGTGCCCTGATACACAATCCTCTGACTTCCACAGCTCCTCTGCAACTCTCAGCCCCAACACGCCATGTGGTATCTAATATTTATCCTTTCCTATAGTCTTCTTTTGCATGCTCACGACACCACTACAGTATGGGTAGCTTTAGGGTATGTTCACACTGCCTATTTTTGGAAGTTTTTCGGGCCGTAATTGCCCGAAAAACGGCCGAAAAATCAGAAGCAGAACGCCTCCAAACATCTGCCCATTGATTCCAATGGGAAAACGGCGTTCTGTTCCGACTGAGCCGTTTTCGCAGCGTTTTTTTACACGTAAAAAAAAGGCCGCGAAGAAGTGCAGGACACTTCTTGGGAAGTTTTTGGAGCTGTTTTCCATAGACTCTATAGACAAAAGCTCCCAAAACTAGCGTGAAAAACGCAGCGAAAATCGCGAGTGGCACAAAAAACATCTGAAAATCAGGAGCTGTTTTTGACTCTGCGTGTGAACATACCCTTACTGTGGGATAGGTACAGTACACCTCTTTTCACTTCCAGGAGGATACAGGAGCCAAGTGAAGGTTTCTTGTCTATTTTAGTTAGGGCCTGTTCACATTGGAGACTTCACTCCCTCACATCCCCTAGACAGGAACACTTGTAATTAGCAAATCTTTAAAAGGGAACTTACCTATTGGGAACTTACCTATTGCTTGGATTTGCTACACATTTATAATTCTAAAATAAAAGTATTATACCGCTCTAAGGGTATGTTCACACGGCAACGCCAATTACGTCTGAAATTATGGAGCTGTTTTCAGGCGAAAACAGCTCCTGAATTTCAGACATTTTGACAAGTGCACGCATTTTTCGCGGCGTCTTTTACGGACGTAATTGGAGCTGGTTTTCATTGGAGTCAATGAAAAACGGCTCCAATTACGTCCCAAGAAGTGACATGCACTTCTTTGAGGCGGGCATCTTTTTACGCGCCGTCTTTTGACAGCGGCGCGTAAAAAAAAAGCCCATCTGCACAGAACATCGTAAGACCCATTGAATTCAATGGGCAGATCTTTGCAGACGGTTTGGAGCCGTTTTTTCGGCCGTAATTCGAGGCGTAAAACGCCTGAATTACATCCGTAAATAGGGCGTGTGAACATACCCTTACAGTTTAAGGACTCACAACCTAGAAGAAAAGTCCTCCGTCAATGTCCTTTCCCCAGCACGTATGCAGATAGGAAATTAATAAAGTCCCAAAAAGGTTTCACTATTCCTCCTGAGACCTGTAGATCTACAAGGGCTGCTTCAGATCTTCCAAGCTTTTGCCACTACCAAAATGTGTACACATGAAATCATGTTACGTAGACGAGGTCCATTTTATATCGCCGAGGCTGATTGTAATAATACATAATTTAAAGTCACCTTGATGTGACATTCCCAAGCTCACACGCACACGCGCCCACACACATTTAGGATTTTACCCACTCGGTACATTTTGGGTAATGCTAACACCAGGCGGTAGCCGATAATGAAGATGATAACTTTAACGTTAAATATCTCAGCGATAATCCTATCTCAAAATCGTTTGCAGCATAGTTATTGTATTGAAAAGAGCTTTCAAATGAGCCCCCACTCGACCCCCCGAGCCATTTAAGATTTTGCTGCCCCCGTCCACCCCACCTCCGCCAAGGGGGTAGGGGTGTTTTTTTTAGGGGGTTAACTGGTAGATTTATGACCCCATTAAATCTGACCAAATTTCAACCCTCTACCTCGAGCCGTTCAAAAGTTATGAGGGTGTTCCGGAACTATAGGCTGGGCACTGTATATATATATATATATATATATATATATGTGATAGATAGAGATAGGAGATCAGGAGTCTCATCTTCTCTGTGTGCAGTGTATAGAAGACACGATAGCAGTTAGGCTGCGTCCAGTTGCTCAGAGACAACTGAGAATTAGATATAATGCAGAATACAAGTAATATAATGGGCAAAAATAGTGTTCCTCATCTACACACATATGACAGCTTATTCTGAAAAGTCACCTGAAAGTTGATTTAGCCTGATTTTCAGCACATATAACACCTAGCAGATCCATTGTGTGGCCATTGATACAATGTTCCAGAAAGCTAAAGAAAAACTCCACATTTTAAAACAGAATTTTCAACATTTTACTGTTTAAAATCGACTACATAACAAGTGTTTTCTTCTCCATTCATGCCTGAAGCTAAATTCAGAATCCTGCTGGTTTCCTGTTATCAGAGCGCAGTGCAATGTGGGAAATCAGATGACAGTTACACCGTTAGAGCTCAGCTGTTAGGTCACAAGTCTGACAGCAAAGTGATGATAAATCGCTGTCTGTTTCCAAGGGTTCCAATCAGAATTTTACAATTTTGCTATGTATGTGAATGGAGAAAACAACTGAAAAAAAACTCAAAATTGTTACAAAAATAATAAAGTCAAATGTTTGCAAAGTCATTATGTACCGTAAATGTAAACTGTTAAATGTCATAGAAAATTAGTTACAGTTAAATGCTTATTCTGAAGGCTGCCACCAGAGAAGCTGAATGCTATGTATTGTCCCTCAGCCCTCTCAACAATCAGACACAGGGATAACAATTAGCATACAACAGAGGCAACCTTTTTGGGGACCATTTAGGCCAGGACTACAACTAGACTTTTTGTAGTTCTACTGATTGATTTTAACTATTGAGCTACAGCTGCAGTCCAAATAAATACATTGAGTTGCATGCAATCTTGTGGACTGCAGCTTGTCACTCAAGAGTTAAAATCAATAAGTAGCGTTACAAAAAGTGTAGGTGTAGCCCAGGCCTTAGTGAATGCAGATCTACTGACAAGCCGTAGCTTCTCTTTTTTCAGCTATTTTTTAGATGCCCTCAAATAGAATGGTCTTTATCAATGACCTATAGCTGTAATCTGATAGGCAACATGCAATATTTAAAAAAAATTAAAAAGTACAAAAATATATTACCTTTTAATTTTTGGTCGGAAGCATATAGTATGCTTAAAGGATCACTGTCCTCACAATGTATAAATGTTTGCTACTGGAAGCCCCTTAAAATGAATTGGTTTATAAAAAATCTATGTCATCTCATATCGAACAAAGTTTTCAACCAGCAAGAGCCAATTTGAGATAATTTGTCATGAACTTGTTAGCTCAGTGCAATGGTGTCCCAGTGTAGGCCAGAGGTAGAGCCCTCTGCTGGACACCTGTGGTGTTGTAGTGGGGGGTCCCGTTATCCAAAGTATAGGTGACAGCCTATATAATCATGTTATTGTTTGTAATACATTCACGTTAGGAGCTGGTGCCAATAATAATTTTATAAAAGAAAAACCATGCATATAGTTTAATATCGATATGGAAGCCTAAAATACATACAATTAATATTAATATCTAAACGAAACTTTTTTTTAAGGTTCTGCCAAGAGGCGAAGAGTAACTGATGAGCATGAATTGCGTGTTCCACTGGAGTATGGGTAAGTTATTTAAAGGCACATTATCATCAGAAAATGACGTATTATTTGAAATCATTTTTTTGTAGAGCAACTATGTTTCATTTGTTGTCAGTATATACTTTTATTTATCAAATGTAAAAATAAATATTGTAGTTTCTACATTGGCCACTTGATCTCCCCATAAGCGTCTCTTCTCCAGACTAGTAGAGGTATCTTGTTTTACAGCCTACAGTGAAACTGAATGTTTTCACCTCATTAATGCTTGTCTGACAAGAGTTAGTGACAAGTTTATTATACTGCCTGAGCCAAGATAAGCAGGTTTCATATTGAAGAATAGCAAAATAATGATGATTGTGAATACTTACAGTAAAGGGGGTTTGACACTGGGTGATTATCGTGCAGAAGAGCGTTCATATAACGCTCGTTGCCGATAATTGCCCTGTGTAAACAGGGCAGCGATCAGCAGATGAATGAGTCAACACTCGATCAACTGCTGATCGTATCGTTTTAAAAAAGTTAAATATTATCGTTGTCGGCAGCACATCTCCCTGTGTAAACAGGGAGACATGCTGCCGACAAGATAATAATGTATGGGGACGAGCAATTGGAGTAACGACCGCTCGTCCTCATCCATAGCTCCGTGTGACAGGAGCAAACGAGTGCTGATCAACGATGTCTCGTTGATCGGCGATCGCTGCATCGGCCTATTGTCGGCCGGTGTAAAAGACCCTTAATACAGAGCTGAGTAAGGGAGAAGGATTTTTTTTATGGGACACCTACTGATAGCAATTCTCATTTTCAAATTTATTTGAACAGAATTATCACCTTTTATTTTTTTAGATTCATTAAAGGCATAGACTAGGATATGCCATCACTGTACACCATGACCGCCGCTGATCACTGGGTGCCACTTGATCTCCGGTCATGGTTGGCTATTGACTATAGTGGGTCCAACATGTGAACCATGAATGAAGCCAACAAGTTTTGCACAGCCCTTTTTCGTGCAGGTGCCACTTCTTTTAAGCAATCACAGTGGCTGGAGCGCCACCAATTTCTCCACCCTTTAACGCTGTTGTTTTTTAGGTCCAAAATTCTGTTCTGATAATAATACCATCTCAGACATTTATGGCATATCTCCTGACCCTCGTTCTGCCAGTGAGGTGGTCACTGCATCCTGGTGGTGAATGAATAGATGGGGGGACCCCCATTTTCCAGATAGTTGCGGGTCCTAGGGGTATCTTTTCAATTACAAATAATGCTAAAACATCATAAGCTAATTACAATAGACTGAAAATATAGTGATTTTAATCTCTTGATTTTCATTTCTGCAAATAATAATGTGATTATCATTATGGTAGTAAGACAAATTGTAAATGTCAAGGTGGAAACCGCTAGATGAAAGTAATCTCAGGCAGACAGGATGAAAGTGCTAAGGATCCATAGTAAGATTCAATCATACAGCCCCTTTATGTGTTGGTTTGTGCTAGCTACTAAGAGTAAAGATGAACTTGTCTGTCGTTGGCTTCACAGTTGTTTCATTAAATATGACTATGTAAAGTTGAGTTTTCTTTCCCTATGACCTGATTTAGGTATGACACCTCTGTATCTTATGTAACACTGTGAATCATTTCTGTAGCTGGCAACGAGAAACAAGATTAAAGAACGTCAGTGGAAGGCTGCAGGGAGAAGTGACTTATTTTGCCCCGTGTGGAAAGAAATTCCGTCAGTATCCAGAAGTTATGAAGGTAAAACTGTCTGTGACTCGGGGATCAGGGGACACACGTACCTGGTTGAGTTGGAGCGCAACCCCATACGTGCATGTTTCCTGTACTGTCTTGTTGGATATTTACGTGCATTATGTTTCTTTCACTCTTTTCTCTTTGACACTGAACAGTATATTCTTAAACTTTGACCTGCAGAACCCACCACAGTAGAGGGTGATGGAAAGGTCTTTAGTTCTTATGATCTAGATGCAAGCTGACCCTTAAAGGAGAACTACCAGATGATCTGTCGTAAAGCAACTTTTATGTGTTTTATAACGGCAAAACATTTTGTTAATATTTTATTCCTGTGTGGAGTTTTCACACAATTCCCCACAATACTTTCTCTGAGTGGTCTGACAGATCAGTGTTATAATATGGATACTAGTGCTCATGGTAACCAATAAGAATCCAGCTGAGAATGCGGATATCCAATCAAAGCAGCTTTATTGCTACAAAATTCCAAACAATACTTCTTACCAGTGCTCTGGCAGCTCAGGACACTAGTCCTCAAGGTAACTAATCGGAATCCAGCTTTAATTTTTTACCACAGTTAAGAAAATGAAAGAAGAAATGTGATTGGTTGAAGTCCAATGTTGCTATGATAACACTAATGTTCAGCCATACCATTAAAACCACCTGCCTAACATTGTGTAATTAGTTCCCCTTGTGCCACCAAACAGTTCTGACCCGTTGAAGCATGGACTTGACAAAATCTCTGAAGGTTCCTGTGGTATCTGTCACCAAGACGTTACCAGCAGATCCTTTAGGTCCTGTAAGTTGTGAAGTGGGACCTCCATGGATGTTTTATGTACAATCACATCCCACAGATCCTCGACGAATCAAGATCTAGGGAATTTGGAGGCCAAGTCAACACCTTGAACTCTTTGTCATGTTCCTCAAACTATGCCTGAACAATGTTTGCAGTGTGACTGGACACATTATCCTGCTGAAAGAGGGCACTGCCATTAGGAAATACCGTTGCCATGAAGGGTTTACTTGGTCTGCAACAATGTTTAGGTAGGCGGTACGTGTGAAAGTAACATCCACATTAATGCCAGGGCCCAAGTTACCCAGCAGAACATTGCCCAGAGCATCACACTGCCTCCGCCGGCTTGTCTTCTTCCCATAGTGCACCCTGGTGGAATTGATTCTCCAGGTAAACAATGAACACGCACCCGTCCATCCACAAGATGTTAAAGAAAACATGATTCATCTGACCAGCCCACCTTATTCCATTGCTCTGTGGTCCAGTTCTGATGCTCATGTGCCCACAGTGGACAGGGATCCACTCTGACCGGTCTAGGGCTACGCAGCCCTAAATGCAGCAACCTGCGATGCACTGTATGTTCTGGCATCTTTCTATCATAGCCAGCAGGAACTGTTTCAACAATTTATGCTACAGTAGTTCTTCTGTGGGGTTAGACCAAATGGCCTTCGCTCCCCTCGTGCATTAATGAGCCTTGGCGCCCATGGCCAAGTCGCCAGTTCTTAGGTTGTCCTTCGTTGGACCACTTTTTGCAGGTACTAAGCACTGCATGCAGATGTAGCCATCTTTAACTTGATTCTGATAACTTGCTGCAGCGTGATATGACACAACAAAAGCCATTGAAAAGTCATTGAAAAAGTCAATTATAAGAGATCTAGCCATTGTTTATTCAATGCGCTAAAAGTCAAGGTAAAGACGGCTACATCTGCACCTCCAACATCCCGCAAGACCTGCCTGACACAGTCATACATCCATCACAATTTGGTCCTTGTCAATGTCTCTCAGATCCTTACATTTGACCCGTTTTTCCTGTTTCCAACACACCAACTTCAAGAAATGACTGCCCACTTGCTGTCTAATATATCCCACCTGTTGTCAGGCGCCATTGTAACGAGATAATCAATGTTATATGCTCCCCTTTTAGTGGTTTTAATGTTATGGCTGAATGGTGTTTAGCTGCCAGGGAACTTGGAGATAGAATTATCTTGAGGACACGGATTGGCAGCCTGTGATTTCAACTTTTGATAACTCAGCACAGAGATAAAATATTTAAAATATTTTAGATACTATAGGGGTTAAATATAGACTTTCTGGTAGTTCTCCTTTATTCTAAGTTCACGCGTTCAGGATTTGCCCATGTTGTATATTTTACAAAGAATCCACAGTAGAAATCCAAGGCTCAAACTCGGATTTCTGACGCAAATCTGCCAGCGGATTGGCACGTGAATTAGACCTATTGTATTTCAATGGGGCTAGTCCTGTGCCTTTCTATACGGAATCCGTGGAAATGTTCAGAATGTCACTTATTTTTTTCCTGCGGCATGGACAAAAATCTGCACGTATTTTTTCCACTGCACGTGAATGGGGTATAAAATTAACTCATTCACATTCATTGGATCCGGAATGTGAACGTATTAGATGAGTATTTTGGTGCAGAATTCCTCCATTAATACTCATCAAGCATTGCCGTCCCTCCTGAGGGGTACATATTTATCTGAACAGATATTAGCCTATAGTTCTCCTTGTAGCTTAAAAATAAATGTAATTAATCACCAACTATGTCAGCTCTTCTGTACAGAAGGCTTGGTCAACTTTCTAACCTCCTCCTGTTGTGGAACTATGGGTCACAGTATGCCTGGAAGAGCTTCTACTATGGCTTACTACTGATTTCTAGAGTGAAGGGGCTCCAGTGCTCTAAAAGTGTTCAAGATTTTACATTTTATAGGGTAGACCATAAATGTGTGATCAGTGAAGGTCTGATCCCCTACCGCTCATCATAATGAATGGGACCCATCATAAGTATCATACCCGCTCACATGGACAAATACATCTCTGTGTTGGTATTGCAGATATGCTGATCATGTGGCTGCCATAAGTTGGATCCCTACTGATCACACATTGATGGTCTATCTTAGACATAGGCCATCAATGTAAAATCCTGGAAATCCCGCTTAAAAACCATACTCGTTACAATTCCAATAATGTCTATGAGCGCCAGGTCAAATTCATGCGGAGATCCCCGAACTAAAAGTTCAAGGACTCAGCATTGGCAAGAGCAACGTTTGCCCACTTCATTTTAGAAAACAATGAGGGATCCAGGTTCATGGACCCCCAAGAAAGAAAACTTCTTATGTCCCGATGGCATATCTAAATAAAAACGGAGGTATACTATAAATACTAATATTTTGTATCCGTGTCTCCTGTACATGTCACAGTGTAGTCCTAATGAGTTTGGTTCTGTGTACCATCGTGTCCTGTATATGTGGGTAAATGCAGAAACTGCTCCTGTGTCCTACCTTGGTGTTCCTGTGTGTGTGACCGGGAGAAGGGCAACAAACGGGCTGTCGTGCTATAACATCCTGAAGTGAAAAAATCTGTGATTTTTTCAGTATCTCAGCAGAAATGGAATAATGGATATCACAAGGGACAATTTCAGCTTCAGTGCAAAAATAAGAGTGGGGGACTTCTATGAAGCCAGAGATGGACCACAGGTATCCCCTTAAAAACACATAGTTCTAGCCTAAATGTAGCTAAAAAGTCATATTTCCCAGAAATCTGGCTTTTCTCTGCTACTCGTTATCACTGTTCCCTCCAAGCTGAACAAGCTGCTAATGTAGGTGTTAAAACCACGGGCGGCGGCGAACATCAGATTCTCCAGTGTTCATTTTAACTCTTTCATTTCTAGATTGATCGGCTTAGTGGGAACATTGCTCACGTGCTGGAATATAAGCTTAGTTGTTTGACATTGTGATATTTATTCTATTATCACAATATCTTTCGCTTGTTCATGTGTGTAGTAGAATGTGCTGTTATTTGTGTGTCTTTAGTACTGTTTTGTGTCTGTTTTTTGATGTTTGCAATTTCATTTTATAACTTTGAGGCCTCATGCACACGACCGTAGTGGTGTGCACGGCCGTGATTTTCGGCTCGGACAGCCACGGAGTGTCACCCGCGGGCCGCCCGCAAATCACGGGCCATGCACATGGCCGCGTGCATTCATTTCTATGGGCCTGGACCGCAAAACACGGCCGTGATAAGACATGTCCTATCTTTTTGCGGTCCAGGCTCTTGGGCAATGCACAGACCGTGGAAACCACGGTCGTGTGCATGAGCCCATTGAATTTGCGGGTGAATTACTGCCGAAAAAATACGTTCGTGGGCATGGGGCCTAATAAGAAATGGTGTCAAATGTGGCTGCTTCTTTTGACATGTGAAAAATATTTTGGAAAGTCAACTGAAAATATTATAAAACCCTGTCTCCATTTGCTACGCTACAAGTCTTTTCAAAGCCTTCTAGTGAATAGACGGATAGCACATAACTTACATTTCTTATTACTGCAAACTTACTCCATTGTCTAGCTTGTTTTTAACTTTATGATTCCTTGTACAATGTTCTCATGTTTTCTTTTGACTAGTGGGAGGGACCAAAAACAAGTCTGTACAACATAAAGAGGGAGTTCCCTGTATAGCAAATGAAACTTTGTGTGACCACTTCTGTATATTCAGCATGTACAAAGATGGTAGTCACTCAAGCAGAAAGTGGTCTCATTGCTAGGAAAACTAAATGCTAAATACTTTTGGTACAATTAAAGCATGGGCTTTTATTCAATAAACCTATAAATAAGATAGGCAGCGTGTGGGTTTTAATGTGTTGGGCAAAAAAATAAGAGATATCATGGGCATAGATTATAAAGTAATTGCAACGGTAGACTCTGAAAATCCTGCACCTATGTGTCATACTGTATTTGTTTATAGGTGTCCAAGTAATGCTAGGCTGCCATTCATTGCTTTAAAGACCTGTTCAGAGATAAGGTCTCATGTACAAAGTTACATAACAAAAAAGCAGCAACCCTTTATGGTGTTAATATCATGTATTTTAATTATAGATGATTTCTCCCTCAAAAAGTTTTGATTCGCCGTACTGGAAATAGAGATAAAATAGGCAATTTACCAATCTAAAAGTATCCGCTCTTCGTACCATAGCCACCAAATCCTAGATAGTTTCATGCTTGCTATCCGACCCCCAATGGAAAGGGGGAGCTCATATCACCCAAGTTGGAGCCAGCCTGAGATTAGGCTCCCACTCACCATGGGCCTTTAAGTCCCCCTTTGGTACGTACATCCTTGCTGCAAGGTATCCCATCGACCTTGCTTCCAATATTCATGTTTACTGCTAATTCATGCTGATGAACACTACACACATATCAGGATCAGCTGTTCTTGGTGATCATCTCATGGGTATTGTTCCTCCATGACTGAGACTACAAAAAGTTAGATGTAGATTCAGAGTACTCCACAATAATACTATAGGCTTGTGGCATTGCATAGTAAATGAAGTAAATAGCAAATAGAGCTTTTATTAGTTAATTCTGTATTCCATAGATCTCAGACTCTTTGAATAGCGTTGATCTGATTTCTTCCCATTTCTACTTGTTACATTACAATTAATAACATTTGGTCAGCAGACTCAATTACTTGGTGTACTTTACTCCGCTGGGCCAGCATTTAAAGGGCACTGTGAAATAGTTTATTGAGACTTCTTAGAAGTTAGAAAATGCTGGAGGATCTGACAAGGAACTATCAGAATAATAAGAGAAAAAACTAAAGACGATATATTGAAGACATCTAAGCGAAACGGAAGCTTTAAAGATGGATGCTGCGCCTTTGATTCTGGTCCTGATTAGAAGACTACTTGGGGAAAGATGATAGGAGTTCATGTTTTGATCTTCAGTTTTTAGTATGTGAGCAGCATCGTTAGTGACTGGGCTTATTACAGGAAAGACCTTGTAAAGGATGATAAGTTGTGATCTGCTTTCTCGCATCGTTCTGAGCAGTAGTGGTGTGATAAGAACATTTTCCATTTATCCTACTATGACACGGTATGATAGTTTCTTGTTTAGCATCTCTGCAGACTTTTACTGGCAAATGTTGGTATTGTTGTGGTAGTTTAAAAGGATTGTCTAGTTTAGAAAACCCATTTGCACATGCCCCATTATGGGAGTCTCTCTCTCTAGTTAATAGAGGGGGTTCTCGATTCAGGATCGTTCTCTTTTGGGCAGAGTAGAGAGTGGTTACAAGGAGAGTCTCTCTCTCTCTCTCTCTCTCTCTCTCTCAGGAGGATCTGTCCTCTCCTGCATTACACAGCCAATTCGAATGCGCATTGCGTAATGCCTAATATCATCTGTGGAGCTTCAGGGAAATTAAACACTTAGGGTATGTGCACACGACCGCGCAGAATACGTCTGAAATTACGGAGCTGTTTTCAGGAGAAAACAGCTCCTGAATTTCAGACGTTTTTGCAAGTACTCACGTTTTTCGCGGCGTCTTTTACGGACGTAATTGGAGCTGGTTTTCATTGGAGTCAATGAAAAACGGCTCTAAAAACGTCCCAATAAGTGTCCTGCACTTCTTTGACGCAGGTGTAATTTTACACGCCGTCTTTTGACAGCGACGCGTAAAATTACACCTCGTCTGAACAGAACATTGTAAGACCCATTGCAAGCAATGGGCAGATGTTTGCAGACGTATTGGAGCCGTCTTTTTGGGCGTAATTCTAGGCGTAAAATGCCAGAATTACGTCTGAGAATAGGTCGTGTGCACATACCCTTACTGCCATGTTTCTACACAGATTACAGCTGATCGTTGGGAGTCCCAGATGGGGGACACTTTGATATCGGCTTATTGTCGAGGGACCCTTTTAACAAGTAGGGATCGTCCAAAGCCGGCAACTCCTTTAATATAGGAAACGAGGCTCTATAATTCCCCCTAGGTTGTGACAGACCAGTTGTTGCTGTTTCCCTATGGTCAGGGCACCTATTGTTCTTAATTGTCATACTCTTCTTCGGACTTGTATACTATGCAGACAAAATATATGGGTAAGTAGTACTAAGCTAATGGTGAAGAAGAAACCTGTCCAGTGATTGAACCATAATAGATATTTTGGACAACTAAGACTATCATCTATTAACGTGGACATTTGAGGCTTACTACGAATGTTATATCTATGTAGTTGAGGAAGATGGGCACGTGACACAACACCAGTGTTGGTTTTATAAGGCAATGTTTCTCAACGTTACTAAGCCAAGTATTCCTCTACTCAAATAAATTTAATCAAAGTACCCCCCAGGCTATCATCATATACTGTACTGCACGTATCAAAGCACAGCATGAGGACAGTGTGGGTACCCCCTAGAGTCATGACATGTACCTCCCGGAGTACACATACCACAGGTTGAGAACATTGGTTATAGAGGATAACAAGAGAATCGAACAGTAATATCCTTACTTGTACAATCTTTTCTTATGATGACTTCAGATGTCGAGCATCAGTGTACCAGCCATATGGAGATTAGGATGCAGTAGGATCCCAATTGTTAAATCTGCAGAAATTTTTCTTTAATATCTATGAGCAGATTAAATAAAGGGTGAATATGGTCAGGGTTGCTGAGTTAATAGAAGGGTACCTCCCTTCAGGACCGCCATCTATTAGCCAGAGTAGACTGGGGCTAGAAAGAGCGTCCCTCGCTCTGGAGGAGCCGGCATATCAGTGCGTTACACAGACAGTCCCATTCTTTTCACTAGGAACTGTGTAATGCTTAATTTCCCCTTTGGTGGACTTTCAGGGAAATTGCACACTTGCTACTGGATTACCCCACAGATTGTAGGTCCCAGCAGACAGACACACCATGATCATCTTATTGTCAGGTGACCCTTTTAACAATAAGGGATTGTCGAATGCAGACAATTTCTGTAATGTTAATAATACAATTGTTAAAACAGTTAGGCTTATCATTTTTAAAAAGTTAAACTTTTTCAAAAACTAACCTTTAAGATTCATATGACCCATATATTTGCTTTGGTTCCATCCAATTGTATTTTGCAAATTGAAGCCAAGCATCTCTGAAGGGGTCACTGAGCTTCAGACAGCATCAGGATCCATTTGGCATTACTTGGTTAATTCTGTAGACCGAAAAATACAACATTCCAATACTTGTTTTATTTTTTTCTGCCGATTCCATTCTATAAGAAACTGTACCATTCTAAAATAATTTTTACAATTGAGCATATATGTTTTGCTTTTTATTTCCCCATTGAAGAAGATTTATGAAATCTATTGCAAATAAAGCAATATTACAATATTGTTACAATCCGATTACAGCTCTCATTTTTGTAAATAAGAGCCGTGATGTGATTAATTACTATAGGTGACGACTGCAAATTTCCTTCAAACTTTAACATTAAGTCTTGAAAACATAATTTATAGAAAACACATTAGTGCATAGAGATCACGGTAAACACATAAAGGACACAAGAATCACTTTGCATTTTTATGTTCAGCTAATCCAGTGAAAAAAAACAAGTCACTGAACAATAATTAACTGCGTAGACAAATCTTATTTGGGAAACACAAGTCAGCTCCCCTGTGCTTTACCATTTACCAAATGAATTCATAAAGTGGAAATTAACTGGAGAAAAAAATATATTATAACAGGTTAAAATAAAAAAAATAATAAAAAATAAGACTTGGCCATCTCTGTGACCAGGAGCTGAAAATATTTCAGAGAAAAATATATGTTGTAATGTATTTAATCTTTTTGGGCCTTATGTGGTGGGTGGGTACATTTCTGCAGCCCTGCACATTTTATTAAATCAATTGGATATGTGTTAAAATAACCCAAAAAATTGACTCCCTAGTCTGTGTAGGCGCTGCTCCAGTAATGACTTTTCATCCAGATTCATGACCCCGAAAGCCAATCACTGGCCACAGCGGTAACTGATTTAAAAAGAAAAGTTGAACTTTTTTGGTTCATGTAATGCAGTCACTTGTTTTTAAAAAGTTTTATGTGACTGGAAACCCCCTTTAACTTGTGGATTACATGGCATAAACCAGGGGTGCACAAATTATTGTAGATCTTATGAGTCCTTTAAACCATTCCAGAAGCCCTTTATTTTTTAGTTGTTCAGCAATAAGAACTTCCACAGACATATAGGACACAATGCAAAAAGTTGGGTGCCACCAACTAAATTTTGACCACATTGGCTATCTGGTTCCTGAAGTTTGTCTAGCCCTGGCATAAGGGGTTGGGTAGGCTGTGGAATTGGCCTTGAGGATGACACGTTTGCGGCAAGTAAGTATATATTCACTAGGGAGTATATATATATATATTTGTGTCCCTTATATGTGCATTGACATTATATGGGCAGTGAACATGAATTGACCATATATAAATGGAAAGGATTCCACTAAAAGTGAGCCTTCCCTTAAACTATGCATTGGGTATTTTGATATTTTCTTATATAATAAGGAGTTTTTGTTATCAAGCCCCATTATGTTGTTGCCTTTAGTATCAGTATAAATTTCTTTATAAGACATTGTCGATATTGTATGTAAATCATTGAAGCAAACCAAAAATAGATCCAGAAAACAATATGTACTATAATATATATAATTTTTTAATGGTGCTTCTATTAGACTTGATCATCTTTATTGAGTATTTACAACTTTTTGTTTTCCCTTACGTTTTTATTTAAAGCAAGTCAGTCACTGAGACAGACCCCTTGAAAGCAGGACACCTGTAAGGTCCCATTCACATTGCGTTTGTGCTATCCACCGGGCAGATACGTTTTTAAACTTAGAACGTATAGCTCGGCGTATACATAGACTATAATGGGTCAAAAGTAGACCAAAATAGCATCCATTCGGTCTATGTTTGTCATGGTTTACATTGGAATACTGTTTTTTGAAAGTACTGAAAAGCGTAGTCTGCTGCGCTATTCTGTACTTCAAAAACAGGTATACGCGACGTAAGGTTTTTTAGCATTGATCCCAATAACTGACGCATGCAAACGTAATGCTATACGTTTGTATCCGTTTACATACAGTAAATCTATCAGGTTTTTTTTGGTTTTGGTTTTTTTCTATCACTGTTCACTTAAAAAAACAAAAACTTATACGTTTTATTAGGTAAAAAACAGACAGAAACGTATAGATGTAAACTTGTGGATACATTTGCCCCTTGCCCTGTGAAGATCTGATTGCTAGGTTAAAGCACTTTACATATGCCAATGGGAATATTCGGCAGCCCCCCCCCCCCCCCCTGTGAGCCATCTTAGACAATAAGCAGAAGAACCAAGATCGCTTACTTGGCCTATCCCTGAAGACTTTTTTGAGCCAACGGCAACTGCTGCATAATACAGTGGTGTAAACCCGGCATTTTCATAGGTAACATCTTTCGGGCTTTATAAAAGTTACCTGTTCTTTATCCGTCAGATCCATGGATACGTTTTGTAGTATGGTATTATCTATACTGATAAACAGAACATGGTCTCTCTTATTATTATATTAATTACTGTAACTCGATGTCATCTCAAAGAAATTCCACCATGATGATCTTCCTTCTTTGTGAGAACAGTTTTCTTACACTTATATATTATCTCCACCCAAAACCAAGTAAGTAGTTTTGAGTGCAGTAGTATTTATTGCTTTGTTTCAGCATAGGTCAGTGATTCCAAGCCTTATTACCATGGGGGAACCCCTAAAAAAAAATCCTCCTGTTTCCAGGGAACCCCTTCTCCTATTTCTATTGTAAAAAAAATCTTGGTGTAGAGGCGGGTAAGGCATTCTATAATCTATATTCTGTCCAAGATTTGTCCACTGCATTGCATGCCCCCATGCTACGCATCTTGAGCCGGCTGCAATAGGTTTGCCTTCCCTACTGTAGAAGTGGCAACTCTGCTGCTTCTGTCTTCTGGAAAACCACTAAACCTTTTCCGAGGGCCCCAGGATTTCAGAAAAGCTTTGTTGGGGAACACTGACATAGGTAAAGGTTCCCTGCTTGGCACATTTGTAATACCCCATTTATATTTCATTATATATTCATTGTTTTAAATAAACTTGACTTAGGAATATTAAGTATTGAATACAACGCTCCTTTCCAGCATATTTCACATATAAAATCATTAGTTACTTGCTGCAATAAGCACAACATGAGCTTTATTACTGCATGTGCATTGTGTCGGTAGTTGTTGTGGCAGAGGCTCTCTCCTGTAGTCACACTGATCCTTCTTTGTCTTTTTTAAGGGACTACAATGGTGTCTTCTAAATGAGGAGGAAATTGTTCCACGTATCAGAGCAATGGAAGGACGTAGAGGACGACCGCCGAATCCAGAGAGGCAGCTTGCTAGAGAGGAAACACGGATGAGACGCAGGAAAGGACGACCCCCAAATGTGGGAAACCCGGACTTTGCTGTAAATGATGATGCCAAGCTCTTAAGAAAGCTCCAAGCCCAAGGTAAGTGTTTTTCAACCTTAGCTCCCTGAATTACCAGGGTAATCGGCATCAAGAGTTGTTGTGCTATTTCTTGGCTTGTTCAGTCATTACACCCATGGGGTGTTGGGAAGTATCGTATAGTTAGAGGTTTAGGGTGACCTAAAGTGTTTGTGTGTGTGTGTGTGTGACTACTCTTTCTTTTGCTATCTGTATAGCTATGACCAGTAACATACCCATAGATATGACCTTGATGGTCCAAGAACTAAGCAAAATGGCAACGCCTCAACAATTTTTTCAGGATCATTGTGCCACCTGACTACATTGACGACAGTTCTAAAATGACTTAGCTTAGGTGACTTACCTTCCAAGACTGACACAACACTATACTGCATGAATGTCACCGTAAGTCACACTGCACTCAAACAAACGGTAACAAAGTGCCCAGAAAAATAGCTCATATAACGCCTAGTTAATTCCACATGGTATCCATATAAATAGTGTATGTAGCATCCTGATAAATAGTGTCACACAAAATGAGAACCATTCAGTGCCCTCTTCGTCGCCTGTGTAGAATGGCAGGCTGGCACAACCTGTGCCTGGAAACAAGGCCTTGACTACAAATCTTTTACGCTTTATAAGAAGCTCTAACCACATATTAATTAAAATAAGTATGAGTCCTGCCTGTTTCATGGTGTCTTCTCTTTATCTGTTTTATAGAAATCGCCAGGCAGGCCGCACAAATAAAACTTCTGCGAAAGCTTCAGAGACAAGAGCAAGTACGAGCAGCGAAAGAAGCAAAGAAACAGCAAGGTACAAATGTTGAACTTATTTATTGTATTATGTTACTAATTTATTATGTTACAACATGTTCCATTATAATCTGCCTCCATTAAATGCCGCCATGTTTGTGTTCCAGCTATTATGGCTGCAGAGGAGAAACGGAAACAAAAGGAACAAATTAAGATGATGAAGCAACAGGTAACATTTTATGTTAAGTTTTATATATTAGAGCGTAATATTTTTATTTTTTTTGCCAAATAGAGATGTTATCTGACCATCAAAATGTAGAATTTGGAAACCTCACAGTCCTCCATGTGTATTAGTGGAGTCCTCCTACTGACCTGAACATCAAATTTATCAAATATCAATTTCCTAAAGGGGTTCTCTCAATATAGTGTTGTATGACATGTTGAAAGGGCATGTCATAAAATACTGATTGGTGTGGATCCAGCCGCAATGACTCCACCGATCCTGACAATGACACTTTTTGTAACTCTCATATATGCGGCCTTCCCTTCACCAGAAGCTGGATCAAAAGCTTGTCCATTCTCGGGATCAGTGCTGGTCACATCAGTCCTATACACTGTCTTATGCCTAGTGCAGGGCCCAAGGAGGCGGTGCATGACACAGGGATTCAAAGCACACCAAAGAAAGTCATGTGCTATCCCTTCAAGTCCTGCACTAGGCATAACACAGTATAGCAGCAAGCAGAGATCTTGTAAACCATGAGAAATTAATACAGCAAGTATATTGGAAAATTGTGTAACGTACCAATTTACTGAAACCGGATAACCCCTTTAAAGAACATCTCCCCAAAAATCAAATGGCAAGTTGTATACTTACTGTGGGATACTTTGCCCATTCCCAGCCCCATCCCCCACTCACTACAAAACTAGGTAGCGCTACCATTCAGGAGACTGGGAAAGCTTGATAACAATCCTTGCAAAAGTAATAATGGCAGCCATATTGTTTGGCACCCTACTTTCTGAGAAAAAAAGTTCTAAATTATAAATAGTGGTATTACAGTTTTAAAACTTTTTTAGGTGGAAATGTTCTTTTAATTTGGAGTGATTAGAGCCATTGTGACAGGTATTTGCATCATTTAAAAAAAATGTTACTATTTTTTTCTTATAATTCTTTCTTAGGAAAAAATCAAGAGAATTGAACAGATACGAATGGAAAAAGAACTACGTGCCCAACAAATTCTGGAGGTATAAGGGAGTATCCGCTGCTTTCTGTCTAATCCATATTCTATATGACTTTCTTTTAATTGCACTTACTGGGTACTGTCATTGTAGCTTGAACGGTATATACAGACTGCAGTGGTACTTGAGTTACATGGTACACTCAGGCTTAGGCCCTTATGCACACAGCAGATCCCGTATAGAGGTACATGGAGTGCCGGAGGGTTCATACTGCGGAGCCAAAGGCAATCTTACTGATACTTTTATTTGTATGATCACCAAAGACATCAGATTGTCAACAAAACTCACCAAATATAAGGTGGTCACAGACCTTAGATAGCTTCGGCCAAATGCTTGTTTGGCAGACAGCTATTCCTCTTGAGTCTCCCTCCGCCATACGCTTGCAGACTCGGTTCGGTCAGACGAGCATGTGTACTCAATGGGGAAAAGGGAACAAGTCGATGCCTTTGGCGGTGGCTTATCTCCCGTGAAAATAAAGGATCGGGCATGTTGAAATCCAACATGCCATATCCTTCTTTCCCCCGACTTTTTCATCCGGGAAGGGGAAGAGTTGTGACATCCCCATACAAATTAGAAAGTAGGACGGCTTTGTCAAAATCGTCAGATTTATTCGACTGTCATCTAATGAGTGTGGGCAACTTTAGCTTGACCTGCAGATAAATATCTGATGTCTATGGCCAGCTAAACGGCACCCATGCTCCTTCAATAGCTGTCGGTAGAATGCTCATTTGTTCTACACCTATTCTTCCCGTATCCCCCATACACGTGCACGGCCAAGAGTGCATGTGTTTACATTGGGGATAGGGGAATAAGCAGCTGCCAGACTCCTCGGTTTTGGAAGACCAATGTGTATGGGCACCCTTACTGTCATCTGAGCTCCCACAATACACTGCTCTGGGGAGTCTCAGGAGTCCAGCAGAATTTTGAAATAATATATATATAGGTTTCTCACCTTTTAATGTAAATGTAAACGGTGGAATATTGTAAAATGTCATTCAAGAGAAGAGTTTTCCTTTGCGAAACACCAGGAAGGGATCCTATAAAAAGGAGAAGTGTCAAGTGTTTATTTTGTCTTCTTTTTTTGTGATCTGAAGACAAAACTGTTGTTGGAAAGATAGAGACTTTGTGTTGCAGTTCATGTAAGATCCTTTCTATGGCTGATTGATTATTGTACATGAATGACAATGCAGAGGCCGGGTTATGTAATCGTAACACATTATATGTCTAACCCCATAATATTTAATGCCTGATTTAGGATGATGTGAAAGTGCCGGCGGGGCGTTAGTATGAAGGGTGTCTGACCTTTATCTGCACACCCATTATTTAATTGGCAAGCGGACTATACACATTAGCATGCAGGAGAAGTACGGCTCTATTGTGCACTACTGTATGTCCTGTATTGTTCTGTCACCCAGTAGGACATGAGGCTTTCTCTAGCATCTGATAAAGTGTTCAGATTGTAGTTGTGCTGTTGCATGACCTTGAGACCTGTTTTGCATGCACAGGCTAAAAAGAAAAAGAAAGAAGACGCAGCAAATGCCAAAATATTGGAGGCCGAGAAACGCATAAAGGTTAGTTTAGATAAGAGCATCATTTGCAACCGTTTTCTTTCTGATTTGCTTTTGATTAGGGCATTTAGACTGAGTGACATGCTTTTGCTAGAATCTAGAGCAGGGCTGTACAAGGGCCCAGGGCCACACAGTCAAATTGTATTACATAAAGGGGCCACAATAATACTTCAAGTGAATGTCCACCTTTGATCACCATAAGTCCAAAATTTTGTATTGAATAGCTTCATAATATATCTATATGGCAGTCTAAGCTCAATTTCCCTGAAACAGAGCTCCAAATCCCCTGCTTACCTACACACAGCCATTGAGTTAACTGATACATTTCTGTCTTCCTGAATGCACCACTAGGGGGAGCTTATGGCATGCTGCAGCTATGCCATAAGCTCCCAAGCTCCCTCTAGTGGTGGTTGCACAGGATTTTTGACCTAAAAATAAAATGTGGTGGACAATTCACTTTATGTTACTTGAAGGGGTTTTCTCATCACAAACATTTATGACATACCAATAATGTCCCCCTTTTGCAGAAAAGAGGAGGCTATGCATGCGATGACACTCTCCATTATTCTCTGTGAGGAATATGGAATAGACTGAGGTTGCAGTTAGTCAGAAACCCAACAATCAAACTTTTATGGCATATCCTGTCAATCTGTCATCGATGTTTATGGTGGGAAAACCCCTTTAAAGTATAAATGCTACAGCTTATTACAATAGCATCACACAGCGCTGTATATCATCTGCCTGCTAACAGGTGAGGTGTAATGTGGTTGTGACACATATCCTGGATTAAACAGCAAAATCATGGGACCCCCAGGAAAGAATCATATACTGCAGCAGCACAGGAGCCAGGCGGACGTCATCATGTAGCTCCTGACTAAATGATACAGACACTACTGCCTCAAGTCTATAGCCCTCTCTTGGGTCTTGCCCCCCCCCCCCAGATACCTACTGTGTCTGTGCTTAATAATAACCCAAAAATAATATGGGACCGACACAGTGATTGTACATTGTATGTGTCCCCAACCCCAGAAAGCATAGAATAGCATTGAGACCCTTCAGTCCCAAGTCCTGATCACATCTTGTGAGTGGCATGTATAGCGAATAAATAGTAATGTAATAAATCTAGTAGGTTTACTTGTAGTCCCATTTAAAAGGGGTTTCCCCAGAATCATTATTCCCACAGAATAGGGGATAAATATCTGATCGGTTGGGGTCCGACCGCTGGCTCCCCCACCGATCAGGAGAACGGGCTTACCTTACTGCGCACTGTCGACCACCGCTCCATTCATTTCTATGGGGCTTCCGAGCGCTATCTTCGTCAGCTTGAGCACGCCACTCCGTTCAATGTCTGTGGGACTGACGGAAACAGTTGAGTGCTGTACTCGGCCGTTTCCGTCATTTCTACAGACGTTGAATGGAGCGGCAGCACACATGCTCGACCGCCTTTTCATTTAATGTCCTCACTGCTGTCGAGCAGTCAGGATGAACAGGGGATTCGGGGACCCTGTTATCGCGATCGGTGGAGGTCTTGAAGGCGGGGCCCCCAACGATTAGACTATTATCACCTATCCTATGGATAGGTGATAATTGTCAATTTTTGAAATAGCCCTTTGAGCCGTATTTACATAAAACAGGATAGGGTGCTATCTACCTGGATGAGTAGAAAGAAAATTCTTAAAACATGTCCTGCTGGGAGTTCGAACAGGCTAGAAGACGACACTTCTAACTAATGTAGACTGTATGTATATATATATATATTATTAGGCCATCATGTATACTTTTCCATCTACAGATATGTTTTACTAATGAATGGATGAGGCCTGTGTGTACATGGATATTTTACCAGTTTCATTCATTTCTATATGTACAGCACTCGTGTGAATGTGATAGTCTCTAACCCTAGTGATGGCGTCCATGTTTACCGGATAATTGCCCAAAGTATTATTGAATTTGTTCATTTACTAGGCCGCACTCTATCGGGTTGAAGATTTTGTACAGCATTTGAATGCAGAAAAGCAGATTGATTAACGAACAAAAATAACTTTATTTTGCCATTTTTATTTCTAATGTCTAATCTCAATTTACTATAAAATTATGTTTTGAAGACATGAACAATGGCAAACCCATCAGTACTACCATATATTTAAGTCAGATAAAGTACTTTTCTGAATATACAGAAGAACAGAAACATAAAGTCCAATGTTTTTGAGGTTTGGCCAAATGTAGCAGAGCTGAATTTGTCATTTTCCGGTTTCTCTTATATAATTCTAATATTCTCTGTAATAAAAATAATTCAGTAGGTGTTTCTGCAGTCCTATACAAAACCAAAGATAACGCATCGCTATACCATAGCACATTGCGCCAAATGACAAATTCCGCTTTGTTACATCAGTATCATGGCTAGTGGCTGCATTGGTCAGGGTAAGATGCTGCCCTCCTCTGCCATCTGCTGGCTAGCTATGGAACATCGACAACTGAAATATTGCTTTTGATTATTAGTTTTACTCAAATTAAGTGCTTGTAGCATACACTGTTTCTCGACTCTTCCAAAAGCATGTTATTTTTTAATATTTTATTTTACACACAATTTTAATGTATATGCAGAATATATTTGGACTTTCTTGTAGTCTTGCATGTTAACGCTAAGGCAGTTTGAGATATTATGAAAAATATGCAACGTGCAATGTGTGTTGTTTGCATTATATAGAATGGGATATGCAATTATTTCTGCATTTATTTTATTTAATTACATAATAAATAAATCAAATAATTTATAATGGCGATATAAAATATTTGCTTGTTTTTTTATTTTTTTAAGGAGAAGGAAATGCGACGTCAGCAGGCAGTTCTCTTGAAGCACCAGGTCTGTACTGTTCTTATGGTCATTAGTACTACCTTAAAATTCATACATATGTTAATACTGTTAAAGTGTACTACTTGCTTATATCCTATTGGAAGCAGCCATTTTTTCAAACTCAACATCCAACTAATGACATCATTGTGTCACATGACTCTGTGGCTCCTCCTTATGTAAATTAGTGTAAAGGAAGGCATTTTCCATTATAACCAATCGGATAAAAATGGAAGCTGTGATCTTATTGGCTGCAATGAACCATGCCTGATTTCTTTTGCTCTAATTTTCTTAAAGGAGCCTCACTTCTTTATACCTTAGTGACATCACTAGCACCCAGATACTTGACTGTAAACTTTTTTGTATGGTAATTGATCCTATAAACCACATACATAATGTATTGAACTACTTTCTAGCAGCAATATAATGAAATACCGCACTATTACTTTAATAATTACACCGTATTTCCTGCTTACATATTACCTTCCTTGCTTTGGTTTTGGGAGCTGCTGGGTGTAATTTGACTTTTTTTTTTGTTTTCTTCAAAAATGGTTATTTTATAATCTGCATTTATTTCTGTTTCATAATGATGTGCCAACTCTTTCTACCAGGAGTTGGAGAGGCATAGACTAGATATGGTATGGGTATGTTTATTTTTGTACGTCTTAACACCGCATCGTGATTTTTTTTTTATTTTTGGTTGTGATATGGTTGTCCTAGCAATGCATAAAGTGTAGCACTGGCTGCTGGCATATGACATCTCCTCCTGCATGGCTTAACAGTGCAGTGCATTGCATACATCCGCTAATTAACCCAGGATAGACTAATAACTGATCTAAAGGCTGCATTTCCGTTAAGCTGACAGGAATATATTTACATTATTGTGCCCGTGCACATTTTGCGTAGAAAAAAAAAACCATATAACATTTCCTTTCGAAATTCTTAGCCCTGTATTTTTAACAATTCATTGCTCCAGATGTATTTATTGAGAGGCAGACTTACAGTAAAAAAACAATCCCTCCCTTCTTTAAGACAGAAAACAAGGTGCAGCGTTACTAACTTTATGCAGTGCATAAAAGGAGCGTCAGTTGGATAATCCTTTTATTTTTACATTCATGCATGTATACCAGCCATACATATATATATATATATTCTTCATAAATAGATCTCATGTTTGCATACACATATATATAGCAAGTCCCTAATATAATATTATTATTATTATAGATCTACAGACCCATCAGCAGACACAGCCTTTGTAGACTTACAAGCTGCTATAAACTACAGCCTGTAGTCTGCTGACAGGTCTGCAGAGAAAACCTTGGGAATTTGAAAGTCCCAGCAGCCCAGTAAAACAGAAATGTGGCTAAAAGGGGTATTCTGGTCAAAACGTTGTATTAGGGAATTGCCAACTATGCAGTTTTCTAACATATCTTTTAAACTGGCGCTAAGGGGCGAAACTTCAATTTAGGCAAATAGACTCCTAGTCGGATAAGCTGTCACAAACCAGGGCTTAAGCGCTGGAAATGGACATGTCACCGGCGCTTTGTGGCCTAAACCATCATACATGGCTTATCAGCTCTGCAAGTGATATCAATGAAGATGTGTATGGGATATTTTAAAGGGTATGTCCATCTTTACCATTTTAGAGTTTACATATAGAATTAATCTACATAGAAAGTTGAGTAGCTTTCGAAATACATTACATTATCTTGTATTGATCTGGCCTGTATTATAGTCCAGAGTTGCATTAACAATTCTGCAGGCTTCAGAGCTGAAATCTTCCAGCATTCCTTGCTGATGTCTGCACTAAGCTTGCTCTAATGATTTGCCTTCCAGGAAGTGTAGTCTTTAGACCAGGCACTGTACAGTAATCTAAGCAGCTCAGCTAAGTTGGTATGGATCTGACTACAGACAAGCTTGCTGTCTGTTTTGCAATGGCAACCAGTAGAACTATAAATACAGCTCTGACTATAATACAGGCTTTAACTCCGGATCAGTTGATGATAATTAATGTAATGTATTTATAAAGTCACTTAAATTTGCATGTAGAATATATTTATACATAAAGTGTAAATGGTGTTCAGAGGTGGACATAGCCTTTAAAACACAGCTATGAGGTGACCTGCCCATTTCCGTTAATCTTTTCAGCCGGTATTTATGCTTTCTATCCTGTTAGTGACCTTACAACGGAACATTATGCTGCAACTGACCATGAGTATATTTTGTGCAATGTTTTTGTTTTTTTACACCGTCTTCATTTTTCATTGCTTTACTTTTACCGCTTATGATTGTGTACCCGCTTTCTAAACCTTGACTAAAACGTGCACAACTTGACCTTATGTGCCTTGTATTTATAGCATTCAATGTGACTAGTGTCAGCGCTAAATCTGCAACTCTCAGCTTCATGTCCACCAAATATTTTCCTTGTGTTTTGTTTGTTGTTTTTCTAATGGTGTTTTTTAGCTTTCTGTATCTTATTCTGCATTTGTTCTGCTAGGAACGAGAGAGGAGGAGACAGCACATAATGCTATTAAAGGCTGTGGAAGCTCGTAAAAAGGCAGAGGTAGGTGAAGGTGATCGATATCTAAACAGGTCGATAGATGTTCCAAACAGGTCCATATAGTCCATACAATTTTTACAGTTTTGTTATTTAATAAAAAAAAATTTGATTGGTGCAATATTCAAGAAAGGACAAACTGTGTAAAAGTTGTATGCCACTATTAGACTCACTGGAGTAGTGGTTTGCTATTAGGTAGACCAATATTTTTTCTTAATATTAAAGGGGTTTGATAAGTTTATAAAACCCATTTTCATATATCCTATTAAGGAATTCTGAGTCATTAGAGGGGGGTCTGCTGTTCAGGATCCTCATCTCTAGACCAGAGTGGAAAGCGGATACAAAAAGTATCTCTCGCTCCAGAAGGACCTATCCTGTCCTGCATTACGCAGACAACCCATTGATTTGAATGGGTACAGTGTAATGTTTAATTTTCCCTGTGGTGGCGCTGCAGGGAAACAAAACACTTACTGACAGGTTTCCTGACAAATTTAAGATGATTGCTGGGAACTCCAGCAGGGGGACTATCCCTCCTTACAAGTAGGGATAGTCCTAAGCGGAGAACTCTGTTAACAAAGGTTTGAATTTTTATTGTCATTTTTTACTATAGGAGAGAGAGCGTTTAAAACAGGAAAAACAAGATGAGAAACGCCTGAATAAAGAACGTAAACTTGAACAACGCCGAATAGAACTAGAGCTGGCCAAGGAACTCAAGAAGCCAACTGAAGATATGTGTTTGGCCGACCAAAAGGTATGAACATGGAGACCTCCCAGTACAGACCCTACAAACATTTGATATGTTTCATCCATAGAATTCAGTTTCATTTGTAGAGGTTCGTTTTCTTTTCAGAAGATATCTGAAGCTGATTAGTTTCTAGATCTCTTCCAATCCAAAACTCAGCCCTGCGTTGTTCCTGATTGGGTTTTTGGTCAAGTAGGTGGAGTAGTGAGTGGGAACTTCTTCCTCTCTGCATTTCAGCAGCATCTTAATAAGCCAGCTGAGAGCTATTACATGTGTGTACTGCTCCTCGTATGGGTCCGTGTTCATTGGACCGAGATTTGGTTTGTACTGTTGGAAAAAGTTGTAAAATTTCAATAAAAATCTATTGATTTAAAAAAATAAGCCAGCTGATTGTTCCACCTATGTGATCAAAAATTTGAAGAAACTTGACCTTAATGAGTAGGTCACTGTTATTTTGTCTCCTAAAATTGGTATTTGTCTAGTACGGCTTTATCCTTACAACGTGACTGATCTGTCCTTACTTTTCCACTGTGGATTGAAGTTACTGTATCCATGATCTTGGTCATACATAGTGCAATTTGTTGGTCTGATGGAAGAATCTGGCTGAGAATCGCTCCTATCATGGCCAGCTATTGAGCACTTCTGGCAACCTGAAGCACTCAATATTGCACAAGCCTATTTCTAATATCTCCATAAGATCTTCCCTTAAAAGGAGTAGAAATGTCAGTCAATTGCCAGATTTAGAGTTTTATGCTTACATTAAAAAGATATTTTCTCACATTTCATTTTCTAGCCCTTGCCAGTACTGCCACGTATCCCGGGACTGGTCCTGTCTGGTAGCACATTCTCCAACTGTCTCATGGTGGTACAGTTCCTACGTAACTTTGGAAAAGTTTTGAACTTTGACATCCATAACGATATCCCATCTTTGAGCGTCTTTCAAGAAGGCTTATTAAATATGGGGGACAGCCTGGGAGAAATTCAAGATTTGCTAGTAAGGCTCTTGTCTGCAGCCGTGTGTGATCCTGGAGTTCCTCCAGGATACAAGGTAAAGTATAACAGCTTTGTCAGCAATTAGATATAACCCAATTACTATCCTACAATTGCCAATGAGTTCTCCATCTTTGTTGGAGAAGGCGAGTATACACACCATAACATCTGTGCCATTTCTTTCCACCTGTGCCCATGTTTTTTCTTGACCTGGCTTATACACGGCCAGTGAACTATCAAAGCTATTCATGGCAGTCGGTTTAAACTGGGTTTTAATATGTACTACTTAGATTTATAGCAATATTGTGAAATGTATTTGTTGTATTTTTAGCTTTATTTTTCTATCCTGATCTTATCTTTAAGGCTAAAACGTCTCTTGGGGAACATTTGATGAACATTGGCATCAATCGTGACAACGTGTCCGAAATCCTTCAGATCTATATGGAAGCGCATTGTGGGCAGACTGAGTTTACTGAAAGTCTTAAGACCGTGTCTTTCCAAGCACATACCCCAGCTGAAAAGGCATCAGTGTTTGCTTTTCTAGTTAACGAACTTGCCTGTAGCAAAATTGTTGTTAGGTAATTGCCCTTCTATGAATTATCTTCATTACATTTATGCCTTGTGTCACATATCAAGTCATTTCTTTTATTTTAATTTTAGTGAAATTGACAAAAGTTTAGACCACATGTCCAACCTGAGGAGAGACAAGTGGATGGTTGAAGGCAAGCTTCGCAAGTACGTTTTTCAGATTTATTTTTTTAATTATTGAATTTTTAATTACAATGTTTTTCTATTTTATGTGTATTATGGCTCAATCACGTAATCGGGCTCCCATAGAAGGGCATGGGGACTCTACTATACCTCTGTATGCCTTTGATTACATACGGAGGCATACAGAGATTTTTTTCTAATGGATTTAATAAAAATCTGGCAGAAAATAAATCACGCCATTGCTTTTAGGGAAGAATATCTCTGTACATACGACCCCCAACGTAGCCTGTAAGGCAGCACACAGAGGCTGTGCAGCTCCGTAGTAGCCGTACAGCCTCCATGCACTGTTGTACAGGCTCAGTGCATATGACTCTGCCCTTAGTCTCATGGTAGTAAATGGGAGGATTGGCAAGAGGTCAGAGCATTCTGCTGATAAGCGTCTTCAGAAAAAGGAATTTACCCAGATTTGAATGACATAAAAATATCTTTATAGTGACACAGTTTGGAGTCTGGCATCTGCGATCTTCACAGATGTTGAGAATTATGAAGGATCCAGCATAACTACCATAGAATTTAATGGACTATTGACTTGTTCATACTCAGTGGTTCTCCACCAACATGGTCCGAATGACATACATGATTGACATGTAATTAAAGTCTATTATGGGAGCAACACCCTTCAAGATCCGGTCTCAAATTATAACGTTGCAATATTCCGCTGCTCTACGGTGCAACGTGAATTAATGTGCACTTACGCAGGAATTGGAATGGTAAGTCATTCATAGAACAGATTTACTATAATTTTATTTCAATACCTCATAGGCTTAGAATAATACATGCTAAGAAGACTGGAAAGCGTGACTCCATTGCAGGCCCTGAAGGAGGAGAGGAGCACCCCTCATTGGGCACCCCCACACCTGGCAGAAAACGCAGGCGGAAGGGTGCAGATAGTGACTTTGATGATGACGATGAGGATGACACCGATGATCCAGTGGAAGAAGACGACGATGAAGATGAAGATAAAAAAGGGAAAAAGTCTCCGAGTTGTGATGATGAGGTATTCACATTAATGGGAATTGTGCCGCTACAACTTTGTGTCCAGTTGTTCGGATTGACATTTACGGGAAACTATGCATTTATTTAATCACCCATATTGTCAACTATATAATAGATAACTCCTTTATATTATCTTACAGCCATTTTTAGACCTTTCCTACCAGTAAATAACCTCGGCACCTTGATTTGGCACCTAATGACTAGATAGCAGTAAGAAGCAGAGGTGTAACTTGAAGTTTCTGGGCCAAAATGAAAAATACTGTATAATACTGCTGTCTTTTTATGTGGCAGAGGGCCGTATGGGCCCTCTCAAGCTCCAGGGCCCAGGTGCAAGGCAAGAAGGATCAACTTTACTGTCAATGTTAGTGATGTGGAGAGCTTCAAGTTTGGGCTTTACTGCCATCATCTTATGAACGTTGACATTCACTAAGTTACATAGTTACATAGTTACATAGTTAGTACGGCTGAAAAAAGACACATGTCCATCAAGTTCAACCAAGGGAAGGGAAAAGGGGAGGAAAAATTTCTACACATAGGAGCTAATATTTTTTTGTTCTAGGAAATTATCTAACCCTTTTTTAAAGCCATCTACTGTCCCTGCTGCGACGGCTCCTGCGGTAGGCTATTCCATAGATTCACATTTCTCACTGTAAAGAAGCCTTGTCGCCTCTGCAGCTTGAACCTTTTTTTCTCCAGACGGAGGGAGTGCCCCCTTGTTTTTTGAGGGGGTTTTACAAGGAACAGGATTTCACCATATTTTTTGTATGTGCCATTAATATATTTATATAAGTTAATCATGTCCCCCCTTAGTCTTCTTTTTTCAAGGCTAAATAGGTTTAATTCTTTCAATCTTTCCTCATAACTTAAATTCTCCATGCCCCTTATTAGCTTCGTTGCTCTTCTTTGTATTTTTTCCAATTCCAGGGCATCCTTTCTATGAACTGGAGCCCAGAACTGAACTGCATATTCTAGATGAGGCCTCACTAATGCTTTGTAAAGTGGTAATATTACATCCCTGTCCCGCGAGTCCATGCCTCTTTTAATACACGACAATATCCTGCTGGCCTTTGAAGCAGCTGATTGACACTGCATGCTGTTATTGAGTTTATGATTTACAAGTACACCCAGATCCTTCTCAACAAGTGAATCCGCCAGTGTAGCTCCCCCTAGGACATATGATGCATGCAGGTTGTTGGTACCCAGATACATAACTTTACATTTATCTACAAGTCTACATTGCAAAATAATTAATGGCTGACTTGACTAGACAGATATGTGACTACGATGTGTATGATATTTTTTTTGTTTGTGATTGCTATTAAAACCAGATACCACAGGGCAAAAGAGGTGGGTAGGGAGAAGGGATGGCTGGGGAGTTGGTGGGATGGCTAAGCTGTTCTTTACTATAAATGTGGATTAAATAAATGTAATTTCCTGCCCTTTTTTCAATATACTTTGTTTTATTAACTATAGGACGATGGAGATCTGACGGCTACCGTAGAGGAACTGGAAAAACAAATTGAAAAACTGCTGAAGGTAATTGATGGATTTCATTGCTTCCCAATTGCTCAAAGGCTTTACATGCTAGAACTAGAGAGGTTCTCATAAATCCATATCTTGTTTTCACAGCAACAAAACCAGTACAGGAAGAAGTTGTTTGAATCATCGCATTCCTTGCGCTCTATGATGTTTGGGCAAGATCGGTACCGGCGTAGGTACTGGATCCTTCCCCAGTGTGGCGGTATATTTGTGGAGGGCATGGAGAGCGGTGAAGGTGAGGCTTATTATGAACCTATTACTATCTTTATGAAAAATATAAAAGTATTTAATAAATATAGCCCCTTGATGCTACTTCTACTGAAGCTGTGGTCACAAAGAGAGAAAGTCAAGCGGTTAAACGAAGGCATTCTGCAGAAAACACTAACTGCACATACATAAGCCATAGTCGTGGCTAGGCTTTCCTTATTCCAGGGTAAATATTCAGTTTCAGCCCAGTACCTAAATACTCTAACTATCTAAATCCCCTGACCAGGGCAGAGTGGCTTCTTGGCACTCTGTCCCTCAGCAACGGGGAACATACCCCGCCACCGACCGCCCCCTAGCTACACCCCTGCATAGATTCTGTAAAAGTGTGTAACATTAATTGAACTGTGTGCATACTGCAAATCAAGAAATCATTTTTATGTACACAGGAAATCTTTCAGCAATGTATTTACCCCAATATTTATCATTAATATGATGTTTATGTTTTAACCTCTCTATAGGTCCAGAAGAAATGGCAAAAGAAAAGGAGAAGAAACGCCAAATAGAAAATATCCAGATAAAAGAAGAAACAATTGAAAGCTTTGATGAGAAACCTAACTGTGTGAACGCCGGTATCGGGGAGCAGAAATGTCTCAAGGATAAAGACAGCACCAATTTATTCCTCCAAAAACCTGGATCTTTTTCTAAATTGAGCAAACTGCTAGAAGTAGCCAAAATGCCCTCTGAGATGGACATTGTAACCCCAAAACCAAGTGTTTCACCAAACGGCTGCTCTGTGTCTTTCCAGAATAATGCTAGGAGCACACCCATCAACCTGCAGGCCAGCACTTCCCAATGTAATCCTGAAAAGACAGACTTGAACCCATTCAGTCCTGTAGTCAGCGGTTCTGGAAAGTTTTACAACTCTCACATAATTCCCAATGAACAGCTGCTGAAAACTCTGACCGACAAGAGCCGACAATGGTTCAGTCTCCTTCCCCGGACGCCCTGTGATGACACTTCAATAACACACGTAGAGTATTCCACGTCATTGGCTTCTACCAGCCAGTCTCAGCAACGTTCTCAATCTCCTTCACCAATGCCATCACCGGTTGTGAACTCCTCTTCTATTCAGAATAGTTTGGGACTCAGTCCATACACATTGTCTCCGCTTCAGGTGAGTAGTTCACATTAAGGCTGGGTTCACACGAGCATGTTACGTCCATAATGGACGGAACGTATTCCGGCCGCAAGTCCCGGACTGAACACACTGCAGGGAGCCGGGCTCCTAGCATCATAGTTATGTACGATGCTAGGAGTCCCTGCCTCTCCGTGGAACTACTGTCCCGTACTGAAAACATGATTACAGTACAGGACAGTTGTCCGGCAGCGAGGCAGGGACTCCTAGCATCGTACATAACTATGATGCTAGGAGCCCGGCTCCCTGCAGTGTGTTCGGTCCGGGACTTGCAGCCGAAATACGTTCCGTCCATTACAGACGTAACATGCTCGTGTGAACACAGCCTAACATGTAGATCCATATTCACAGAGATTTAAAATTCTCTATTTGTCCTTTGCAACAGACTGTAAAATACAGCTTCATAAAAGAACATGATAAAGTTTATAATCTGTTTCTAAGGACACACAAAGAAAAACTGTAAATGTCATTGCAGTAAAATCTCTGTAAAAGTGGTGTCAGCTTTTAAAGGAACACTCCTGGCAAAACTGATACACTGTGTTATGTGCAAGGCCTGTAGGGGTGGGGCATGACACAAGTATTCTCTGTTTGGTGGTCTTTAAATCCTGTGTCATGCCCCGCCCCCTTGGCCCACACACTGTATCAGTTTATGTCTTTAGGTAAATATCTCTAAAGACATAAACCAGTGACTAATCAAAACCTTGCTAGGGAAAACAAACGAGGTATTTCAAGCACTCAGTGAATTTAACTGTATCAGTTTACATGGAATGTTCCTTTAAAGCCCATATTTTATATCTTCGCTATAATGATTCTCCAGAGCAACATGATCAGTAGGGATTCTTTTACACTGCACTTCCCAACTGATATCCGCACTTATCAGGAATGTTTTGCACATATCCTGTTGATATGTCATACATTTTGAAGATAGGAATACCCCTTTAAGTTCTATATAGAAAGCCACAGAACCCAATGGGAAAGTAATATTTTCCTAACAGATCGCCTTCTCCGAAACAACCACTTTAATGCTTTGACATTATCAGAAGTCCAGTCCTCACCGTAGATTGACAGGTCTAGTAGCTCGATCTCTGACAGACAGAATGGGGACTAGTAGGGACTGCATCTGAAGAATGTGCCACAGACCGTTCATGTAATGTGTGATCTTTTATTTTCCTGTCTTTTTTTTTTTTTCATGTTTAATTTTTTTGTTTAGATTAAGAAAATAAATACTCACCTCTCTTTTCCACTTTTTTACATCTAGATGAAGCATGGTTTACCTCTGATGGGACTTCAGTTTTGCGGATGGCCGTCACCAGTTGTGCCCGGAAATCTTCCTTTTTCTTCTACAATGGCGAGTCTAGGACTTGGAATGTCTGAAGGAAACGGGCACACTTTTATCACCCCAAATGCTCAAACCAGCAAGAGTGAATCTCCTGTACCACAAAATGACAAGTCAGTGTGCACCCCATCTCCTGCTGTGGAATCACCCAAACAAGTAGATTTTCCTAGCCCTCGACCAATTCCACAAGGTACATTCAGTGTTTTGTGGGGGGTTTTATACATAAATTAGCATGTACTGCATTTGGTTATGTAACTTATATGACACACGTTATTTTTCATATTTTTTTTTATCCCTCTAAGACAGTAAATATAAAAGAATAATTTTCATATTGAAAAATATGGAATCCATTTAACCCTATAGTCTCTACTTTTTTTTTAGAAATGCAATTTGGATGGTGGAGAATCAGAGATCCAGAAGATCTGAAATCTTTACTGAAAGTATTAAACCTCCGAGGGATACGAGAGAAGTCTTTACAGAAACAAATTCAGAAGCACTTAGACTACATCATCCAAGCCTGCCTGAAAAATAAAGATTGTAAGTGATGTTTGTAGACACACAGTATTATTGCTTTAAGAGGTTGTCTGGTCTAGAAGACCCATTTTAAAATAGCCTACTAGGGAATTTAAACATTTTAAGTTAATAGAGTGGAATTCCCCGTTCAAGACCCTCATCTACCAGACAGAGCAGACAGCAGATACAAAGAGCGTCTCTCACTGTGGAGGACCCAACATGTTTGTACATTACCTGGACCTGCCATTTATTTTAATAGGAACTGTGTAATGCTTTATTTCACCTGTGGTGGCACTGCAGGGGAATTTAACACTTCCAGCTGGATTCCTCTACAATCTCAGCAGTAGGAAATCATGTGATCAGCTTATCATTGCGGGAACCTTCTAACTATATGGGATTGTTTAAAGTGGACTACCCCTTTAGATTGTGGTCTCTTATGGAGTTGAATCCTTTTAATTCACAACAACAAGACTAAGACATAAAGTAGTGGTGTAGCTAGGGGGAGGCAGGCAGGGTATGTGCCCTGGGCGCAACGAGGAGGGAAGGTGGGGGGGCACGAGGAATCAGGGGCTCCACCTGGAGCGGAATCCCAACCGGAGCATTGCCGACGCTCTGGCCTGGGATTCCGCTCCTGGAGAAGCCCCTAACGTCATTAATCCTATATGGACAGTGACGTCAGGGGCTCCTCCAGGAAAGGAATCAGAATGATGCCGAAGCTCTGGCCGGGTATTCCGCTCCTAGAGGAAGCCACTGTCATCCCTGTCCAGATATGGACAGTGACGTCAGAGGTTCCTCCTGGAGCGGAAACCCCAGCCAGAGCGTTGCCGACGCTCTGGCTGGGTATTCCGCTCCTAGAGGGAGCCCCTGACCTCTCTTTCCATATATGGACAGTGACGTCAGGGGCTCCTCCTGGAGCGAAATTGTTGTCACTGTTTTCTTTATTGTGTTCCATTCAAAAATACAAATAAAGCCTTATAAAAAAAAATAGAAAATGATGTCCCAGTTGGGCCACGTCATTTGCTATGGATTGTACAGTAGAGGACAGTCAGATTACATTAAAATCAATGGATGTCCCATGATTCCAGTAATATGATAAGAGGTTAACCAATCTGTACAAGTGAATATGAAAAAATAAAAATGTTCAAATGATCCTGTATATGTCGCAAATGATCATGATGACCTTCAATTAGTTCTATTTCTGTTGTTCGTCATATAGCTGTCATAGATACAAAAGGACTAGAACACGGTGAAGTGACAAGAGATGTGGTGGAGAACTGGTGTATGGAGGATCAGGAGATGGAGGTGGATATCGCAATTCTTCAGCAGGTGGAAGATCTGGAGAGGAGAGTGGCTTCCGCTAGTCTGCAAGTGAAGGCAAGAGTTTCTCCTTGTCAAAAAGACTGGACTGCTTTTTTATTTTTTATTTTAGGTTTTGCTTTAAACTGTAGTATGATATAAAGCAGCGGTCTCCAACCTGTGGTTATCCAAACAAAGGCTGTCAGGCATGCTGGGAGTTGTAGTTTAGCAAAAGCTGCAAAGTCACAGGTTGGGGACCACTGGTATGGGGCTTAATTATAAGAGTAGCAGATGATCCTCAAGGAGGCCCAGTATCTGACACAATAATTGGCCCCAAATGTCAATCAGAAGACAACCCAATTTGGAGCTAATCACTTGCCTCCAGGGTCTATTTCTTATGGGATTATTCGCAAAAAGCCTATTAAACCTTATTAATGATATATTTTGTATGTACAATGATAACAACAAATGTTTTGATGCAATTAAAAGTAGAAATACATGTTCTGTATAGATGAAGGGTGAATCATTTCCTCTGGTCGGCCCAAGATACCGTAGCCCAACACAAACTATACAGCACCCATACAGATTTTATTACGGAGAAACCTGACTTAAAAAAAAGAAGGGTAAATGAACTTCTTTTCACTATTGGTGTTCTGTTTTCATTTTAAGGGAAAATGCTCTTGCCGTTAAAGCGATCTTGTAACGTTCACTATGATTCACAGAAATCTTTAAGATACTCTTAAAGGGGGTGTTTCATAAAGACACTAAGGGTCCTTTACACGGACTGTGAAAACGAGCGCTCATTTGCTTCTTTCACAAGGAGCAATGATTGGTTATGTATGGGGGCGAGGGATTGTTACTATAATCGTTTGCCCTTATACATTTACATTTCCACGATGTCGGCAGCACATTTCCCTGTTTACTTAGAGACTAGCAACCAATTTTTTTGGCCACAGAAACAAGCAGATCAGCCAATGAACAAATGTTTGCTCGTTCATCGGCGGTTCGTTGCCTTGTTTACACAGGGCAAAGATCGGGAACGAGTGTTTATTGGAATGCTCTTTTGCCCGATCATTGGCCCCAGCTGCTGCAGGGGAAATGTAGCATTACATGCCAGTCAGTCAAATGAATGCCCTACCATGGTCGGTCCAAGTCTGCCAGAGTGGGATCCATTCTTACATAGGGCATATGGACAAGGGTTGTCATCGTGAGAGTAATTAAACAAGTGCTCTACCTCCTTGGAGGCCTTATAATGTTTCTGGTGTTCAGTGAGTATAAATCATCCTCAGGGCTGCTAAATCATCCTCAGGGCTTATTCCCAAGAATGGGTGTCAAATTGGCCACAAAAAACTGCAGTTTTTCATGGCCGATTTGTACCCGTGCACGACCCGAGTTCACAGAGCCATCATAGACATGAGTCTATCTAGGGATCCGTGAAAACATGTCCTATTTTTCACGGGCTGTTCACAGGGTCTGCTAAAAAAAAATGGCCGTGTAAATAGCCCCATAAAAGTGCATTGATTTTAATGCAGCCGTTTCATGGCCATTAAAAACGTCACACGGCCTATTATCCCGTTCCAGTGAATGAACCCTTATGGTCCTTTATATTCTGAAACATGTTCTATGGGTGTGTCAGTATTAATGTGTTCTTTAGCCTATATTTCTCTTTAAATCCAAAGGGTATGTTTTGTAACACCATTTTTTTTTTTATGGCTTTATGCCTCTTAAATTAAAAAAGTGAAGCAACTTTCCAAATAAAGATGCATTGGAGCAATAAAAAAAAAGTTGTGCTGCAAAAGTGAACGAAGACGAATTAAAGCCTCCTTGTTGGTTGTCCTAATCGGCCATGGACAATATACAACCAGAATTTACTGGTAAAATGATTTTCCGTGGAATGAACTCAACCAAATGGGGGACAATGTGGACCAAATATCATATTCGGTCCACACCCCTTAGTCTGATATTTCCTTCATTCATCTTTTCTGATTTGTGATTTATAACTTCTCCCCCCCCCCCCCCCCAGGATTGCTGGTAGCTGAAAATATAGCGGAAAAGTAAATTGTAGTATTTCTTCTAACGTTTCTCTCGCTGCTTAGGGCTGGATGTGCCCGGAGCTCGATTCAGAAAGGGAAGACTTGGTTTATCACCAACATAAACCTGATGCCAAATGGCATAAGGAACATGATGGAGACCACACAGGAGATGAAGAATGCAATTCATATGCTATAGAACGGAAGAGTGACAACCCACTAGATATAGCTGTAACCAGGCTGACTGACTTGGAGAGGAACATTGAGAGAAGGTATCTGAAGAGCCCCTTAAGTACCACCATTCAGATCAAACTGGATAATGTGGGCACAGTTACTGTCCCTGCTCCTGCACCATCTATTAGTGGTGATGGTGACGGGTAGGTCATTAAAATTAATATATATATATATAACCAATCACTGTGTTTCTTTGCTCGGTGGAGCTTGTTATTTCCTGCCTGTTGTTTTCTGTAGCTTTTCTTGTGTCTTTTTACAATCACGTAATCCCGCATGGTGCTTTTGTACTATAACTTTTGTTCTGTATGTCAAAAATCCTGCGAAGTCAATGCTTAGCCTCTACCTTACTTGTATATTATTATCACTAAGTATCTTGGCTTAGGCAACCTGTGCTCTATATTTGATTAATTTGCTTTAATGTTGTATATCTTGGCTTTTATCTACGTTTTGTCACCGCTTGGCTTTCAACGTGATTTTTATTTATTTTCCGTTCTGAGGAAAATCCATTATTCTCATGTGTTTTTTTTCGATTATCTGTTCTGCAGGACTGAAGATGATATTGCCCCAGGTCTGAAGATCTGGAGGACAGCGCTTTGTGAGGCCCGCAGTGCTGCACAACTATCACTCTGCATACAGCAGCTGCAGAAATCTATTGCTTGGGAGAAATCTATCATGAAAGTTGTAAGTTGGGTTGTCAAACTGACTATTGTTGCTGCTTATCAATGAAGAAATTCACAGTCTGATGCTGTAGGCACTGTTTGGATAGTGTCAGACTGTGTAGGGACTCGCCCTATTAACAAGAGGAATGGTAACACCCAGTTGTCAATTTATTTATACATTTCCAGGAGAAATAACAGAGGAACAGCTTAAATCAGAGCTCTAAAAAGAGATGCTCCAGATTTTTTATTTCATCTGGAATGCTAATATTTACTAAAATGGAGAAAGCTGTCAGGTCCTTTTTAACCCCTTTACGACTGCCATATACGTTCTAACTGCCGATGCCCCGTGCAGTTACCACGTGTATAAATGTTGACAGCCTGGTACGGGTTTAATGAGTGCAGTGCTGCTTCAGTGTGAGCAGCGCTGCACTCTCATGTAGGCCGGGGCTTTGAGAGCCCCGGAATTCACCCCCCACTGTAGATAGTGCCACCCACAACCCCCTGTAGGCAGCACAAAACCCTCTGTAGATAGCACCACCTAAGCTCCCTCTAGCATCGGAATCCCCGGCCAGCGCTCTGGCTGAGGATACCCCTCCTAGAGGGAGTCCCCGCCGTCTCTCCATTCCCGCTGTAGCATCGCATCCCCCACTGTAGATAGCGCCACCTGAACTGACTCTAGGAGCGGAATCCCCGTTGTCAGATCTGACTGGCCAGGTACTCCGCTTCTAGAGAGAGCCCCTGACGTCACTGTCCATTTGGACAATGACGTTAGTGGCTCTCTCTAGGAGCGGAATCCCCAGCCGACATTTTGGCCAGGGACTCCGCTACTGGAGAAGCCCCTGGTGTCACTATCCATATATGGACAGTGACGTCAGGGGCTACTCCTGGAGCGGAATGCAGAGTTAACCCCTGACTTCACTGCCCATATGTGGACAGAGACATCAGGGGCTTCCTGTGGGAGCGGAATCTTCAGCCAAAGGGACTCCGTTCCTACAGGAAGAGCTACAGTGGTGCTATTTACAGGAAGGGGGTGCCATTTACGGGGGGGGGGGTGCTATCTGCAGCGGGGATGTTGCTATCTACAGGGGGCGTGGCGCTATTTACATGGGTACTGTGGCATTATATTGGCACTATCTACAGGGGACACTGTGGCGCTATCTACATGGGCACTGTGTGTGGCACTATGTGGGCATTATCTACCGGGAGAACTGTGGCACTATGTGGGCACTGTGTCACTATTTACAGTGGGCACTATCTATGTGGGCACTCGCACTATCTATGCGGGCAATTGGGCACTATCTACAGTGGTATTGCGTCACTATCTACATGGGCACTGTGGTGTTTTCAGGGGGTGGGGACAAAAAAACTCTAACAAATAAAATTCATCCATTTTTTTAACGTCCATAAAAAATGGATGTCAAATGCCGGTTAAAAACGGTCAGACGGCCGGGAAATGGATTCAAATTTTGAGACACATTGAAAACAGCCATGAAAAACTGACAGTTCATTCGTTGTTGACTGCCATTTTTTTCACGGTCGTGTGTCTATAGCCTTATAGCCCTCTTCACTCTCCCCTCATAGCGATGCAGGGTGACGTAGAGAGAAGAGGACTAATTGTCACAGAGCTCTACAGTGTGTAAATATATATATGGATAGATAGACATGAAAAATTTCCAAAAAGTGTGTTTTAGTAAAAATATTTAGTGATTTGTCTGCTCATAATAAAAATTAAAAACACTGAATTAATTAAACTAATCTTGAAAATGAAAGTCTCATATGTCTTGTAAAAACAACAAAGTAAAATAGTTGTGATATTCAAAGCGGTTCCAAAGATCTTATAGTATAAAGAAGTGCATATCAAAAATGGAAAATTTGACCTGGACACAGGAACATCAATGACCCTTGGTCATGAAAGGGTTAAGTATAGGTTTAAAATTGGTGAAAATGGAGAGTTGAAGACAATCATAGATTAGAATTATAGTCTTCAATTCTACTATGTATAGCAGGAAGAAGCCATTAAAAGCTAAAGCTGCTATGTGCAAATGATTAGGCTGTGAGACGTTTCAGAAGCTCTCTATAATCGGATGTGTGCTTTAAAGGGGTTTTCTCCGCTTTGGACAATCCTTATTTGTTAGAACGGTCCCATGACAATAGGCTGATCATAAAGCGTCTCCCTGCTAGGACTACCAGTCATCAGCTGTAATCTGTGGAGAAACCTGGCAGTAAGTGTTCAAGTTCATGGCAGCGCCACCATCAATATCTGACGGATAGGCCCCCTGCTTGGGGGCCTATCAGATCTAACCGATATCTGATAGGTGGGGTCCGACTCCGAGAACCCGCGCCGATCAGCTGTTTTGAAGGGGCCGCGGTACTCATGCGAGCGCTGTTTCCCCTTTATTCCGTTCACTGCTCATACTGTGAATTGCCAACACAATTGTAGCGGCGGTTCACAGTATTATAGCTTTCTCCAATTCACTTCACGGCTGATCGCCTTTTGCCAAGAGTCGGACCACCCACCAATCAGATATTAATGACCTATCCTGAGGATAAGCCATCAATTTCTTATGACTGGACAACCCCACATAGTGCCCATTAAAATCAATGTGTTGTCTGCATAATACAGGACAGGCCCTCCAGAACGAGATACGCTCTATGTGACTGCTCTCCACTCTGACCAAGAGATGAGGATCCTGAACTGAGGACCGCCCCCCTCCCCCTTTATTAACTCAGAATTCACTTAGAGGGTATATATAAAAATATATTTTTTTTAAACTAGAAAGCCCCTTTAAAACCTGAAATCCATTCAATGTTTTCCTATGGGAGAAAAAGTAGTAGTGAGCGACTTTGCGACCATTTAAGAAAATCTGACACTGAAATCGCAGTAATCCTACGATTTTACAATGACTCTTGCATAATTCATACCGCGAGTCTGGGCTGTAGGTTCACTTCAAAGTAGATCTCTATCTTTAATAAACCTTATATCTGTACTCAGACCATTTAAAATGAATCCTCTTTGCAATATATTTCTTAATTAATATTTCGTTTGATTTCCCTGTATAATGTAGAACAAGTATGTTCCTGCCAGCGTTTACAATTAAAAAACAAAAATGACATTCAGATAAACGACATGATAAACTCGTTTTTGCTAAATCTATAACTAAGGAATAGTCTGATGAATTCATGAGCTGTTGATTATTGGACGGAGTAAATGGCCCATACTGTAGATATGAATGTGCTACTAGCTGTCAGATCTGCAGATATAAATATGTACATGTCCCATCGCTTGTATCCTCATGTGTTGTACGTGTGTTGCAGTACTGCCAAATATGCCGCAAAGGAGACAACGAAGAATTGCTGCTTTTGTGTGATGGTTGTGATAAAGGATGTCATACCTACTGCCATCGGCCCAAAATCACTGCTATTCCAGAAGGCGATTGGTTCTGCCCTGCCTGTATCGCTAAGGTACGAGTCATTTCAGCCATAATGATGTTATGATTACAGAATACAATACATTGTATTTATAATTTAATAAAAGTTACATTTTAAGAAGGGCTTTCGCTGCCATTAGTAAATCCCAGAATACAATACAGTTTCTTTACCTATCATTCTATACAGTAACTTGCCACGTGGGCTTAGTATCCATTACATAGCACATTGGCTTATCCTTTCAGTGGACTGTGTGTAATTTGCATTTTATCATAGGCAAGTGGACATACTTTAAAAATGAAGAAGGCCAATCTAAAAGTGAAGAAGGCTTCTGAATTGAAGAAAGGAAAGAAAGCGTCAGGGGATGCCGAAGATGAGGACACAACTGGAGGTTCAAGCAAAAAAGGTAGCAAGGACTCCAAAAAAAGAAAAGCGGATGAAATGAACGTTAGTCCTGCAAAACAGGAAGGTTCACCACCATCAAAGAAATCTAAAACCTCAGCCAAGGATGAGTCTAAGGATCTGACTATTTGTAGGTAAGAAATGTTATCGGTCTTCTCCCACTGACTTGAAGAGAGGTTAGTGGTGGTCTCCGGCAAGAAACAGGCAAGTTTACCTATAATTTAATTACCGGTAATAAATAAATCCAGAATTCTTATAAAGGTTGGGGCTCTGTTTTTTTTTATAAAGAGCACCCAATCGCCTGGTCCCTTTCACACATCCATAGTGTAACATGATAGAATTATGGCTTCCTGCTGCTGCCACTAGGGGGAGCTCACTGCAAAGGTGTTTTTCCAACTTTTTATTGCACTCAATAATAAATTCATAAGCAGTGAGCTACCCCTAGTGGTGGCAGAAAGAATGAAAGCTTATAACGGGGTTGTCCCATAAAACACATGTATCCCCTATCCCTGTCCAAAATGCTACGCTGAATAATTTCATATCTTTATAAGGGTCGGAGCTCTGTGATAGAGTTTTCCTTCACATTTCCATAAAATTAAGGGTGTATTCTAGCAAGTGACATTTATGGCATATCATGGGAAAATGGAAGTCACATAATAAATGTCTCTCCCGAGTTTAGGAACTTTCTGCATCAAGATTATTATTGAGTTAAACAGGATAACTAACTTTTAGGAACTATCTGGAACTGTTATACGTTACAGGTTAGGTACGAGACACGATAAATTGAAGCTTTATGATGGTGACCAAAGTTGATTAATGTATAACTAGAGGTCACCTCAACACCAACAGGTCAAAGTGGCTTAGTACCAGTGGTTTAGTTCCCTAAAAATTGTTGTTTTTTTTTTACATACATAACACACTAGTGTCATTTTATAATGGTGTTATTATTTTTTTTAGTGTAATCTTGTCTGAGATGGAGTCTCATGAGGACGCCTGGCCTTTTTTGCTTCCTGTTAACTTGAAACTTGTTCCTGGTTACAAAAAAGTCATCAAGAAACCTATGGACTTTGCAACCATCCGTGAAAAGCTGAGCAATGGCCAGTAAGTGTGGTCCGGCTATCAGCAGCCCAACTATATAAATTTGATTTACATTTTTATTCTAATTCTCATTTATTGTTATCTTTTATTTTTATTACTTTTTACAAGTAAACCTATAAAAGAAAATCTTGAAATATTCCAGTTTTCACACTAGCCAATGGAGAACTCACAATGAGCTAGCATTTCCTGTTGCAAACTTTGCTGTGTATATTGGGACATAGTCAGCAGCATCATCTCATTAGAGGGCAGGGGATTTATTTAGATTGCAGCTCTATTGTACAGCTGGATATCAACACTATACTGTCTAAGCAGACAAAAAATAAATAATTATATATATATGTATATATATATATATATATAACAACTTTAAAGAAAACATTAAATACACTGGGGGAGATTTATTAAAAGAGATGCAAAGGAAAGGTGGAGTAGTTGCCCACAGCAACCTGTTATCGATCACATGTAAGTTACGAACTTAGATGTAATCGATAACAGCTCGATCCTGCGTTTCTCCTGCTGTTACTGAACCCGTCAGTCCTGCTGATCTGACGGATTCAGGTCTCATTGCAAAATACAGCTGCTGTGTAACCAGGATACAAAACAGCTGTAACTGAAAAAGTTAAAATAGTTTTTAATAAAAACTAATTACAAAGTTGGACCAAAAACACTGATATACCGCTTTATTTAAAAAATAAAAAATAAATAGTTTAAAAAAGTGTGCATAGCCTTTAAAACTGGAAATCCTATTTAGAGACAAATTTTTTAATTGTAATGATGATACAGTATATTGTATATTCCAACAGATACCCAAATTTTGAGAGTTTTGCTCTTGACATCAGACTTGTCTTTAACAACTGTGAAACATACAATGAAGACGACTCTGAAATCGGTAGAGCTGGACACAAAATGAGGATACATTTTGAAAAAAGATGGACGGAGATTTTCAACATGAGTTGAAACCATTAGATGATACTTTATCCTGATAACAGCAAGACCAGCAATGTGAATGATAGCTACACCCCGAGAAATCGAGACCATGTAAGACTGAGGCGTCATCAGTACGAGTCATATTTTCTAACATCAATCCTACGATGACCACAACCCTTTTTTATTTTTTATTTGTTTTATTGTGTTTGCGTGTGCGTTTTATCAACTACTACTGTCTTGTAGTGCAGTATCGTACACTAAAGTCAAAACCTAAACATAAAATAAAATAAAAAGGGTATCATAGTGCAATAGCTAATAAAATGTATCAAAACGCACTGATTCTTCATCCACCAGAGCTATACTGAGGAAATGGTTACCCATTCCTTTTCAATAAATATCTATTTTTTATTGTTTAATATTATTATTTTGTTATTTTTTTATTATTTTGTAGCTTACTGTTAGTGAATGTATTTAATTTTATGAATTATTTATGATTAAACAGCAGACCGAATCTTCGTTTTCTGTGAAAAGGAAGACTTAAAGAATATTGCTTTAAATCTTGAAAATACAAGAATGTCAAGAAATAAAATATAAAAATAAGTAAAATGAAAAAAAAAAACAAGAAAAAAAGCAAAAAAAAAAGCCAAGTAAAACTGTTTACACAGATGTGCTGAAACGGCACTGAAACGGGACTTTACTGTAAAGTTACAAGTACATTTATAGAAATATAAGTTGCTGCATCACTCATATAGTTAAATTGTATTTCAAGATGGTAAAGACAAACGGAGAACTATGTATATACTGTTCACTATTGTTTATATTAAGTATTGTTTAAATCTGTATGATGTGTACATATCGTTTGCAGGCATCGCATATGATGTTTGTTTTAGAAGGATTGTAGCATTTTATTTTAGTTAGGTAAATATTAACCTATAACTTGTACAGTATCCTCTACCAACACTGTGGAGTCTCCCTAATATCGGTAGTGCCTGCCTTCAAAACAGGGTGTAGGGGATATATTGTGGTTTGTTATTTTTGTTGTTTTATGTTGTTTTTTTTATATGGGTTTCTTTCATGTTTTTTTTCTATTATTATTATTATGTTTGTTTTATTTTATTTTTTGTTTTGTTATATCATTTGAAGCCAAGTAGGCCTGAAAAAAAGTATACTCATTTGTATCCATGTGAAATTAAATGTGTGACAAATTTCCTACACACAGTATTTTTTCATAGATGCATTTCCCGTCATTCGCCTCGCCACGAAATGAAGATATTAAAAGAAGAAAAAAAATACAACAAAGACATTTGTAACCACTGTGTTTTATCTACTGTGTGGTATGGTGGCCTGTCAGAGGCAAGGAGATCAGACATTTTTTGTACCAATTGTACTTGAAGTTGTTTTATTTAAAACAAAATTGTTGTGAAAAGGGTAGTTTTTTTCACTAGTTTGTGTGGCACGGATACAATAAACGACTGTTTTGCAAAACGTGGTGTGTTTTGTGTGTTTCGGAAAATGTGTCCATGTTTATATAGTGAAATCACTGGGAGTACATAAGGCTGTTTTCACATAAGGTTTTTTTTGTAGCAGTCTCTTATTGTGGTTATTTTTTGTTTTTTTAAACTTAGAAAAAAATTATTTCCTCTGACAAAAAAAAACAAAGCCATAAACTTCACATGTCAATACAATAGAAAAATCTAAAAAAAAACAACGTAATTCTCAAATAGGAAATGGTTAAATGAGTTGTCTCACAACAGATATTGGTGGCATATTGCTACGATGCCACCAATGTCCAACTGGAAGGGGTCAAACAACTGTTGATAGTCTTCTGTTGTCGGCTCCGCTCAGCTGTTTTCCTGGCGGCTCCATGGATGACCATTCACTATATAGTTTGTCCATTGTCAAATTGCGGTTTCTATGGGGTGAGTGTGAACAGTGTAGTGAGCCACAACAAATACTTTATGTTGTGGTCGCATACTTGGCCACATCCACAATAGGCAACTCCTCCATAGGCCATACAGGTTACAAATAACTGGGCGCAAACAATTGAGCCATGCTGGGTGCAAATAACGGCACAAATAGCCAACTTCTAGTCATTAAAGAGTTATCCAGGAGTATAACATATAGGAAAAATACCCCTAGTGTTGGCTTCAGGCAGGTAATTTATAAAAATTAAAGCAGGGGACTACTAACATTGGGAGAATAAGCAGGGGTCGCATACTGGGTTTATAACAGATTGTCTTGGGGCCTCTCCTAAAAAGAGTAGACCAACTCGGACTCTCATCCACGCAGGAAAGTATACCACATAGCTGGAAGTCTGTAGAGCAGGGTTTGTCATCCCGCGGGTGAAACACGTGGTATGGATGTCTCTTCCTGGTGGAAAACAACAATGTAGAAGAGAAAAGGCGGGGGTTTGAGTATTTGTATTTGTTTTCTTGTACACTGGGCATGCGTGGCTGGATGAGCGCTCTGTCCTTCATCAGTGGCAGGGAGTAGTCCGAGAACTTGATTGTGGGACTTATGCATAAAACATTTGCCACATCTTCTTTCTCCCTAAAACCATATCATAAAGAGGTTATCCCGTCAGGTCAACCCTGATCTCATGCTTTGTGAGGGTATGTTCACACGACCTCTTTTCAGACGTAATGGAGGCGTTTTACACCTCGAATTACGCCTGAAAAGTCGGCTCCAATACGTTGGCAAACATCTGCCCATTGCCTGCAATTGATCTTACGATGTTCTGTGCAGACGAACTGTCATTTTACACGTCGCTGTCAAAATACGGCGCGTAAAATGACGGCTCGTCAAAAGAAGTGCAGGACACTTCTTGGGACGTTTTGGAGCCGTTTTCTGATAGACTCTATTGAAAACAGCTCCAAAAATGGCCTGTAAAAAACGCAGTGAAAAACGCTGCGAAAAGCGCGAGTTGCTCAAAAAACAGCTCCGTATTTTCAGACGTATTTTGTTAATTGTGTGAACATACCCTTACAGTGTATGGCTAGAATGGTCTGCGGACTCAGCGCCACCATATATTACATTATAGAATGAATAGGCGCTGTGTAACACTACATTTCAGCCTGGGAATGCGTGGGTGCCTGCAGAATCCCACATAACAGCTGATCATCGGGTAACAGCGGACATGCAGCGATCAGCTTATTGCCAAGGTGGCTGCATTTAAATAAAGGGTTGTCCTGAGAAAGTCTGCTGTACACCTTCCCTCCATGTCTATTTTAACCCCTTGGCAACATGTGATGTAACTGTACCAAGGGGGAGTATTAATCAGGCTCACGAGCAGAGCCTGCTCCATACACAGCGGTTGTCAGCTGTATGTTACAGTAAGGATTGGAGATGACTCCGACCCTGGACGTTTAACCACTCAGATGCCAAGGTCAATAGCGGCCACAGCATCTATGCTGTTAGAAAGAGAGGGTCCCCCGCCGTCCTCCCATTTGCCCATCATGGCGAGATTGCAGGATGCTGATGGTTGTCCTGGGAGCCCAATCACGGCCCCCCAGGTCTGCCACCATTCTGCTCTGCCAGGGCTTAATAGGACACAGTAAAAATGACCATACGCACAAATATGAAGTTTTTAAAAAAAACTTTTTTCATTTTTCCCCTAAAGTAATGTAAAAAAAATTTAAAAAAATTAATTAGTATCGCCGCGTCCGTAAAAGTACGAACTTTTCTCATATAATGTTATTTAACCCAAACAGTGAATGGCATAAAAAATATATATAAGAATCAGAGAATTGCCGTTTTTTGTCATCTCCCGCAAAAAATTTAATAGAAAGTGATCATAAGGTCATATGCACCCCAAAATAGTACCAATAAAAGCTAAAGTTCGCTCCGCAAAAAACAAGCCCTCAAACTGTTCCATTAACGGAAAAATGGGTCTCAGAATATGGCAACACACGGAAAAACAAATATAATCAAATAGTTTTTTCTTTGTAAAAGTGGTAAAACATAAAAAAATATATTAATTTGATGTCGCCATGACCCGCAGAACAAAGTAAACCTGTTGCTTTTACTGCACGGCGAACGGTGTAAAAACCGTTTAGTTTCCCAGTACATTATATAGTTAAATTAAAAAACTACTCCTGCAAAAAACAAGCCCAAATAAAGTTATAGCGACAGAAAAATAAAAAAGTTACGGCTTTCCAATGAAAATTAAAAACCTAAAAATATTAATTTGCTGCGTCTAGCCCTGGCCTCCCGCCTCTGATTGACAGCTTTCACCCTATGCACAGTATGGGGAGAAACCTGTCAATCAGCGGCCGGTGGGCGGGGCTAGCCGCAGCTCATGAGTAGAGTCTGCACAAGAATTCGGTCTCTGGCAGGGCCGGTCTTAGGGGTGTACGACCTGTGCCTGCACTGGCTCCCTTCCCCTGCCCTGCGGCGACACCGGGCATGAGGGCACTCGTGCCGCCCGTCGGGACGGGCCCCCATCATGGCTAGCAGCCGCTGTGGATGCTACAGCGGTAGCGACGCCACATTCAATAGTATCTGTGTCCCTAGGACGCAAATACTATTGAATACTATAGCAGAGCAGGGAGGTATCTCCCTGCTCTGCCTCCTACTAACACCACTGTAGCTCCATGAAGGAGCGGAATCCCTGTGTGGCCCAGGGATTCCGTTCCTGGACGCAGCGCTTTATGTCTCTGTCCATATTGCCGACGCTGTGTTTGAGGTCTCTGTTCATATTGCCGAAGGAGCGCTTGATGTCTCTGTCCATGTTGCCGACGCTGTGACCGGGAAACCCACTCCAGAAGCCCTTGACGTCACTGTCCATAAATGGACAGAGACGTCAGGGGCTTCTTTTGGAGTGGAATCTAAGACGCTGTGTCCGGGGATCCCACTCCGGGAGAAGCCCCTGATGTCACTGTCTATAAATGGACAGAGACATCAGGTGCTTCTCCTGGAGTGGAATCCCCGGTCACAGCGCATCGGCAACGCTGTGAACGGGGATTCCACTTCAGGTGTTGCTCCTGATGTCACTGTCCATATATGGACAGAGACATCAAGCACTCTGTCCAGGAGCGGAATCCCCGGCCATAGCTTCAGGGAGCTACAGTGGCGCTATCTATAGGAAAGGGGGTGCTATCTACAAGGGGGCTGTGTGGCACTACCTGCAACGGGGCTGTGTGGCACTACCTACAAGGGGGCTGATGGTCATTTTAGTGATAGTGGCGGGCTAATGGTCATTATACTGTGAGTTGGGGGCTGATGGTCATTTTACTGTAAGTGGGGGGTTAATTATCATTTTACTGCGAGTGGGGGCCTGATGGTCATTTTACTGTGAGTGCCGCGCTGATGGTGATTTTACTGTGAGTGGGGGGCTGATGGTCTTCAATTGGTTTCCACCTCTGACCTCCAATTGAAATTAATAGGAGGCAGAAAATACCTGCGGCTCTCTTTTGGAGCTTTTTTGCCTGCGTCTTTTGCATTAGCTTCAACGGCTGAAAAAAATTGCAAAAAAACAACAAAAAAACGCTGTGTGCGCATACCCTACGAGTGTAGTGATTGTTTTAATTCGTTTTCTGTCTTACTCTAAACTATTTTTGGTAGGTTTGCCCTGAGGAAAGTTTTTTTTCTGGGGTGCCTCGAGTCCAAAAAGGTTGGGAAACTCTGAACTAGGCTACAGGATCACGCCGGCCTACGCAAGGATCCCGTCGTGGAGCAGCTCAGTTCGTTGCAGGAACGGGGCCTAGGTGAGTAAAAAAATGTTTTATTTGGGGGCACTGTCTACAAGGGGGAGGTCGAGAGCTCTATGACACTGTCTACATGAGAGAGGTGGGGGGCGGTATGGCACGATCTACAAGGGGGTGGTGGGGGGATGTATGGCACTGTCTACAAGGAGGAGGTGGGGGATTATGGCACAATCTACAGGGAGCACTATATACAAGAGGGGGGCTGTATGTGGCAGCCAGGGGAGGGGGGAATTATACTGTGCAGAGGCCACTAAACGGACATTATACTGTGTAGGGGTACTAGAGGGATCAATATACTGTGTGTGGCACTTAGCGGGGCATAATACAGTGTGGGCACAATTAGAGGAAAAAAGACTGTCCTTGAAGGGGTTATAATATATTATATTATTAAATATTATTATACTGTATGGGGGGGGCACTAAAGGGGCATTATACTGTGTGGGGGCACTACATGGGGCATTATACTTTTTTATGGGGCATTTTACTTTTTTATGGGTCATTTTTTTTATGATGGGGTGGGGCGCTGAAAGATAATGCCTAGTTAGGGCAGCATACACCTGTTGACAAGTTCCTAGACAAAAACAGTGAAAGGTCCCTTTAAATGTATAAATAAACCTGCATTCACTTAAATTTAAAAAAAGAAACAAAAAAAATGATATTTCCAAAGAAAACAATGGTTACATAACTGGCTGCTGTGTATCCTGCCCGCACATGGAGTCACATGACCCACACAGGAGAGCTCCACGTGACTCCGCTATCATCACAGAGACTGATACTGACACAGAACGCAGGGAGGTATGGGAGTGACGTCATCTCCGTGTCCCTCACTGCTGCGCACGCCCCGCCCACTGCTGGCGAGGACCGCTCCGTCAGGTGAGTGCGCTGCGTAGTGGTGGTCTGGACTGGACCACTTGGCGACGCGACGATAGGGACAGGATTTACCCGTTCCTTACTTTATTCTAGTCGATATTTTCCGTTTCCGGGCTAGAATGTTTTGCATTACCGAGCTAAATATAAACGTTCCCTTATTGTGTGCGGCATGTGTGTGAGCCCCAGATCGTTAATCCAGCGACCCCTATCCTAAGTAGTGTGCAACCCCAGATGCCCGCTACTTACCACATGAAAGTCTGTAGGTCATGCTGTTACTAGGCAACAACTACATGGAGCCCAATGCATAGATAATATAATGAATAAGCAATAGTCAAGTCAGACAGGTCTCAAGCGGGCACATTTCCTGATACTGGCGCAGCGCGTAGCGAT